>NW_028145881.1:0-124782 GCF_977016875.1 Pavona decussata | reverse complement strand
GATTAAAAATAATAATTTTTATTTTTATTATTATTATTATTATTATTATTATTATTATTATTATTATTATTATTATTATTAAACACATGGGTTTGGTTTTAATTTGAGCTAATTAAGAGTTCCTATTTGAGCTCAAATTAAAACCAAACCCATGTGTTTAATAATCAGTCTAACGATAGCTATACCGGGCTAACGCTCAAATAAGCCAGCACTCCAATCTCGCAACGGTGACCAAATTACGTTATCAACCCTGTCGATGAAAGCAAACATTCGTCACCTCTCATCACTTCAGAGGCTAGTGCTACCCAAAGCTTTATTGAAAGAGAATGAATCTGCTCGGAAAATTTAGGAAGATCAAAAATTGCTAGCTTCAAGAGGCAAATTTCCCGTGAGTCACTCGGACGACTTGGCGAATATATTTCTCCTCAGAAGCGAACCTATGATGTTGATCTGATGGGTAAGCCCTGGTGAGGATATTCCGAAGATACCATACTACTGAATGGTAAGATGTTTTGGAAAATAAAGGTACAATTAAAACGAGTACGAGTAAGTCACCTTACGCTGAGCATTAGATCATTCTGCTTCTTGTAGCACGTAGCGCTGAGTGCTTGTTTTTACGGTCGTTAACCGATTGTTCAGAGCTTCTGCTAGCATTACTTAAGCCATTCAGGTGAAAGATAATCTGGCTGTATTCTTCCGCTACTGGTTTGATCGTCAGCTAACATGCATTGGGATAGAATTTTCAGAGTAAATTTAGCTAGCATATTGTGTCGCGAGTTATATGGTCACTGGATTGTCATGATGAAACGATACAAAATATTTTTCCGAGGCTTACTTGATGAATGAAGCAAGGAACTGAATCATTCGTTGAATTTCAAACTTACTCAGTGAGCATTTTTTGTCTGTAAAAATAAAGTTCTTAAAATGTGGTTAATTCCCAAACATTTTTACTCCCTCAAAAATGCAGGCATAATATATTCTATAAATTTTAATATGCTTCATCAGATGACGCAAAAAACCAAAGATCAGTTAATTCTTTTCTTGTCAAAAAGCGCGACTCCAAAATGTAACAGCAACTCGCCAAGAAACCACGACGGCAACGCCAACGAAAACGTCACTTCAAATATAAGTTCACGTTACTTGTATTACTTTGCGATTATTCCAATTCGTTCGACTTGTACAATATAATGTTGCCGAACTTAACATATCAGGTGGGAGTGGCGTTCAAGTCAGTTGAGACGGAGAATAAAAAATAACCTTCCTTCAGCTCTCGTTCGCCACAAAACCTTGACTTGGCCATTTCACGTTGGTGTTTGGCCGGAGTACGGCGAAGAAAAGTACGAAAATTTATAACGCACGTGCAGGGCTTTTGCTTTTCTCATTAAATCATATTGTTTTGTGACATTCTCGTTGCCCTCGCGCTCAATCCATCTTTAAATAGAAAGAGAGTTCTGCTCGATAAATACCCACACAGTGTTATTACCAACATAAACAAGCTTCCATGCAAGCATGCGTGTTATTTTGATCTCCCTTTATAGTTAATTCCTCAGATACATAGGAAGCGTCGTTTTGTCACAGCAGTGAATGGTCGGATTATCTCCAATTCACCTTCTTTCTGCCTTTTTACAGCCCCTATGCAAAGATACTTTGGGAAACTTATCTAACACGTTTAATATAATCTTCTGAAGCCATTATCTCGTAATTGTTTTGTGATCAGTTTGGTTATATAAGAGAAGGGCATATTTTATTTTCATTAAAATTAACGAGAGAAAGTTCTATTCATAAAATATCCACATATTGTAACTACCCGGCAATAGCAAGTTTAAATGATCATGACTATATATAAATAACGTTTTTCAATCGCGGCGCGGAGGTATACTGTGTTTACACTTGGACATTTACCGAGGTAAACATTTACTGACTAAACCTTGGTACATTTGTATAGGGTTTATACCGGCTGAAACTGAAAATAGGTAAAACAGTTATCAATCACGATCACGATCACGATCAAATCGAATTGGCGGCAAATTCTAAAATCCATGAATAAAATGCCCGTGTTTATAAGAGAATATGTGGCTCTTGTAGTCCTCGCGTTTTTTTTTTTTTTTTTTTTTTTTTTTTTCTTCTTCTTTTTTCCCTTGTTTTTGGGCCGTAAACTTAGGTCTGAAGATTTCAGCGGCTCTTACTTCTGCAGCACCTCAAAGAAGTCGAGGCGAAGGCGATTCATTTTACTTCAAATTGCTCTTCGAAAGACAAGGCGTGCTAGACATGCGTTGACATGGCCGAGAAACCAATGCTGGTTCACGGAAATTTTTGTTTTTGCCATGACTCGTAGGTAGATCAAAAACAAACGAGAAAACGAAGCCGCGAAAACGTGATCAATTGAGACTGGCAATTTGGACATCACGGGATGTGAATTACTATGCGACCGAAAGCGGATATATCTGTCATTTCGACCTTGGTTACCGACCTAAACCATGCCTTCACCTTGGTTAACTTTCTATTATCTCGGGCGGCGTTTACCATGGTATCAGTTGCCGTTTACACACGCAAAATATTTACCTAGGTAAGTAAACTCCAATACCTCAGTGAAACGCTCAAGTGTAAAAACAGCAGCAAAGTTCGGTTTTCTAATTTGAGAGAAGCGCAAATAAATAATCTCTACAGCTTCAATTCCAGTGCGTCTCCTCCGCACCCTATACACACGGAGCCGAGAGTGCAAAGCAGGCATCCTCTTAATAGAATGCGCCCTTTAAGATCCAGGCATGCTAAACTTTGCCGAAAATATTTTATTTTCACCAAAGCAAAAAATGTTTCCGTTCAGAAACTCAGCACCAGCATTTTTTTTATAAATATAAGTAAATTCTGACTAAAACGTCGGATTGGATGTTGGATTGCGTGTAAATGGATGTTGTGAAATAAAGATGATTATTAAAGATAAAAAATATAAAAATAACCAAACTTCTTCTGCACGCAGATAGACAGCCGGAGAAAGACAATGGATGATCTCTGTATAGCTTCAATTCCAATGTGTTCCTTCCGCAGGCTCAACCAAAAGATAGTTCGAAGCAGACATCCCGTGCAGTTCAGCTCCACTGCAGCTTTATTCTTGTATCCTTAAAATCCACTTCCGTGATGACTTATTTCCCGTTTCCCCGGTGATCAATTATAAGAGATTACGGTGATTCCATGCCGATAACTTTATTTTAAATCAGATTGCATTGAAATTTTTGGTACCTAAGAAGAGGCACCTTGGATACCAGAGGGCATAAAACAGAGATGCATCATGTTTGCGTTTGACTGTACAGGAGAAAGCGTTAAGTGGAGATCAAGAAAGCCAAGATTGTGCAGTTGTCCTTTTGGAAAACGTTTATCAGAGGTAAGGCTAACTAACTTTTATACCATCAAAATGACGATGTCTTGTAAATCCTTTGTCAACTTGGAGCTTTTTCAAGTAAAACATTTAGATTTAGATTTGCATTTTTCTTTAAAGGATAAAGAGGGCTCTACGAACATCTTACCGTCAGTATTTGCTAGTTTCCAATTCTCGAAAAGAAAATAATGTCCTCTCTTTACACAAGACATCGCTTTTCATAGCAACGGACGAAGTGAGCCTTGATATCACGGGCGCCAGAGAAAATCCCGGAATTCACGTGCAAACTTAAAACAGAGCTTAGACTGGAGTTTAGCATCTGTGTTGTTTCTTCACGATGCCTAACGGCTAAAACCAAAGTTTCAATATTAGGTCCTGGTTTGGCGTGATTTATAAAGACTCTTGAAACATCCCGGCTTTTATATGAAGCTGGTGTGGGCGAACTAAGGTGTTCGGCAATTATTAGATCGAAATGACAGTGGCTCCATGGCAGGTCTTCGACAAATAATTATTTGTTTGTAGTTTGTAGAGGTTGTGTTTCTTCACGCTCTGGCGAAGCCAGCTGACGTTCGAAACGCCAACGAAACACTCGATCTGATTTCTTCAAGGGCACCCAGCGGATCGTGTAGGTAAATTATCTGTTCGGAGGGCCCTTGATCCCGTACAATTTTCTAAAGGGAATTTTCACCTCGAACTTTCGTGATATGGGAAATTTCAGGCCTAGTGTTTTCGGATGGATAAAAATGTCGTTTAGGGTGCCGGAAAAATGTCAGCTAAGATTTTCGGAAAGGAAATAAGACCTAAGGTTTTAGGGAAATGACAAAGATGCTTTAGTATAATTTCGAAAAGACTCAACTTCCTCTAGAACGACCGAACAGATGAAAATATTGTAGCGCGGCCTAAAATAAACCTACAGAGCTTTAAAAGCACTCCAGATAGACTAAAATTGCGCTTCAAAGGATTTGAGAGAAAACTTCGTTGGGTGCCCCTTGATTTCTTTACGATGCCTAACGGCTAAAACCAAAGTTTCAATATTAGGTCCTGGTTTGGCTTGGTTTATAAAGACTCTTAACACTTTGTTCACATAAGTCGATGTCAGCGTTACTAGCCAACAATTCATGATCACTAATTCCATAAATCGTTTTTTGAAAAATTTTCCCGGCTTTTATATGAAGCTCGTCTGGGCGAACTAAGGCGTTAAGCAATTTTTAGAAACGACAGTGGCTCCCTGGCAAGTTTTCGACAAATATTTGTCATTGTAAGACATGTTATTATATGTTAATCAACTGGCACGTACGTAAAAAAAAAAAAAAAAAGGTTGTGAAGGAAGATACAGAGCCACGTCTGTTTACACCGAGTATGTAAATAGACAAGTAGACCTCATGGCAAGTGAATGAATGCTTAAAACGCAAAGACCAAAAACGACAAAAAAGAATATAAGTATCGAAATTACTGAAGGCAATCGACTAACATAATCAGTCTTAATCTCGGCTCCTTTTGTTGAAGCCATGTTGGTTACAACTGTAAATAACTGCCAACCAGCTCCAACAGTTTTCTTTTGTGAACAGCACGTAGTTGCTCAAGATAAGAACTATTTCTTTGGGTAAAAATTTGAACGATAAAAAAGAAACTAATATAAGATATTTCATGATCATCTTCATTCATTCATTCGTTCGTTCGTTCGTTCGTTCGTTCATTCATTCATTCATTCATTCATTAATTCAATCACTTACTCACTCACTCACTCACTCACCCACTCACTCCCTCCCTCCCTCACTCTCTCTCTCTCTCTCTCTCTCTCTCTCTCTCTCTCTCTCTCTCTCTCTCTCTCTCTCTCTCTCTCTCTCTCTCTCTCTCTCTCTCTCTCTCTCTCTCTCTCTCTCTCTCTCTCTCTCTCTCTCTCTCTCTCTCTCTCTCTCTCTCTCTCTCTCTCTCTCTCTCTCTCTCTCTCTCTCTCTCTCTCTCTCTCTCTCTCTCTCTCTCTCTCTCTCTCTCTCTCTCTCTCTCTCTCTCTCTCTCTCTCTCTCTCTCTCTCTCTCTCTCTCTCTCTCTCTCTCTCTCTCTCTCTCTCTCTCCCTCCCATCCATTCATTCATTCAATCATTCATTCATTCATTCATTTATTCATTCATTCATTCATTCATTCATTCATTCATTCATTCACTCACTCACTGACTCACTCCCTCTCTCTCCCTCCCTCCCTCTCTCCCTCCCATTCATTCATTCATTCAATCATTCATTCATTCATTCATTCATTCATTCATTCATTCATTCATTCATTCATTCATTCACTCATTCATTCATTCATTCACTCACTCACTCATTCACTCCCTCCCTCCCTCTCTCTCGCTCCCTCCTTCTCTCTCCCTCCATCCCCCATTCATTCATTCTTTCATTTATTCATTCATTCATTCATTTAATTCATTCATTCATTCATTCATTCATTCACTCACTCATTTATTCACTTACTCACTTACTCACTCCCTCCCTCCCTCCCTCTCTCTCCCTTCCTCCCATATTCATTCATTCATTCATTCATTCATTCATTCATTCATTCATTCATTCATTCATTCATTCTTTCATTCATTTATTCACTCACTCACTCGCTCACTCACTCACTCTCTCCCTTCCTCTCTCTCCCTCCCTTCTTCTCTCTCCCTCCCTCGCTCCCATTCATTCATTCATTCATTCATTCATTCATTCATTCATTCATTCATTCATTCATTCATTCATTCATTCATTCATTCATTCATTCATTCATTCATTCATTCATTCATTCATTCATTCATTCAGTCGTTCAGTCGTTCGTTCGTTCATGATTTCATCTTGGAAGCAAGTAAGCAATAAATCATTCATTCGTTTGTTCAATTTCAGAAAAGTAGGTTAGTCAAGGGTTAATCTGTTTCTGCAATTATTTCATCTTTCTTTTCAGTATCCAGACCTGTTTTTTCGCCATTCACCATGAAGACTGTGTTTGTTGTTCTGTCGCTTGTGATAAGTGTGACGTCACAGGATTTCCAAGACTCCTGTAAGTGATACCATAATGCTTTTAATTATTTGCAGGTCATTTGACGAGAATGCGCAAAAATCGTGCAAAACTGGTCGGTGCATGGAACTTTTGGAGGTCTGAAATTTTTCGCACCAGCTAAGGACGCTGCCTTCTTTTGTTACTGTGCATACGTTCTGCGCATCTCGGAATGGTCTCTGGCTCTAGTTGTTCAAAGAGCAGATAGCTTTATCCAGCGGATAATTTGCTATCCTGTTGATAAATTGTATTGGTTGAAGTTACATTTAATCCACTTTATAGCTATTTATCCACTGGATAGGGTTATCTGCTCTTTAAACAACTTGGGTCTTATTTTTTATGTACGGTGCTTACTAATTCAAGGGTTTTTGGGCTGTTATTGAAATCCAAAAAGAAAACCACACAACCACGCAATGTCCGTGACATATATTGTTATGCATTTTAAAACTTTTTAGAACTATTCTTTCGGCAAAAAGTGGGAATCATCATTCTGCTTATACTACCAAGAAGCACGTGTACGGGTGTAGCAAATTATTAGTATAGCTCGTGAAAGCAATTTGATGTGTATGATTTTCTCCCTACTGCATATTCTTCCGTTAGCCATAGAAACGTTCTAGACAAACAGACTATCTAGACAGAAACGGGGAGGGGGGCTAATTATGCCCGCGGCGACTTTGGACCTGTACAACATTTTTAATATTTGAGCAAACGGCCTGAAGCCTCAGGACTTTTTCAGAAATTTATCTGGGAAAAATTTAATGTGGTCGGTTAATGACGATTAACTTGACTTCAGAAAATAACTTTTAAAAATGAGGTTAAATCACTTTTTCCCATAAAGTTTATGTTTTTAGCTCATATTAGTGTTCCTTTATTGGTTTTGGTTACTTGTCGTTCAATTTTGGCGCTTTCCAGGCCCCCGTTGTTCAAAGAGTGGATAACTTTATCCACTGGATAAGTCACTATCCAGCGGCGCAAATGTACTACAACTAAAACCTTTGGCAAGTTTTCCACACAATCCCATACTTAAATTTGACATATGCTTCTACTCTATCCACAAATTATAGGGCTATTGGGAAAATCTTGCACACATTTCATCTGCCGGATAGCGACCTATCCAGTGGATAAAACTATCCGCTCTTCGAACAACTGGGGCCAGAAGTTTTGGGAAAATCCAGAAATTAAAGATGGCGCATCCAAGATGGCCGCCATTTGGCAATCATGACCGAATTACAGCCTTAAATGACGTCACCACTTCACGATGCAGACGTACTATCTATCCTTTAAGTGTCACTGTCATAACTTTGATACTTCTGAAGTTATGGAGGGGGTATAATTCCCCCTTCCCCCCTCCCGGCCCCAGAAGATCAAAAAAGATAGAGTTAAGGGGAAAACGGCAGTATTTGGCACGGTAAACAGAACTCATCTCAATAATTTTTCTTGCAGTTTGAATTTTGTAACATCTCTGGATTTCAAACTCACACAATTTTTTTTGTTGTTGTTTTTTCAGATCCCTCTTCTTGTAACGAACTGTACGAGAGATATGATCCGTAAGTTGACAAGCACAGCTGACGTAATTAATTTGAGCTAAAACAAGTAACAATTATTGGCGTGTTTACATCTCTTCTTCGGAAGGACATCGAATCTGACATCGAATCTGAAGGACATCGAAATCTTTTACATTCATTTCGTTTCACCTTTTCTAGTTTTAGGCAAAAAAATTAAACATTCAAAACCTAATTGAGAAACAGTTTGGCGGGCCTTCAAAAAATTACAACGATTCTAGATTTCTTATAAGTTATTTGGTCGAAAAATATTGTTATCTGTCCGAACAGTGTGCAATGTTCCGGACAGTTAACGTTAACCGATAAATGATAGTTCGTGTAATTTGTGGCTGCTCCTATTCATTACCTCTTCATCCCTTTCTTAGTTATTAGTCTGTTTTTAAACCAAGACCACATAATCCGGCCGATCACATCAAGTTGTGTAAATAGCACAATAAGCCAATCACAAGTCAAGGCGAATGCATGTAACCAGCGCCAAGTGCGTCAATTTTATACTGGGATATCATAACGCCACTGAATGGTCGGCCTATAAACGGTGATGTCAAAAAAAATTTATACGACGAGACCAGCGTATATGTGCGCCTTTACATAGCTACAAAATAATTCTACAACAACGAGAGGAAAGACATCAACTCACTTCTTGAAAGGATCGGAACAACTTGTGATCTGTTCTAGTGCGAGAACTTGAAAAACCTTTAGCCTAACATTCAATCCATTTCGACCTACTCAGCGTCTGGCCAGAGGAACTCTCGACAGTTTTATTGCACTGGTGTGATGATTTATAACAAAACCATGCAATGATGTTTCTGTTTCTGGTGACAGACAAACATGTTCCGGTTTTGAAATGACATCAAATTCGCGTCATACTTCCCCTTTAAGGCTTTTTACGGTGGCTTTCTCATGTATATTTCTTTATCTCATTAAGATAAAAAAAAAAAAAAAAAGAAAAAAGAAAAACAAATTGCGTAGTGTCTAACACCAGGTTTCTCCCTACCCTTGGTGAAAGAACTTTGATTGCCACCAGCCACAACAAACTGGCCTGTTATAAGAAACAGCTAAAGACTTTAATAGTTAGTAAAGCTTTTTCGTGTTGAGTAGTATTATCTTAGGCATGTGTGGCACATTATTTTATTTTTAACTTAAGTTGACTTGTTGTTGTAAACAGCCAGCACATTTGATCATTGTTATGCTAAAACGCATTTTATAAATGGATTATTTATCATTAAAAATTGCAGCGCCAACTGAATCACCTGTTGAGATTTCGGAGGTAACCGTTTTGGAGCAGTCACATAGCGAAGGAAAGCAAAACACTCAGTAGAAAACAGGGTTGGCCTAGTTTGGATTCGGATCCAAAACAGTTATAGATTCTTTCGTGTTTGTATTTACAGGCTACGACTCCCGGATGGCGTGTACAAACTGAGGGTTGGCTCGGAAGTGGTTCCTGTTTTCTGCCACATGCACTTGCATAGTGGATGTGGTGGTGGAGGATGGACGACGGTCATGAAAATTGATGGTGCAAAGGTACAATTCCTTCTAGATTTTATTTCTCATTTCATTCTTGGTTATGAAAATGGATTTTTTTTCTCTCTTTAATTTCAGCAAACCTTCATTTACGGCTCCAACTTGTGGACTAACAGAGAAAGCTACAACCTTGATGGAGGACAGACTGGGCTTGACCAAAGTGAAACCAAGCTGCCGACCTACTGGAACACCCCCTTTACCAGGATCTGTCTTTCGATGGATCCCGGCCAGTTCATTACGTTTGTTACCATCAACAAGCAGGCCAGCTCCCTGTACTCACTGATCGCTGACGGTCAATACAGAGCCACCACACTGGGCCGTGACATGTGGAAGAAGCTGATTGGTCGTAGGACAGCTTCTCTACAGACCGGATGTTCCAAGGAGGGGTTCAACGTCAAGCCTGATGGTGACGAAAATTTCCTTGCCAGAGCAAGAATCGGTATAATTGCTGACAACAACAGCGACTGCAGAACACCAGACTCCAGGATTGGGTTTGGTACTGCAGGACATCATGATACGTCCAACTCGTGTGGAAACGACGCTCCTGCAAAATGGTCTCCAGATAATGGCGAGGTGCACATCAAAGCAATGGGGTATATCTTGGTGCAGTGAGCCGGCTGGAACCTGCAGCAATAAAGTCACGATGGCAACAACAGTGGCCTTCAAAAACGCAACAACGGTTAATTAGTGTTATAAGGGGCTTAAAACAGTGGGTTTAAGAGATCTGTAAGACTGAGAATAAATAAAGACATGCGTGCAAAGTGAAAATGATGTTTCATCCCTTTGTTTAATTCTGGCTTGGGTGAAAGCACTCCGTCTTGGATCAGAATCAGGCCCTTTGAGTTGTGTTCAAACACCCCCCAGCTAGAGTGTCAGAGCTGAGGGAATATTTCTCAAAAATTATTTTCGAAAAGATTCAGGCGTGAGCAGCATCACCAGAAAGTACTGGCCAGTTGCATTCATTGGAATGGTTCATACTCTTTGAAAATATGGATGGTATCTGCTGATTCTTAAGTCTGTGCTACAGACTTATATTAAACCGTAAACAATAGCACCAGAGAGAAACGCTGCGCGAAAGCTTGAATATTCATAGCTTGTGGATTTGATCTAGACGGGCCGATTGAAAGGTTAGCTGAGTAGCAACACAGCCTGAAAGGACTGTTAAACCGATCTTTTGAATGGTCCAGCACTTCATCCACAGTCTCAAAATATCGACCAACTTTGCCATTTAGAGCGTTAAAAAATATCCACAGGGATCAACGGTACCGTTGAATAGAGACAAGAGACTCAAAAGCTACAATAGAACCACCTTGCACACCACATAATAAACTGTATCACAGGACATGACTGCTTACTAGAAGTAGCTTTCATCTGAATGGTCACATTTTAGGATTGCATCCACAGACTCAAAAGTTAGAACCACCTTGTACCGCATAATAAAAAGCACTACACGAAAGTACTGCTCAGTAACTTTCATTTGAATGGTCACACTGTAGGATTTCATCTACGGACTCAAAAGTTAGAACCACCTTGTACAGCATAATGAACAGCACCACACGAAAGTATTGCTCAGTAGCTTTCATTTCAATGGTCACACTTCAGGATTTCATCTACAGACTCAGAAGTTAGAACCACCTTGTACAGCATAATGAACAACACCGCAGAAAATACCGATAAGTAGCTTTCATATGAATGATCACACTTTAGTATTTCAGTCTCAAATGCTAGAACTCCCTTGATGATGATGATGATGATGATGATGATGATGATGATGATGATAATGATGATGACGACGATGATGATAATAATAATAATGATAATGATTAATATTTAATAATTAAAAATAATAAATTATCGCTTCTATTGCCCAAATTTCGCGGAAATGTTATCAAAGTTGTGTAACAAATTAAAAGGTTAAAAGAAAACTATGCTGTGATTTAGTTGAGAATACAAGTATAGAATGGCTAAAAAAAGCTAAAAGCTATGTTCAAACTTTGATAAAATGACGAAATTTAAACGGCATCGAAAATAAAAATAAATATAAAAGTTGACATGCGACTCGCAATAAAAATATTTGAATGATCCCAATTTAGAAAATGATCAAAAGTCTTAAGGGTTAGAACTACTTTGTATAACGAAATAAACTGCACCACTGGAAAGTACTTCGGCAGTAGGCTTTCATTTGTATGGTTGCACTTCAGGATTCTTCTCGTCTCACTCACAAGTTAAAATCACATTCGAAAGCATGATAAAAGAAAGATTACTAACGAAGAATGTTTCTCTGAAGGATTAAGAAAGCTACTACCGACATTAGTTAGTTCAGTTTATTGTAATTCATCACAAGGAAATAAATACATAAATTAACATACGACAATAGAAAAAGAAGAATTAAAGAATAACAATGCTGTGGCGTGACCAGAGAGACGAACAGGGCAGAGCCCCAATTGTAACGTATCCCCAAACACCAAAAAAAAAAAAAAAGAAAAGAAAATTCATCATAGAATTAAGTGTCATTGTCTGAGAAAGTGTTCCAGGGGCCAAGACTTGTGGTCAACCAATTTGGCTGAAACTTGGCACAGAAGTTGGTTGCCATGAGATATTTGAAAAGCCAATTTGGCTTACTTCTCTGACTTTAAGTTTTAGAGTTTCAGGGGGGGTCTCATTTTTTGCCCTTTGAGCACAAAAAATCCAGCCTTTCAGGGGTCATTTTGAAAGTGCCATAAAACCCAACTGGTAAATTGTGCTGCCAAATGAATTTGACTATGAATATTACTATAATAGAGCTTTCATTTCATGCATGTAACTTTGCCCTCAAGGTATTGGACAGAGAGGAGCCTGGGGCTAGAGTTAAGCCAAAATTAATGTCACAATAACAACTCAAAATTGCCATTTTTCAAAAAATCAGTGTATCTACCTGCCTTCTTGCATAACATCCGTACCTAAACCATTATTTACTTTAGTGACCCAATTATCAAAATCAGTTGAGAAAAATTTGGCTTATCACGGTTTGTTGAATTTTTTTCACAAACACTCCATGCCTCTATAAGGTCATGCAAAATGGAATTTTGAGCATAATTCATGCCATAAACAAACCAAATTGTTGACATGAAGCCCTTATTCTGTATTTGGTCAGTGAAAATGAATTGCTAAAGCAAAATAAGTTTAATTGTTTAGAAATACTCTGATTCTTACCTTAGAATTGCTCTTAAAGGCCTTTGATTAGCACAACAAATACCCTGATTTAGCAAAACAAGGTTTAGTTTGTACTTTGAAAACCTAGTACCCATCAAACAGCACAAATGATGATGGCCTTACCTCGATATAACGATCTTTCTAAACGATGCTTGAATTTTTCATTGATTAATATTCAGTTCCAAGTCATAATTCTTCTCCGATGCTCCAAGCATGGAAAGTCTCTATATTTTGTCAGGCCTGATTTTTATTATGATTACAAGATAAAGTTAGCTTAACGAAAACGTTCGTTAGCATATAATCTATGTCTGTTAACAGCCTGAACAGTTCTTGTAAATACCCACCAGTAAAGGAGCATGGCCATGCATACATAGATATATAAACTTACGGAGAGATATACGAGCTGCATTTTATAGCAGTGCCGATGTGACCCGTTACTTCAGAGTCCTCTAGAGCGGAGTAAATGAAACCATCCGTCAAAAAGGAATGCACAGTTAGGAGAGCTCGATAGTAAAACAAAAAACTTAAATACAATAACCAAACGAGGCCAGGGCATTGGGATGATGCAAAATCAACAGGCCCGCCATTTTGGACATAGGAGAGAGTGGGGACTGGACCGAGGTTACGTTCTTCTTCCGTTTCGCGGCTATGTTTTATCAGGAGTAAGAAATTCAAGGGTAATTTCACGATAGCACTTTGTTCCTTTGAAGGGGTAAGTGATCAGTGCGGTGCCACCGCATGGGCTCCGCACGAAACAGGAATGGTTCCTTTATTATCCTGCGAGAATGATATGACTGAATGGTTGAAGGAAAAGTACAAGGATTCAGGTGCGTCTGGGGCAAGAGGAGGACCTGGTCATACCAAAGCAGCAGGTGATTCAAAATATCTGTTAGGGATCATACACGCGCACAAATGGCTTTTATCGCGATCCAGTGGACTCTTTTCTGTTGAAGAGAGACCACGATATTTTACGATATTGTCGTCTCAAATTGTTTGTTTATGACTGATTGAAGATTTCCCGAGGGAATTTACTTGATTCTTGCGATGAGAAACAAACATTCAACAAATTGTTCACAGGAAGGGCAAAGGGGTTGACTGAAACCCTAACTTTGAAAGGTAAGAGCGCAGTTATTTTATCGCAACAATCTCTATGACCGAAAACAACGATAAGAATAACTTGAAGTTAAAGGCTGTTTTTCGTCTGCTCGCTCTGTTTGTTTACATTCAGCTTTACCTGTTCAGACGCTTATCACGCAATCACAATTCGGGCGTGAAACCCTACCGGTTTCCTATATTTGCCAGTTTCGTCTAAGATAAGAGAACGTGAAAAATCTTTGCAAACATGCTGCATCGAAGCTTTTCGATGAAATTGACATTTTGAGCGAGAAAATGTCTTGTTTCACGGATAACTTTCTTGGTAACAAAAATTATTCGGATACATTTTTTAATTAGTTATTTTAGTATGTAAATAGAGGCGGTATAATTTTAGGAATCTTACACCCAGTTTAAAACCTCTCTCAGATTTATCGTTGTATTCTGAGCTCAACTAATTGATTAAACATTTTTTTCTACAAGAATAGATGAATCACGATAAAAAGAAACTACATTCGATTTTGAGACGGTATTACGACTTGATAATGACACCATGACATACGTACAGAATGTTTTCCCATATATGGAGTCTCTGCTTCGCATCGTTAAGAAGCCCTTATATTGTCTCAAAATCTGCCGATTTGTTATGGGATTTGCTTGAAAGATTTGCCTTGATGCAGCATGTTTGCAAAGATTTTTCAAGTTCTCTTATCTTAGACGAAACTGGCAAATATAGGATTGCGTGATAAGCGTCTTAACAGGTAAAGCTGAATGTAAACAAACGGAGCGAGCAGACGAAAAACAGCCTTTAACTTCAAGTTATTCTTATCGTTGTTTTCGGTCATAGAGATTGTTGCGATAAAATCAACTGCGCTCTTACCTTTCAAAGTTAGGGTTTTAGTCAACCCCTTTGCCCTTCCTGTGAACAATTTGTTGAATGTTTGTTTCTCATCGCAAGAATCAAGTAAATTCCCTCGGGAAATCTTCAATCAGTCATAAACAAACAATTTGAGACGACAATATCGTAAAATATCGTGGCCTCTCTTCAACAGAAAAGAGTCCACTGGATCGCGATAAAAGCCATTTGTGCGCGTGTATGATCCCTAACAGATATTTTGAATCACCTGCTGCTTTGGTTTGACCAGGTCCTCCTCTTGCCCCAGACGCACCTGAATCCTTGTACTTTTCCTTCAACCATTCAGTCATATCATTCTCGCAGGATAATAAAGGAACCATTCCTGTTTCGTGCGGAGCCCATGCGGTGGCACCGCACTGATCACTTACCCCTTCAAAGGAACAAAGTGCCATCGTGAAATTACCCTTGAATTTCTTACTCCTGATAAAACATAGCCGCGAAACGGAAGAAGAACGTAACCTCGGTCCAGTCCCCACTCTCTCCTATGTCCAAAATGGCGGGCCTGTTGATTTTGCATCATCTCAATGCCCTGGCCTCGTTTGGTTATTGTATTTAAGTTTTTTGTTTTACTATCGAGCTCTCCTAACTGTGCATTCCTTCTTGACGGATGGTTTCATTTACTCCGCTCTAGAGGACTCTGAAGTAACGGGTCACATCGGCACTGCTATAAAATGCAGCTCGTATATCTCTCCGTAAGTTTATATATCTATGTATGCATGGCCATGCTCCTTTACTGGTGGGTATTTACAAGAACTGTTCAGGCTGTTAACAGACATAGATTATATGCTAACGAACGTTTTCGTTAAGCTAACTTTATCTTGTAATCATAATAAAAATCAGGCCTGACAAAATATAGAGACTTTCCATGCATGGAGCATCGGAGAAGAATTATGACTTGGAACTGAATATTAATCAATGAAAAATTCAAGCAACGTTTAGAAAGATCATTATATCGAGGTAAGGCCATCATCATTTGTGCTGTTTGATGGGTACTAGGTTTTCAAAGTACAAACTAAACCTTGTTTTGCTAAATCAGGGTATTTGTTGTGCTAATCAAAGGCCTTTAAGAGCAATTCTAAGGTAAGAATCAGAGTATTTCTAAACAATTAAACTTATTTTGCTTTAGCAATTCATTTTCACTGACCAAATACAGAATAAGGGCTTCATGTCAACAATTTGGTTTGTTTATGGCATGAATTATGCTCAAAATTCCATTTTGCATGACCTTATAGAGGCATGGAGTGTTTGTGAAAAAAATTCAACAAACCGTGATAAGCCAAATTTTTCTCAACTGATTTTGATAATTGGGTCACTAAAGTAAATAATGGTTTAGGTACAGATGTTATGCAAGAAGGCAGGTAGATACACTGATTTTTTGAAAAATGGCAATTTTGAGTTGTTATTGTGACATTAATTTTGGCTTAACTCTAGCCCCAGGCTCCTCTCTGTCCAATACCTTGAGGGCAAAGTTACATGCATGAAATGAAAGCTCTATTATAGTAATATTCATAGTCAAATTCATTTGGCAGCACAATTTACCAGTTGGGTTTTATGGCACTTTCAAAATGACCCCTGAAAGGCTGGATTTTTTGTGCTCAAAGGGCAAAAAATGAGACCCCCCCTGAAACTCTAAAACTTAAAGTCAGAGAAGTAAGCCAAATTGGCTTTTCAAATATCTCATGGCAACCAACTTCTGTGCCAAGTTTCAGCCAAATCGGTTGACCACAAGTTTTGGCCCCTGGAACACTTTCTCAGACAATGACACTTAAACAGACTGCGTGATATATGAAATAATTGACAAATCATGGTCGACTATAACTTCGTAGTAGTCTTCTAATTAAGTGATCGTTAAGATAGACTCTAAACCACAAGAGATCCTGGCTGGACTTAAGTATATTAGGTAAGCTGTTCCACAACTTAACAGTCCTAGGAAAGTAGCTGTTACAATAGTATTCCTGATTGTGCCTAGAAAGTAGGTCAAAGTTGGCTTGATGAAAATTACGGGTTCTATACTGCCAAGTGGCAGTTTGAATGAAACGTCTGAAGTTACTGGTAGCAGTTCCGGGTTTATACTTAAACAGGAGAACTAAATCATGCATTTGTCTACGAAAATCAAGAGGTAGTAGGTTAAGCTGGTCTAATCTATTAACATAACTGACTTCTCTAGGAGGATAATTCAATATGAATTTAGTGACACGCCTCTGAATGTTCTTTATCAGTCTGCGATGTTTTACTAAGTAGGGTGACCACACACTTGCTGAATATTCTAGTAGCGGCCTGACAAGCGCCGCGTATAACAACTTTCTCGTCTGGAAGTCACAAATGTCCCCGCCACACAGTCTCTTCACTAGACCAAGTACCCTATTCGCCTTCGCACACGTCTGCTCGATATGAGTATTCCAAGAGTAGTTACCAGAGACAGATACACCCAAGTCGGAGGTTACGGGAGAGTGCGATAATACTTCCTCGACAAGATGATATGTGTTGAGGGGCTTTCTACGAGATCTTTGCCTGGACATACGCAAAACTTTACATTTAGTAGTGTTAAATGCCATCATATGATCGCTACTCCATGAGTGTAAACTATCAAGGTCAGACTGCAAGAAGGTAGGAGAGCTTACAGAGTCTATAGGCCGGTAAAGTTTGCTGTCATCCGCAAAAATGGGAAGACTTGATCGATGCTGTACGTAGGACGGCATTTCGTTTGCAAAAACCAAGAACAACAGAGGGCCCAATATGGAGCCCTGTGGTACCCCAGATGTTACAGGTAGCCAATCAGAGAAGGCACCCTCAATAACGACCCGCTGTTGTCTATTTGACAGATAGCTCGCAAACCATCGGAGGGCGGTGCCTGAAATACCATGGCGGTGGAGTTTAGTCAATAATAGGTCGTGGGACACCTTGTCAAATGCCTTGGATAGATCGAGGTGTATGACATCTACCTCTTGACTTCCCGCAACCATGTCCAGGATGTCTTGATAAACCTCTAACAATTGCGTGACTGTTGATTTCCCTCGCAAGAATCCATGTTGTAGATTGTACAGTAGAGGTGCAATATGTGGATAGCAGCGGTTAGAGATGCACCTTTCTAACACTTTTGAGACTATGCAAAGCAGGGAAATCGGTCAATGATTCTCTGCCAGAGTCGGGTCGTCCTTTTTGAAAACGGAAGAAACCTTTGCACGTAAAACTGCTGATTCACGATTCTGAAACTGGGGGGTTCAAGAGAAAAAAATTACTCAAGGGAAAATTTAAGTCGCTGAGTATGAAAGGAACTATGAGCTTAGTAGATATCAGGATAAACCACTATTCATAGAACATTTTAGTGGGATAACAGAGGATGTTACTAAAACCGGGAACGGGGGACGGGGAACGGGAGTCTGGGAACGAGTGTACAGCGATAATCCCTATAAGAATTCAAAATAGCCTATTTAATGCAACTTAATGCGTGGTTCAATTCTACCTGTTACCATCCCCCCCCCGGGCACACCCCCGGGAAAACTCGGCCCGTCTGGCCCGGGGGTCGGGAATTTCCTCAAGCGGTCTTGCCCGGGGGTAGGGGGCGGGGCAAATCGAAATAACTACTCACGCAAGGACTTATGGGGTGAAAATGGCGGCTAACTACGTGAAAAGGCCACGTTTTTCGCTGGCAAGTCCATTGAGTACGTTAGCGAATAGCTGAACCAGAGTAATATGTCGAAGCTGAAAGCTCTGTTTGAATTTAAGTGTTATTGGTAGTTTGTTGCAGTTTATAAAATGAAAATATATTTTATTTTATCGATCTGATGGAGGCGATGTGATTTATATTTTCATTCATTACTTTAAAAGCTTATCCCAGAGCTTGATTTGACGTAAGTATCCGAATTTAGTAGCTTTATTTCGTATATTCAAGGCTGTTTCATTTTTATACTTTTATCTTAAAGGCTAGGTATACGCTTTGGGTAAATGTTTCGGTTCCCAGATTTGTTCTCAAATTTTACAGTTGGTTTTCTGCATGCAATGCGTACGCGTCACTTCGAATTCAACTCGAATCTGCGGCAATCAGCTTTGACTTCTTTAAAAATGTATACGCGTTTGTTCTAAAAGTTTAGGATTTTTCAGGTTCCTGGTTTTGTTTAAATAAAGAAATAAATCATCAAAACGAAGCAGTTTATTTTTAGTCCATGTCATGAGTCCCGGGGGTGGGGAATTGTCTCTTTCTGTGTGCCCGGGGGTGGGGAATAGGACGTCAAGTACACAAATGCCCGGGGGTGTGCCCGGGGGGGAGATGGTAACAGGTAGAATTGAACCACGCATAAGAGCGGATGTCTGTAAATATCAACCAGAGGTGTGCAATAGCGAAAAATTCAAAATTCTCAAAAAAATTCACAACATAGCCCACGGTAAACTATTGCAAGAAATACATGTTTTACTTCGATCCGATAATTATTTTTGATGTGAGGCTTCACCGCTCCTGAACCGGGTTTTCGGTGTCTGACACCACATGTTGCGAAGACCTTGTTTTAAAAATCAAACCAGTTTTGTTCCAAACAAAAAACATCCAGTCTGATAAAGTACATAATTATGAACATCATGAATGGTATCTTACTCATCTGAAGCGAAAATTAAATATTTAGGAGATTTTTCAATATTTACAATTTTTTAAGCGATTTCTCGTGATGCCAAATTGACAAATTTGCAAGGCTAAAATCATCAACTGGTACATGGCGTTGAGGATAAAGATTTACACCACGTGAAAGAGCATCATTTCTTCTTATAAAATCCGCTTTCAAAACTATGGGCAACACAAAAGGAGATTTTTGAGGCCGCGAATTACAAGTAGTACTTTAGTGAAATTTGAACTTTTCTGTCACGGCATTCCGATGCTAAAACTCAGATAAACACAACATGAAAACGTTTCAAACAACAATTGTTTGTTGGTACTTGCTATAGGTTATGGCCCACGTTCATAATATTACTTTCCATGGTTTTTAATCATTTCGGGCAGGCACAAAAGATTGTAGCAATTTTATTAGACCCCGAGTTCAAAAGCGTATAAAGGTCACAAAGGTCAGTTTACGTAGTCAACGTTTTGAATTCGGACCAGAATGTTTTGCATTGAATCTTACTTTAGAACAAATGAAAGAATAGCTATAAGTGCTACGTAATTCATACCTTTTTAGCGAGCTTTCTGTACATTGTAGAAACCATCACATCAATCAGGAACGATACATGCATCTTGCCGCGATTTAAAAATACGTTTAACGGCAGAGATTGCGTTACAGTTTGCGCAGACCATTTGCCCCCAGGGGGAGGGGGACTCCTATATCAAATTGACGAGTTGATCGTCATAAATTTTAAAAAAGTACCACTAAAAGGTACCAGAATTTGTTTTGTAGCCGTGGTCTGTATAATTTTCCCACTTAGTGGTACCAATTCTAAAATGAATACGCTTAGTGACAGTTGACTGATATTTATAATAACTTTCTCTTATATGTTTTCGCTCAATACCCTAAAACTGGCTAAAATGTACCGCCATACCTTTGACAGGTACCAAACCACGAATTTTAACCCCCGAAAGCTACGATCACCCCCGTCAATTTTTATATAAAGGTTCACCCCCGGGTACCCTGCGGGCAGAGGCCCTTCGACTTATCTAGGAAGATCAAAGGGCCTCTGCTCGAATGGTACCCCCCGGGCGCGTGCCAAGGGTAATTTTTCACTGCCCCTTCGATACAAACTGTAACTGCGATTTACTTGTGAGCTGTATTTTCTGTCACTGAACTTTCTAAACGTGCAGTTAGCCCACGTTGGTATTCAGATCGCCTCAGTTTGTTTATTTTGCTCTGCAATCCAACTTTAATGCTCGATTCTGGTTTCACGGCGTTCAAACAAATTGAGCCGAAATGGTATTGTGTGAGTATGCCTCGATTGTTGGAGGACAATGTGGACAAAGTGTTGGAAATCCAGCGAATACCCAATGGGGGACTGGGAGACCACCCCCTGTGTATTTGACACTAAATAAATTACTTACTTACTTACTTAGATTGTACAACAGACATTCGAAACTATCTAAGGGCCACTGGGTTTGCTGACTAAACGCTGAAAACTGAGGCGGAGCTTCTCGTAGGCAGAGCAGGTATCGAATTAATGTAACGCAAAACTCCTGACCTTAAATAAGAATTACCTTTAATAACGCTTGCAATTTGATTTTGAATTACTGGTTATTACATCCACACACATTTACGATTTTTAGTGATTTTTTTTAAAAGTTATTTGGCCCTGTGCTTTGTCACTGTTACAGTTTCCTGACGTAAAGAATGGGGAGCTTAGTGGGGAGGCGGCGGGGTAAGAAACGGGGTTGCGTCACCACTGTCGTCCCTATTTTCCCCAATATTTCCTGCAGTACGACTCACACCTGCTACAGTCGACCACAGTACATTGTCAGTAGGAATAAGGGAGGAGCGTAGGGGGAGCAATTTTTGTCAGAAAGAGGGCCAGGGTTTCACAGCCTGGACGGCACAGCTACGCTATTATTTCTTTATGAAGTTTAATGCTCGGCCCCACTAGCACTTGTGCTATAAACACTGCCGAGGGTAAATAAAAGTTATTTATTTGTTTTTTTATTTTTACGCTCCTTAATTGGCTGTAAAGCCAGTTCTACAAAGTGACAAAACTAACTGACTAAACTTCAGGGCAAAATTTCCCTTGATATCTTCGAAATCGACGACAGCCATCTAATCAGGTCTATTTGCTCAAGACATCGAAATGCTTATGGCATCAGACGGCGCTGCCTAAACCGATTCTGCGCCGGTCCCACCAAGTTGGGCAGCTAATCATTTCAAGCAAACGAAGGGAGATCGGGGCATCACATTTGTGCAATCTAGACTTATCCACAAGATGACCTCGATATTAGTGCCTGTCGGCTTTCGCAAGTACTCAGAGCATAACACCATATATTCAGGCAACATGATCTTGTTGGATCGTGTTCTTACTTTGACCCATTAAGGCCAAAAGAAACCATACTTTGTCTGCTCAAATTCCATTACTGATGGATGAACTATCTTTTATCGTATGAAAACTATCATACAACAGACAATTTGTGTGAACAATAAATTGAAAATTGGGTCTTATCCAGATGGACTAGACAGTCACATTGCTTTTAACTCTCCTTGAGTAGCATTCATGGTAGCCTCGCGAAACGCCCCTCGGGGACGGGAGCGATGAGAGGCGGCTGTATTCGCAGGCTACGTTAGACTGAAATTTGAAAAACTTTATCAAAAATCAAAACAACTGCGCGAGTGTAGACGCAACCAGATAAAATTGTGGTAACCCAAAACCGTAATCTCACTTTGAACTTATTATATAATTAATTGTCTTTGGGGTCTAGCTGGACGAAACATCGATTTCTATCCCGTGGACAAGGGCGTACGTAAGTGCAAGGTCAGCGGTCTACCGGTGAAATGTATGTAACACAATCTTTGTGACCAAATGTATAAAACGGCCAGTAAGGTGTTACGATGTTTCCTATGCTGATGTCCCATATTTCTTAAAAACATCCAGTGTGGCCGCTCAAAGGTATGAATTATATAGCACTCTTAGCTATTTGCTCCATTTTTTTCAAAGTAAGATTGAATGAAAGAAGTCCTGGTTTCATTTTATTCCATATTTACTAGTGTTGCGACCGGTTGACAACGTAAGCTGACCCGTGTACGGCTTTTGAACTCCGCTAAAATCTTTTGACACTGCCCCTTAAAGATAGAAAACCAAGGAAAATAGTCTTACAAGCATAGGTCATGCACAGGCAGTGCCCTGTAGCAAGTACCAACAAACAATTGTTGTTTGAAACGTTTTCATGTTGTGTTTATCTGAGTTTTAGCATCGGAATGCCGTGACAGAAAAGCTCAAATTTCACTAAAGTACTACTTGTAATTCGCGGCCTCAAAAATCTCCTTTTGTGTTGCCCATAGTTTTGAAAGCGGATTTTATAAGAAGAAATGATGCTCTTTCACGTGGTGTAAATCTTTATCCTCAACGCCATGTACCAGTTGATGATTTTAGCCTCGCAAATTTGTCAATTTGGCATCACGAGAAATCGCTTAAAAAATTGTAAATATTGAAAAATCTCCTAAATATTTAATTTTCGCTTCAAATGAGTAAGATACCATTCATGATGTTCATAATTATGTACTTTATCAGACTGGATGTTTTTTGTTTGGAACAAAACTGGTTTGATTTTTAAAACAAGGTCTTCGCAACATGTGGTGTCAGACACCGAAAACCCGGTTCAGGAGCGGTGAATTCAAGATCATAGCCTCACATCAAAAATAATTATCGGATCGAAGTAAAACATGTATTTCTTGCAATAGTTTACCGTGGGCTATGTTGTGAATTTTTTTGAGAATTTTGAATTTTTCGCTATTGCACACCTCTGGTTGATATTTACAGACATCCGCTCTTAAAGAGCGCCTGTAAGGTTTGTCTTAGATTTTTTGGCAGATATTCAGGGTTAAGTTTCATAACAGGAATGGAGAATTCCACCTCAGGAAAGATTTGAAGCTTTTGTGAATAATCTCACCCCTTCGTCGAACAGTAAATTAGTTTATTTTTAAAAGTTTAGACTAAACTTACTGATTTTCCAAGACTCCAAAAGAGGCAGCCAAGATTCAAGGCAAAAACTCGAAATTCTATCCTGAAAATTTCTCTTCTAACAACTCAAAGGTTCAAAGAGGCATTGATCTAAAGTAGTCGCGAACTAAATTGATCCCTTAAAACTTTTTCGAATACAATTTGGGTGGCAAAACCACTAAAGTTTCTTGGATTTATTTTCAAATAGGTAGGCCTGCGCGAAAATGTTCAGCGGCTTACGTGTCGGCAAAAATTTTGCATGTTTAAAGACTGCCTGATTGGTGTTCAGACTCAATCTGTTACCGCCTCGCTACTTACAGTATCTGCTGATAAGGATAATGAGTTTAGGCAACACAAACACCTACATACACAAACTTTGCCAAAAGATGGTAGATTTTAAAAAGGAAAAAAATCGTCCAAACAAATCGTAACAACCATTGCAGAAACAGGAATACTGTGCTCCGTAGTAGTTAGATATTTGGGTGTATGAGCCCACTTTCAAAATATTCGCAAAATTCATACCTGATTCAACAATGACTCCTGCAACGGAGACGTCAAAAACCTAAATCCTCGGTTTTTCAAAACCTAAATTTTTTTCCTCGGTTTTCAAAAACCTAAATCCTCGGTTCTGTTTTAGTCACTTTATAACATCTGAAATAAACTTTTCGAGTAAACTTTACTTCAAATGTTTGTAATTTATTCACGTAACTTCACTGAAAAATTTCACAAATGACTATGTGTTTCACTGAAAAATTTCACAATTGTGAAGCAAAATTGTGACGATTGTGATTGGTTGAGATAATCATACGACTGTCATATGACTTGTAAACAATAGAAATCTGATGACTCATTTCATAGGGAAAGTCCCTTATGTATGACATCATCAAGTACACGATGACACAACCCAAAGCGGACTGAACACTAGTTTGTTAATACACGTGTCGGCCATTTTGTCGCCATTTTGTGAAGAGTGTTTGATGTTTATGGTTCCTGTTTTGGACATTTATTTTTCCACTTTCATCGTTCTGATGTTTGTAGACGCTTTTTGAGGTAAGAATATCATTTATCTTGCACACAACAATAGATTTTTTATTGGATCGACTCGCTATCGAATATTCGTGAAACCGTGACTGTATGATAGAATGAGCTTATTTATTTTTACACATCGACTAAATCCTTGGCACCTAAATTTTTCTCGGTTCCTAAATTCAGCAACCTAAATTTTCCTCGCTTTTTCAAAACCGGTTTAAATCGGTTATTCAATTTTATGTAACCTTATTTATATTCGAAAAATGAGTAACACCTTTGATCATGATGGTAAAACATATTTTATTCATCCAACATTTGAGAATTACGGAGCCTCAGATGATGGTTATATAATCAATCGAAAAAGATTAGAACCTAGAAAAGGATACTTATCTGAAAATGGTTACTATATAATTTCACCTGGACAATACAATACATGTCTCGCTCATAGATTCGTTTATGAAGCAGTAAATCAAACACAAATACCACACAAAATGCAGGTAAATCACATTGATTCTAATCGTTTGAATAATTCAATTGAAAATTTACAATTAGTTTCACCCTCTGAAAATATGAAACATATGCACAAAGCTAGACAAGAATATTTTCATAACTCATACACTGAAAATGATTTACAAATCGTTAATTATCTTATGGAATCACCTATTGAAGACAATGATTGCGAATTTACTAAAACGGAAACTAAAGTGATAAATAAAATGTATTACAGAATGTGTCATGATTTGGATTAAAATTATCTAATAATATATTATATGGTAAACACATTGAGTAAACAATCTGAAAACAAATATGAACCATTTTCTTGGCAAGGACAATTGGAAGAATTATTATTGTCATCCAACCCAAATAATGAGGACATTCATTGGATAATAGCAAAGAAAGGCAATGATGATATTTATACATTTATCAATAATATGAAAAAAAATGATAATGTAGTTATTACATCAGGACGTGGAATGAAAATGAAATACGACGTTGATTCATTTATTTATTATTCTTCATTTGACCCCAAAGTTATCCTTATTGACGCCACTAGATTCAGTTTATTAAAAATTAATTACAAAGCAATTGCTGAATTTAAAAAAGGTTGTTTTGGATTATGGAAACGTATATATCGGACTATAATAATGGATCAACCACCGCATATTGTTGTTTTTGCAAGAAATAAACCCCATAATGACGCTTTATCTGAATTCAATCTATTGATTAACCATTTGAAATAATTGATGCAATACAATATATGTCGCAATTTTTGATTAGTGTTTTGTAGGTTCTTTGTGTATAGATGTTGTTAAACCAATTACTGTTTTAACAACATTTGATATAAAATTTTTGTCTCATACATTCACTGTAAATTTTTTACTAAAGGTATTTAAAGCGATAGTGACTTAGAAATATTATAGAAGAGATGAGTGAGAAAATTAATTGGAGACAAAAAATTTTTATTTGTAATTTTTGTAAAAAGCAATTGAAAAACGCTAGCAAATCACGTCATTTACAATTATGTATTCCAAAAACATTGGCAAAAAAGGATGATTTTACAGATGAAGAAAAACAGTTGATTGACAAAGAATTTGCTAAAATGATGAAAAGAAAAACACCTTATCACAATCAATTGAAACAACATTTTGATTAGTTTTTGATAAGTGACATGTGAATTCAATGAATTGAGTTTACAGGCCATGTTGCCACAAAAAATAAACAAGAAAACGTACCCGTCAGATGTACAACCGATATCTGGCATGAATGTTGTTGACAGTCGACATTCATTAGCAAATCTGTCAAACGCACCCAATAAAAATAATCTATCGTATAATTATAATATGAATAAAAATAATTTAGAAAAATTGACGAAAGATCAATTAATAGCATTATTATTAGAAAAACAAAAACCGGTTCCAAAGCCTCGAACCAAGAAAGTGAAACCAATACCCTATCCACGAAAATCAGTCAAACAAATGGTAAAAGATTATGAGAATACAATCATCAAACCACTTGTTCAATTTAGAGATGGACCTCAACCTTTGCCGAGAAACAACATAATTCCACCTCCGATTCAATTTGCTGATACACCCAAAGCTGCACCCAGAGTGAAAAGAGTATCATTTGATAATCAATTAATACCCAGACGTCCAATTTTAATGCCTCGAAAAAAGAAAATGGCTCCAGTTCCAACACAAAGAACCCAAATCACAGAAGTTGCGAGAGCATTCAAGGGATATACAAAATCTTATGAAGTTGGAATTAAAAATGAAACAGATCCTTTGATTCAAATGAGTTCAACCAGATTAGCTATTGCTCATTTTATGAAACAATTATTAACTCAAATGAAAGGAATTAAATTTATTGAAACTTTGACAATTTATTTTGAACAACAAAAAGGAAACCAAACTGTCTCCAGAATTGGATATTTTAATAGTAAACCAAAAACAATAACTAATGCCAATGATTTTCAAGAATCTTTGGATGTTAATGTTGAACAAATTATGAATGATATTCACAAATGGATTAGTGAAGGTTCAGCTTGGATAATTAAATCAATCAATGGGCATTACATCAATATTATCAAATATGAACCACTTACTGGAAGTTCATACATTGAACTACCAACTGAATTACAAAATAGTAAACATGGATTGATTAATCTAAAGAATAAAGACAATGAATGCTTTCGTTGGTGTCACGTTAGACATTTGAATCCACGAGAAAATAATCCACAACGAATCAAAAAAACTGACAAAGCATTTATGCCACAATTGAATTACCAAGGAATTGAATTCCCTGTTTCAGTCAAACATTATAACAAAGTTGAAAATCAAAACAGTATTAACATCAATGTATTTGGTTATGAAAAGAAACAACCTTACCCAATTTATGTTTCAAAAGAAAAGTTTGATGATGTATTGAATTTGCTGTTAATCTCAGATGATGAGAAAAATCATTACTGTCTTATCAAGGATTTTAATCGATTTATGCACCACAAAACCAAATCACATCAAAGAAAACATTTTTGTATGCATTGTTTGCAATGTTTTTGATCAGAACGAGTTTTAACCAAGCATAAGGAAGTATGTATTGAAATCAATGGTGAACAATCAATCAAAATGCCCGAAGTTGGTTCCAAAATAGAATTCACAAATTATAATAAACAAATGCAAGCGCCATTCGTGATTTATGCAGATTTTGAAGCAATCACTGAACCAATTCATGGTTGTAATCAATCTAACCAACAATCTTTTACTGAAGCTTATCAAAAACACACTGATTGCGGTTATGGTTACAAAGTTGTTTGCTGCTATGATGACAAATATTCCAAACCAATAAAATATTATCGTGGAGAAAAAGCTGTTTACAAATTTATGCAAGCAATGCTTGATGAAGTCAAATATTGCAGACAAACTATTAAATACAAATTCAATAAACCATTAGTTATGTCTCCAGAAGATGAAGACAAATTCCAAAAAGCAACATCTTGTCATATTTGTGGTAAAAAATACAAGAAAACAGATAAACGTGTCAGAGATCATTGTCATATTAATGGAGAATTCCGTGGCTCAGCCCATAATCAATGTAACAGGGATTTTACAATAACTAACAAAATCCCTGTAATATTTCATAATTTGAAAGGATATGATAGTCATTTTATAATGCAAGAAATTGGTAAAATTATTGAGACCAATACTTATGTGGATAAAAAAGGTGAAACCAGACAACACAAAATTAATGTAATCCCAAATAATATGGAAAAATACATGGCCTTCATGTTGGGTTATAATTTAGTATTTATCGACAGTCTTCAGTTTATGAATCAATCATTGGCAAGTCTTGTAAAGAATCTACCAGAAGATGCATACAAATATACCAATGAAGTCTTCAAAGGTGAAAAACCGCAATTAATGAAACAAAAAGGAGTTTATCCGTACGATTATATGAGTAATTTTGATAAATTCAATGATACTCAATTACCAACCAAAGATGAATTTTACAGTCAAATGAATAATACACATATTTCTGATGAAGAATACAGTCATGCACAAAATGTTTGGAATACATTTCAATTGAAAACCATGGGCGAATACCATGATTTATATCTCAAATCTGATGTTTTATTGCTGGCTGATGTATTTGAAAATTTCAGGAAAACATGTTTGGAATATTATAGATTGGATCCATGTCATTATTTTACATCTCCGGGTTTATCTTGGGATGCAATGTTGAAAATGACTGAAGTCAATTTGGAACTCATTACGGATATTGATATGCATCAATTTGTTGAAAAAGGCATGCGTGGAGGAATCAGTTATATTGCCAACAGATACGGCAAAGCAAACAACAAATACATGCAAAATTGGAATCCAAATGAACCCAGTAAACATATCATGTATTTGGATGCAAACAATCTCTATGGTTGGGCTATGTCACAATATCTTCCAACTGGGAATTTTAAATGGTTGAATAAACAACAAATAAAAAATATTAATTGGAAAACAGTTGACGCAAAAAACAAAACTGGATATTTATTGGAAGTTGATTTGGAATATCCTCATGAATTACATGACCTGCATAATGATTATCCATGTGGCGCTGAACAAATCAAAGTGAAACAAGATATGCTGTCAGATTATTGTCAAAGAATTGCAGATAAATTTGGAATCAAAAGTGGACAAGTCAATAAATTGATTCCAACATTGGGAAACAAAACAAAATATGTGTTGCATTATAGAAACTTACAATTGTATCGTGAATTGGGTTTGAAATTGAAGAAAATATACCGTGTTCTGTCATTTGACCAATCACCTTGGTTGAAAACATATATTGATTTCAATACTCGTCAAAGAACTAAAGCCAAAAATGCATTCGAGAAGGACTTTTTCAAATTAATGAACAATAGTGTCTTTGGGAAAACAATGGAGAATATCAGAAAACGAGAAGACATTAAACTGGTGACTAATGAGAAACAATTATCGAAACTGACTTCCAAACCAACATTCATCAATAGCAAAATCTTTAATGAAAACTTGGTTGCAGTCCACAAAATCAAGGAATCATTGACTCTCAATCGACCAGCATACGTTGGTATGTGTATCCTTGATTTGAGTAAAACACTCATGTATGACTTCCATTACAATTTCGTTAAAAACAAATATGGTAACAAAGCCAAATTATTGTTCACGGATACTGATAGTTTGACATACGAAATTGAAGCCGAAGATGTGTATCAAGATTTTTGGAATAAAAAAGAAATGTTTGATAACTCGGATTATCCATCAAATCATCAATATTTTGATGCAACAAATAAAAAAGTTATTGGAAAATTCAAATATGAAGCCGCTGGTGTACCCATTACTGAATTTGTGGGATTGAGATCCAAGATGTATTCATACATCAAAGATAACAACAATGGTGGAAAAACAGCCAAAGGAATCAAAAAAATGTGATTAAAAATGATATAAATCATGCTGATTACAAAGATGTTCTGTTTAATGAAAAACAATTATTTCACCAAATGAAAACAATCCGCAGTAACCATCGTGAACTTGGTAGTTACACCATCAATAAGACATCGTTGTCATGTTTTGATGATAAACGATATTTGTATCCTGATGGAATACACTCATTGGCCTATGGTCATTATGCTATCCAATGATAGTATCAACTTGTGATCAAAACATGGTAATAAAATTTGTGATTTCAATATTTCAACAATTATTTGGTTTGTAGCCAATTTATAAGTAATATAAATTTAAGTTAATGCAAACAACCATGAAAGGGAGGTCAGAGAGTTGAGATGAGCTACCCTTCTGAAACAAACTGTTTGTCACGCAATATTCCACCGTGACAAGATTCTCTTTTTCCCCTCGTGACGCGTTAGCTCTAGACCAATCACATTCATGCTTTTCCTTCATGTCAGTCAAAGACCATGCAGCCGTATCTTCACACTGTAGTTCACTTCAAGTTCTCTGACCTCCCAGAGACTGTTTGAGAAATTCCCACCCACCCAACCCTCTTAGGCTTTCCAAGGGCCTTACCTTGTAAACATTTAAGTATGGCATTTACTGTATTGGAAAAAACCTACTGTTATGTAGAGGGTTCCTTTACCTATCGTTCTGGTTTCAAGTATTATAGTTATCAAGCCCAGTGCTGTTGGTCTTGGGCAATGTCTTTCCTTATTGAGACATTTTTCTAATTCATATTGTTACTGTTATCGTTGGCTCTATGTGAGCGGTGTAAATTTCTAAGTAGGTATAGTTTTATCAACTAAATACTGCTAGACATAATTCATACCGCTTTGTAGTTGGTTCTATCTTTATTGGTACAAATTAATGTTCTAATTATCCAGCCCAGTGCTGTTGGACTTGAGCAGTGTGTTTGCTCATTGAGACATTCTATAATTGTTATTGTTATTGTTTCGCTCTCTGTGAGCAGTGTAATTTTTAAGTATAATGTTATCAACTATATTGGTAAAAACTGTTACTGTTAGTGTCAAGCGTAGTGCTGTTTGAACACTTGGACTCTGTTAGTAGCATTAGCTAATTCAAATATTTTGTTGTTCGCTTTTGGTTGCAATAGACATGGCCGCCCATCGGCTAGCTCACATGCCTAGAACAACATTTATAATTGTTTCTCGTTTGAAGTAAATAAACTGTGGGAAGGGGATGAAGTGCTCCATACAGGTCGCCCCTTTGCCCCATAGACTCACATGGTCAGTTTTGGTGGCAGAATGGGCCCCCCATATATCCTTGTTACCATGGTAACAATGAACTTCTTATCATGGTAACAATGAGCTAAACCTTTGTTGTTGTTGTGGTTGTCCCCAGGGGGCCTGGGAATTAGGATCCCAGAGAGAGGATTAGGACCTCTCTGTAGCCTGGGGACTTGATGGACTCATGAAAAAGAGGGAGAGGATTACCACCTCTCATGGCCTGGGGATTAGGACTCCAGAGAGAGGATTAGGACCTCTCTTTAGCCTGGTTGTTGTTGTGTGACAAATGTTATTATTGTGTGAGTCCTCTCGTTCCCAACCACCTTACATTGTACCTGTCTCATCTTGTAAGATTCCAATAATATTGGCAACTCGAGCACTTCATCCCCTACCCCTTTCTCCCATACATTTGTTGTTGTTATCTTGTTCGATATTTTCATGGGTTGGGAGCATTAATTTTTGATAAATATTTGATTTCGAAACTTTGACTCATTCTTTGTGATGAGATATTTAATTTTAATGTTTTTGGTGAATATTTGGTTTCAAGACTTTGACTCATCTTTTGTGATGTGGTATTTGGTTTGTTTTTTGTCAAATATTTGATTTCGAGACTTTGTATCATCTTTTGTGGTTTCAATATTTTTGAAAACATTTTTGTGTAACTATAATATATAATATAATTATACAAAAATGAATCAAAAATTGAGTAAAACAAAAGATGTTTCCAAGCAGGTGGAATCATCTCTGTGCCAATTTCTGCATTGCAAAGATGAATGTGAATTTTCTGGATATCATGATGAATCCAAAGTTGAAACACAACAATCAATGCCTGAATGTTGTGGATCACAGAATTTGAGAAACATGGAATGTCAAATAACGTGTGTTGCTTGTGGACAGGTTGTTGGTGAAGAATACAAAACAGAATACATCAATTTTCATGCCAATTTGTTCAAAATATACAAGAAAACAGTGTATAATAGAAAATACCATTTGTCGCATACATTAGATCAAATTATTTTGAAAAACAAAGTTGAAATCAGTTGTTCAACCAATTTCAAAATTCATAAAATATTCGTTGAAATAAACAAAATACTGCCACAAATCAGTGGCAAACGAAAGAGAATAATCAGTTTGAAATATCGTTTGAATAGAATATTGCAATTTATGAAAATTGATTCTTCCCAAATTGAGTTGACAAAATCCAAAAAAACAATGAAACTATACAATGTTTATTGGGATAAAATTATGGACATTATTGGCCCCCAAATCATGCACATTATTAATCAAACATAAGTGAATATCTGATATTTTTTATCATATTTGTCACCCCATTTATCGACAATCGGCGAATTATCCAAAATGAAATCATCATTTTGAGTAAGCTTGTTTGTCAAATCATCCCTATCAAAATGTCCATTTCTCATTATTTCTTTTATTTCATTTAATAAATGTCCGTAAGTTTGAAAAGCATATTGACATTGATACAACCTTATTTCAATATTTTTATGCTTCATATAAGCTTGAATTACGACAGAAACTGATGATATTGCCAATAATGAAGCTCCACTGGTTGCAATTGATGATGCAATACCACCAGTTGCAAACACAATGGATGAAATATTACCAGCAAACTCCCATTTTTTTAATCTTTTGTATGCACTTTTGTACATCCACATCTTTTTGTGATATGACATGTAATAAGCTTTCAATTCATCAATTTCTTCTGTTAATAATCGATTTGAAATATGATTGAAATCAATTATTAATTTCTTCTTTTGCATATATTATATGGTTATCTTATTTTTGATGCAATAATAGAGACCAGTTATTTGACCCAAAAACATGCATTTTTTCATCCAAGGATATGTTTTTTTCTCATTAATGGTGTACATGTATCCTTTGTCATGATGATATCTGTTGTAAAATTGGCCATAAGCATCATGTAATATTCCATGAGACCTGATATATGGTTGCCAACCAAATAATCGATGGAGAATAGCTGTTAAACATCCATCTCCAGGTCCAATTAATCCGATTCCATCATGAATTAACTCTTTGTAAACTTCATCAGGTAAACCTGTGTTGTAATGTTTTTCATGCAAATATGTGAATATTACGATACTTTTTATCTTGCATTCCTGTCTGGGTAATATTGGAAGACTCAATTTACGGTGAAAATCTATCATCGATGTTCGAATGTGTTCTTGCAATTCTGACAATTCTTTCATTATACAATTTGATTACAATATTTTTATTCATTATTGTCAGGTAATTGTATCCTAATATATTCAACAAAATACTTCATTGTCCAATCAGATGGATGATTGTTGAAGTAGCAATAATAGTTTTCAAATGACACATCAAAGAAGAATTCCAATTGATCAAATGATGATGACACCAAATCGGATTTGGAATGATGATATCTGTCATTTCTCCTGATATATGTGTTTGTCACAATAATCTCTTGCAATGTATTGATTCCTTTAATGTCATCTTTACTCAATAATTTTATCCATGTGTAATTTGTTTTTGGTATTGTACCACTTTTTCTTCCTATTCTCATTGCAACTTGATTGTTGAGAAACGTTACAGCTTCCTGAGCTTGTTGAGCTTTAAACTGAGCCAGAGCTTGTTGTATTTTTGTTTCAACGTATGGTTTAATGATGTCCTCATTGTTGTTAATTAATTGTTGGAGTGAAATTGCATGATTTGAATTAACTCCATCTTTGATAACTAAATGTCTGTTTTCTGTATCCAAATGACCATCATCATTCAGATGTATTGGTTCTCTATATTTGAATCCATCTGGTAAATTTTCATGAGTTACTGTGTATTCTATTTTATCTCCATTTTCATCAAGAATATGGTTTCCATTTTCATCTTCAATGTATGGCATTATATTAATAGTGTTGATAAATAAATTTCAAAAGTTCCTGTGACTTCTTGGTTTATAGTTGGAGAAGTAAACCCTGGACGTCTTTTAAAAATCCCCATTTGAATTATCATGGGTTTGATTGTTGTATTTGTAGTTACAAAATTTCTCCCAATTTTCATATTAAATTGTATTAAATGGGAAAATAAAGTTTTACTGTTAGCAATGGCGACAAAAGAAACTTGGTATTGATTTTTTGTATTAATTACAATATTTTTTATTTTAACCGGGCCTAATGTTCCAAAATTGTAACCATGTACATTTTCAAAAACTCCATTTTTTATGTTGCCGTTAACAACACTTGAAGTTTCAATATTTGACAACCAACTTTTATTGTCAGCATGATATCTTTCAAAAAAATCAGAGTATAATACTTTCAATTCAAAAGTTCCATTAACAGCAGTTCCTGCTCCAATATTATCCAATATTGACATAGAATCAATACTGACAAATTTTCTTGATTTGGGCAAATCAAATGTATTGCTTCCACTTATTATGTTCCCGATTCTGTGGTATGTGTCAGTGTTGGTTGTTTCACCTTGTTTTTTCCCATTTATCAAAATTTGTGCATTTGCAACTTGTTGATTGCTTTGGAAAACAATGGAGTATAGATTGAAAAAGTTATTTCCATCAGCAGCGATTTGAAAATTATTTGTTGGATTTGTTCTTTGGAAAACACCACTGGCAATAGTTCCAGTGTATTTCGTTTTGAATAAGTTGGTAAAATAACCCAAATTCATTGCTTCAGAATCATATATCGGATTTATTAAACCAGAAATAATCTTATTATTCATATCCAAATTGACTTTCATCTCCATATCTCCATTTTTATATTCAAACATGACATTGTCCAAGCCATCATACACTCCTGGATAAACGCTATCTGACCAATCTTTCACCCCATAAACAACCAGATGACATTGTACTGGAGTCGCTGTAGCTGTTCCATGCATCGTCAAATAGATGTAATTTGGAGTTTGTTTGCTGTTGTTATTGAATTGAACCAATAGCTTGCTATAAGCAGTGAAATCACGCTGTACAGCTTTGTGGATGTATGCTTCAGATGCAGTACATGATAATTGAATATTAGTCATTTCTGGTGGGTAGAATTCAAACACAATTGTGTATGTTCCAATAGCAAGAGTATAAATATTGAAACCTATCCTTGATCTGTAATCATTACTTCCACTGTCTTTAATCAATGTGATATCATAAGCTTTTTTATTCTGATGTGGGGATTGATTGAAAGCAGCTATTCCATACACTGTGATATTATATTCTGAACTGCTTTCATCGGTATCTGTAAGATATTTGAATTCATTTGTTTTATGGCTGCTGACAAGATGACTTTGCTCCAATTTGTCATCAAAATATTTTTTGGTAGTAGCATCATTATCATCAGTTGGTTGAGCCATATCTTTGATTTGTTTATTATTCATATCAAGGTTTCCAGTCATTGCAACACTTCCATCTTTTTTCAAATATACACTCAAATCACTTCCAACAGATGGTATTTTAGCTATTTCTGTATCAACATATGCTTTAGTGGAAGCATCATTGGGATTGGAAGGATTTCCAAGAACGATTATTTTATGACCTCTCATATCTAATTCACCACCAAGAGCATTGGGTGTTAACCTGTTGAGAAAGTTATGATCAACGTAGTGTTTATTAACAGCATCGTTATCATCAGTTGGTTGAGCCATATCTTTGATTTTATGATTGTCCATATCGAGGTCACTATTGGAGACTTTTTGTAAATATTTAGTATCACAGAAACCTAAATTAACGACATCATATGTATTTTGTATATTGGCTCCAAGATTAGTAATTTGTTGATTACCCATATCCAGATTTCCAGTCATTTCAACAGTGCCATCTTTTTTCAAATATGTAGACAAATCAGGTGATGGTATTTTTTTAATCTCATCATCGACATATTTTTTATTCGCCGCTTGATCGTTATTATCAGGTTTTAAAACACTAATATCAAAAAATGTTTTCCGTCCAGTAATATGTTGTTCTGTTGATGTAACCATTATTTCACTTTTAGCTCGTCCACCATGGCCATCAAAGTTTTTCAAATCTGGTATATTAAGATGAATGTTTTCATAAGACTGATGCTCAGTCAATAATCGAACATCATTGGAGCTGCCAGCCCCGTCTGGCGTGTCTTGTAGATAAATACTATTGGTATGAAAACTTCCAGTATTGCTGTAAATTACTGCTTTATTAGCTCGCACATCACCAGGAGCATTATCCAACAATTGTATTTGGCTCTTTGTGACAACATCATTGGGATCAGCTCCTTGTTTAACATTAACAAGTTTTTTGTTTTGTATATCATAATTGCCATTTTGGGTTAATTTAAACCCTATTCCTTGAGGCCCAGCGGCTCCTTGAAGAGGAACCGTTGTGAAAGAAGACGATGAACTATGTTCGTTGAATATTCCCATTTATATCATTTGGTTATATTGTTCCATAAAAATTCCTGTTAATTCTCTTCATGGGCTTATCAACATATAGAAATTAAAATGGCTCTTTGGTTGCTTTAATGTATTTATCCTTTTCGACACCCAACTCACGGGATATCAGACCTCTTTCATTGCTGCTAGGAAAGTCATAGACACAGAAATGAGAGCAATTGAGTCGAATATCTTTTGGTGTTTTGTAGAACGATTGGCTCAGATAAATAACAGAGCAGTTCTTGTGTCTGCCACGAATGAAATAATCAATCAATGGTTTCTGGTTTTTTTCACAAATAAAGTCATCAAATATTACTATCTTCTGGGCATCTTCATCCTTCAATTCCTCCACTGGAATTATATCATCATTGCTACAAACAAGGACATTATACCCCGACACCATTTGATATATCAGTCAATGTTTGTAGCATATCCTTGTATTTTTGTTGCTCCAAATTTTTGGCATACAAATGTATTCTATCATAATACAAAAGTGGTTTCATCAGCATATGGTACAATAAATTTGTCTTTCCAGATCCTGAATTACCACATATTAACATCCGAAACGTGTCACTTGGCATGTAACCATACAATCTTTTGAAATTAGTGTTTTTATCATGTCTATCATAATTTGGGATTTCCATGTATATCAATACATTATATAAGTTGAAAAAAGTTAATATAAGTTAATAATATAATGGATCTACAAAGATTAAAACAACTATCTGAAGCCAAGATTAAGGCTGGAACAATAACCAAACAAGCTAGAGATACATTGAAGGAGTACAAGCATGATAAACAAGATTTACAACAAGGTTTATCAGAAACTTTCAAACCAATTATTAAAGCTCAAGAGGAAACAAAACAAACAATTGATGAAAAACAAGACAAACTGATTGAACAATTGGAGAAAAACCAAAAAGCGTTGACTTCAGGTTTGGAAGACATTGCTATGTTAACTTATCAACCAGAAACAAAACCACAACCACAATCACCAGAAGCAAAGCTACCAATTGGCTATCAACCAGCAATGTCAAATTTGGATGCTGGTTTTGATGATGATGAGTTCCAAAAATTGATGCAATACGATCTTGCACCTCCGAGTTCTGTTCTCCAAGCTTCTATGCAAGGAGATATTGACATCAAGGATTACGATGCTAATATTGGCAAAATGTTGAAAAAACTTGGAACAAAGAAGGGCCCCTTATCCAAGGGCCAAGGAAAGACCAAGAATAAAGACAAAATTGATAAAATAGATGAAGATATAAAATTATTGCAAAACTACAGAAGGCGCATTAAAATAATCCCAGAAGGAATGAAAACCATCAAAAAAGGTTCTGGTTATACTCAACCAAAGAGAAATGCGTACAAAATATGATCTTCTGGGAAATATGGTGGACTGATGATTGATATTCCAAAATTAATGGGACAACTCAGACTTGTGGCAACAAAAGATAAACGCAAAGTTATGGACAAAAAGGTTGATTTCGATACAATCGATTTATTGACCAAGAGATTTAATTCAAAGAAGAAATACAGTGATATTGCCAAAATGGTATTTGATGAATTGAACCAACTCAGTGAGTTTCCAATCCATAAATCCAGCAAAAAATTCAAGAAATTGGGCTCTGGTGTTGTTTATTTCAATGATGCTAATGATTTGATTGACAGAATGGAATTGCTTGGTGGATCCATTTTGGCTGGCAATAATGGAGTCAAAGAGGAATTTTCACAAATAGCCCATAAATTGAATCAACTTGGCTTGATAAACAACAAACAACTCATTGATTTGTTGCAACAATATATAATCAAATAATATATGCAAGAAAGGGCGATACATATTTCATCTGTTAACCGACAGAAAATAGGCCGAAGTCGGCCTGAAGACTTTATTATCAAATTTGATCCACCATTGAAGCTTGACACAACAATGAGACATGAGCTAGCTGTTGATCGAGTTTCAATGACATACTCGTGGCATAATGTCAATGCAGGATACAACAATAATACAATAAAATACAGCCCAGATAATGGTACAAAATGGAAGACAATCACATTTGGTGATGGAATGTATTCATATGATGATCTTGATGATTATATCACTCAATCAATAATTCAAAATGGAGATAAACCATCTTCCAGCAAGGGCAACAATCTATATTTTGTGCTTTCATCATATAGAGTTGTCATTGAGCTAGACAACCAATGGAAGCTTGATATTAGAAACTCTAATTTTGGAGCGCTCATTGGATTTGAACCAAAGTTAATTAACCAAACTGAACATGGGACAAAATTGCCAAATATTACCAATGATATTGACGTTTTGAATATTAATTATGATATAATAACTTATAGCCTCAGTGATGGACGATTCACAAATACACTGATAATGATACCCACTGACAATTTAACAAGGAGTTATCCATTTACTTTTGAGCCAAAAAGAGCATTATTCAGCCCAGTTTCCAAATCAATTATTTCAGAAATGGGGATAACAGTGACTGACGCTTTGGGTCGGCCAATTGACTTGAATGGCATTGACTGGTTCATGAGCTTGATTCTAGTAGTTAGATATTTGGGTGTATGAGCCCACTTTCAAAATATTCGCAAAATTAATACCTGATTCAACAATGAACTCAGCCCTGTATACACACCTATGGATATATATTAATATTCAATCAATCCCCATACAAATCCTTGTATTTAGCCATGTTTTACACTACTTTTTACTCAAATTCTTGGATTTTAAAACCCTTATTTAACCCTTTGTATTAAATCCTGGGTTTCTCAAAACCTAAATTTTTTTCCTCGGTTTTCAAAAACCTAAATTATCCTCGGTTCTGTTTTAGTCACTTTATAACATCTGAAATAAACTTTTCGAGTAAACTTTACTTCAAATGTTTGTAATTTATTCACGCAACTTCACTGAAAAATTTCACAAATGACTATGTGTTTCACTGAAAAATTTCACAATTGTGAAGCAAAATTGTGACGATTGTGATTGGTTGAGATAATCATACGACTGTCATATGACTTGTAAACAATAGAAATCTGATGACTCATTTCATAGGGAAAGTCCCTTATGTATGACATCATGCATGTTCACGATGACACAACCCAAAGCGGACTGGACACTAGTTTGTTAATACACGTGTCGGCCATTTTGTCGCCATTTTTGTGAAGAGCTTGTGTTTTGGGATTTTTTGGACATTTATTTCTCCACTTTCATCGTTCTGATGTTTGTAGACGCTTTTTGAGGTAAGAATATCATTTATCTTGCACACAACAATAGATTTTTTATTGGATCGACTCGCTATCGAATATTCGTGAGGCCGTGAAATGAGCTTATTTATTTTTGTACATCGACTAAATCCTTGATTGGGATCCAAGAATTAAAGGTATCATTGTATCCTTTCCACTTTGCCAAAGCTTGTTTCTTCTTGTAATCTCTCCTGATAACTTTATCGATTCTGAATATCTCCTGTTTGGCTTTTAATAATTCTGGTTCATAAAAACTCCCTTTAATCTCTTCATTATTGAGATCTTTCAGTTTATAAGTGATTGGATTCGTGTATTGTATTTTATCGATAATGAAGACCTCTTCTGACCAGTTTTCTGTATAACCTCGATCAAACAGCTTTCTTTTATACTTTGATATTCTAACCTTTTCACCAACTTGAAATTTTGCTTGGGATGACGATTGTGTTAAATTGCCAAATAGATTGAAGTAAACAGTCCCTTCATTCTTTTTCTTGGATGCTTCTGTCGGTGTCATTTTTATTGAACTGTGTTTAGTGTTATTATACTGCTTCAATATTTTAGGCAAAATATCCAGATACATTGTATTGCCTTGAGCAGTGAATCGTTTCCACATTTTATTTTTAATCGTTCGATTCCAGCGCTCAACAACTGATGACTTCTCTTCATTTTCAGTCGAATACAGTGTAATGTTATGTTTATTGAGCAAGTCTTTGAAATGTTTGTTGTAGAACTCTGAGCCTTTATCAGTCCACAGATACTTTGGTTTTCGACCCTCTTTGAATATGCTTTGAAATGCTTTAGTTATAGTCTCACCTTTTTTATCTTTTAATGGAACAATCCAACCGTATTTACTAAAAACATCTATAGTCATTAAAAGATACCTACTACCTTTATTCCATTTACTGAATTGTTGCATTTCAACAAGGTCAGCAGCCCATATTTCATCAATATTATTTACAATAACACGCCGCCGAGTAAAGTTACGTCTTATGGGTTTATGCAGCTCATTAGCTAATTTTTCTTGCCAGTTTTCCTCTTTACCCGACGGCTTTTGACGTTTTTTGGAACCCCAAGACCCAGTTTCTGTTTTGTATTTATTGCTTTTCTTGCCAACCAATGTCCCCATTGTCGTTCGGAATATGGAACAGCATCCAATGACTTTACCATCTTTTTGTCAGCTTTTAATTTACATTTTTTGTCATCTTTGCAGACTGAATAATCAACATCATGTTGCATGGCTATTGCATCTGTTTTGCCTGTTGGTTTATCGTATATTTCCAATATTTGCCCTGTTTTGGGGTTATATTTTACTTGATTCTCCAAATCATTGTATGGACCAGTGTATTTATGACCAGGTAATACCCACCCAGCTTTGGGTTTTGGGAGCTTACCAATCATTTTGTGTATATCAATTGAACCACCGCTTTTGGGTCGTCCTTTGATTCCCTTTTAATACTCATTCCAATTTGGTGGGTGCCAACCAATTGCATCATAACTTGAGCATTTCGGTGTGTTGTGATATTTGCTTCCAATCTTGACCATGCTTTCAAAAGGATAATCTTTGTATTTTTCCAATGTCTTTTTCCCAGCCTTGCCAGACCAAAATTGACTCGATAATATGCCAGTGTCTGTGCTAAATGCACTTTTGGCAATGTCTCCAGATTTGTATCTATCAAAGACTTCCTTTGTTGATGGAATTAATGTTCCAACAACATCCATTGACTTCGACGCAACCTTGCCTGGTGTACCGAGTTGTTCCAAAATTGTATTCAAATTACCACCATCAAGTTCTTTTCGGTCAGTTTTGTACCTTCTTTTTGGCCTTACTTTGGTTGATAATTTATCAAACATCTCTGATCCAGTCTTTTGAACAAAAGGTGTTGCTTTAGAGATAGCATAATCAATAGCTTTTTCCTGCAATTTACGGTTTCTAAGTGCTTCAGACCCATAATATCGACCCATTTCAACTGCTTTCTTTCCCATCCATGGTAATGCATGTTGAATTAACATATCAGTACCAGTTGATGCTAAAGTATCCATTATGCCCCCCCCCCCCCCCCTTCGGAGGAGCTATTTAGTTTCCCTGTTTTTTAACAAATTTGGTTTTAGTTATACCACATTCAGCACATGTACAGAAGAACATGAGCCGACCATTTTTGGCTTGCTTGTAACCTGCAGGCTGAACACATTCAGTTTCTTTCTTTTGTTTAACACAATATGATTTGACCATTTTATATCACTATATTAGATTAATTATCATCAGAGTCAGACTCATAATCCGTCTCATAATCCTCTGACTCACAATCTGTTACCAATGTACACCATAAACATAATTTTCCTGAAAATTCTGTGTACTCATCACACTCTTCACAATATCTTATATCAACCATTATACAAATTAATTAGATAATTTTTTAAAATATTGGATTATAAAATTATGATTGTCACTTTGATTGTTCATGTCAAAATGTGCTGGCAAATTTAGCGGCGTTCACTGATTCGAGCAGGTCAATGCAACTTACCCAGTGATACACGGGAAAAAATGTGTCTTCAAATTATTCCGGGCGGCTTGTCAGCAGGTACGTAGTTTCCAGTAAAAGCTCTGTTTTGTAAGAAGTTTGCATGATAAAGTGTCTGTCTTTAAGAGTCGACTTTATGGTTGTAGGTTAAGGTATTTCGATGATCATTAAACTGACGTGGGGAAACTGAGATTGAAAATTAACGTTTATCGTTTTGCATTCAGAACATCAGTACAGTTACTGTGCTATTCTTTGGAATGAAGGGCATGTGGCGAAAAACAAACTTAAACCAAAAGCCAGTGCTACTAATAAACATTGTTCACGATAAAAGGTTAGTTTGAGTTTATGAGAAATGTTGAGGCTAAATAAACGGAGAGCATTTACGTGATTCTATATCGTACACATGACTTCTTTAAAAGAGTATGTTGATCTGACATTTATTTTTACTCTGTTTTTGCAATCCATACTACGCCGGTCGAAGCCAGTTCTTCTGAATTTAACAGAAGACATAGAGTTTTTATATTAATAACATTTTTCATCATCTCTATCAGTTGCTTAGCTCACAAACATAAAAATTGCAAACTAACGAAGTAATAATAATAATAATAATAATAATAATAATAATAATAATAATTTATTTACTTCTATTGCGCGTGTTACATAGTAAGATGTTCACACGCGAATCACAAAAAGGAAAAACAATTTACAATTTAAAGCGATAATACTAATAAACAATACTTTAACCAAAGAACAACACAATGAGCAGCACTGTGAGCAAAGTCTCTCATGATCAGAGGATTCACTGAAATTATTAACAGTCATTTCGATTCAATATCAGCCGTTCAAATCTAGTTAACGTTTTTACGTCTTGCGTTCTTTCAATTGATTAAAGTGAGCGTTTCCTGTCGGCACGTCTTAAGTATCCAGTGTAGACAGCTTTGCTTGACAACAATTTGCCGCGATATCCAAACAATTCCGACTAAAATATTTATTGTGAACGGCAAGCAGAACTGAACAAAACGAAAGTATATTGGACTTTTTTAACTCTGATTGACAAATATGTAACTAATACACCTCGAGAAAAATTGTCTTGTTGTTTTGTCGACTTTAAGAAAGCTTTTGATTCTATTTGGCATCCTGGCTTGCTAAAGCGTTTACTCGATTATGGAATAGGTGGAAATTTTTGAGCCTTATTGCTAACATGTATTCCAAGTCGGAATGCTGTGTCAAAGCTGATATTATGAGGTCTGAATATTTTGATTATAACAGAGGGGTGCGCCAAGGTTGTATCTTATCACCCCTTTTATTCAACCTCTGTTTAAACGATATTCCTTGGAGATTAGCAAATACCCAGGGTTTAGACCCCATCACCTTGCCTAATGGCTCATGGCTAAATTTGCTCAGTTTTATTTGCAAATGACTTAGTACTAATTTCTACTGGTGCCGTTGGTTTTCAAAGAAGCATTAACTCCCAACATCAATTTTGTAAAGAATCCTTGATGTCTGTCAACACTCAAAAATCCAAAGTAATGATCTTTCAGAAAAAATGTAGAATGTCTATTTTAGAAAAAAACATTCTTTCTTCTTAGACGACTTACAAATTGACAATGTCCGTAGTTATTCGTATCTAGGATCTACGATATCTAGTAATGGTATAGCTTCATAATTGCTAAACAAAAATCTGTTGAAAACAAGACGTTCTATGTTTGCGACTAAGCGTTTTTTGGTTTATTGTAAGTTTCCGCTCAAGATTTGTAGCAAATTATTCGATAGCCTTCTTTTACCTATCTTACTTTATATTTCAGAAGTCTTGTGAGCCTATGATAATATGAATCTTCAAATATGGAAAAAAGATTCAGTTGAACGAGTCCATACACAATTTTTCAAATATTATCTATGGCTTAACAAACGAGCACCCAATGTGGCGGCACGAAATGAAGTAGGAAGATTATCTCTGAAATCGCGTATTTATCGTAATGTAGTACATTTTTGGTTACACCTTAAAGCCTTGCCCGATGACAATATAGCTAGGCAATGCCTATATATCTCGGAAAATCTTGCCCTATCAAACGATCAAAGCTTCATGAACTTAATAAATACGCTATTGATAAAATATAATCGTACAACAAGTACTAGTTTTTCTATTACTAAAAAAAAATCCCAACTGACTTAAACAATATGTATCCACTCTTTCTTCGAATATAGAGAAAGACTCTAAAGCGCATCAAATGAAACTCATTACTGAGATGAATACTAAACTTAACGTGCCTATGAAGTAAAAAAAATTTTGTCACGGTTTGTTAGTTTATGAATTTCTCGGTCTGAATATGTGGGTTTTACTGAACAAAACCTTCTCAATCCGCAATTATGATCCCTGAAAGGTTCGAATTTAGCGCCGGAAAGTGTCTCCATCAGCGCGCGGCCAAAACGATCGTATTACAAGGTTGTGACGTAGAAAATACTTTGGAACACACGAGTGACATGGCGGCGAAGGGAGTTTTTTCGATCTCGGCGACTTATTATGCGGCTGATAACTCCAATATGACAAACTGCGCGAAAAAAAACTGGCATGCCGAGAATATCCACACAGTACTTCCCGAGAGACGAAACTTTACGGCAGAAGTAAATTCGGTTTGCCCGAATCCACAGGAAGGATTCAAGCCATAGCTCTCGAAAGCGAAAGACAACGATGATCAGCTGTGGATATATTACACTCAGACTCTCATATCTGTGATAAACAAACATCCTGCCATCTTACTGCAGTTAACATAACGTGAGCATGCAATCACCGGTTGAGAAATCCACGGATCCTCAGTCTTGGTAGATGACATAAATTTATTTAGCGCTCCCAGAAATCTTGCTTTATTCGAGCCGATAGACCTAAACAAATGCCACAGAGCTACAATTGTACCTGGGAATTGTAGCATACGCATTGTCATGCATATCGAAAACTAATCCTAACGAACAGTAAGAAAACCTTCAGTCAGTATATTTGAGCATTTCCCCTCACGATCACGAGCGGTCACACCACATTTTGATCAAGAGGGAAGAATCTTTTATACAAGAGAGCAAAACTACAAAGGCTTTTGTCAACACAACAGACACACAGCGGGAGTCGCTTCTCAAGCAGTTTAAGGCCTGGGTCAAGGGCTTTTAAGAGGAAAAAGGGTTTTTTCTTGATAACTTTAACAAATTCAATGGCACTGAACTGAAATTTGGAAGATAAAAAGATCTCATCATTCTGAAAATTTCTAAGCATAATAAGAGGTGCTGTAGATCACGTGACATGTCACGTGATCATTTTTGTGAAAAAAGAAAAGATTTGACAGGTAGGCGACGGTTTTAAGAGATAACATCAAACAAAAACGCGTTTCTAATAAAGATTAAATATCTCCATCGCTTCACGTTTGGAATGATCGTCCATTGTTCTCCAGAAAAAAATTACCAGGGCAAAGGTCATTTTTTAGTCCACAATTCAACCTTTGATCGTTAATTTCTCCAATTTAAAAACTTAAGGACAGTCATTCCAAACGTAGAAAGTTAAATATTTGAAATCTGCTTCGGAAACACTAATTCAGTTATCTTTATAAAGAAAATTCGCCGCCATATCGCCGATTTACGAGATTCTAATTTTTTGGTCACGTGATGTGTCACGTGATCAAAAATATACGTTAAGGCAAAAGAAAACATCAAGTTTAATATTCAGGGAAAATTTCATCCTGTTCTAGGCAGACAAACCGAAGATATAGGGGATCATTCATAATTTCTGAACACCCTTCAAACCCAGGCCTTAAACTGCTTGAGTAGCCGGGTCTGTCAAGATCTTGCGTAAGCGTGTTGGTCATCGCAGAAAATTCATCATGTTTGTGAGTTAACTGATGCGCTCGATCTGAAGTTTAAAAACTATTACTTCCATCAAAAGTGAGTTTTTGACCGGCCTGTGCAATTTCCATTTATAGCATCTGTGCTCTCGCATTCTCAAATCGAACAAAATCGAGTTTGAAGAGACAATTTCTAGCAAACAGAACTACGTAATTCTTCGCCTTTTCATTTCGGCAAAATATATCCAAGTACTAAAAAATCATTCATCGAAACGTCGCCTTCGAATCGAGCGCGCAGAACGGTAGCGGTAAGGCCATCTTGATCTTCGTCCTCGTCTTATATTCTTGAGCTGTTCGACGCCAGTATGATCCACATCGGAACGATTGCAGCAACTTACATTTTGCCTGAATCGCTTGACTCTTTCAGATATCCGTTGGAAAAGTTTCGGTAAAGGACATTACTTCGTTATTGTCCGACATTTTTTTGGGGAGAAACCTTGAACACGAAATTTTCGCGATAAAAGTATTAGGCGATTCCGTGTATTAACAAGGCGAGATGTGTTGTAAACAAATCTCTGAGGCATTTGCTACGTCATCAAACGCTAAACTAGTTCCCAGTCCCAGGGACACTATTTTTGTCATTTTGGGCTACTTTGTACGACTAAAAAAGCACCTTATTGTTTTTTCTACCGCATTTCTTTTATAATTTCGTAACTAAGACATGGTAAACTTTAAAAAAACGCAAAAAAAATTTTTACTTCTTAGGCACTTTAATTTTTATTCCAAATTTATAAATAATACCAACATTTCTGATTGCTATGATCTGGTCAAGAATATGAGACACAGCAGAATTCTTGCCAAATTTAGAGTTGGAAACCACAACCTCCAAATTGAAAAAGGTAGACATACAAAGCCTTTAACACCAAGAGAGCTAAGGAGCGGTGAATGCTGCCATTCAAAAAATGTAGAAGATGAGTGTCATTTCTTTTTCGACTGCGTCTCATGTGCTGATTTACGGAACAACTTATTTTACGACATTAGAAAATATTGTGAAAGTTTTAAGAATTTATCAGACGAAGATTTAATTTCATTTTTCCTTCAATAGCGACCCCGTGATTTGTAAAAAATGAGCCATTTTATATTTGAAGCGTCCTTGAGGCGTGATGATTTGTTAATCCGCAACTTGTAATTATTATATTTATCATTGTTCTTGCAATACCATGGAATGCCAATAAAATATTCTACTTGTTAAAAAAACACTCCTTTAAAGAAAGGGTTACTTTTACTGTAAAAAAAACTAGTAAATACGTTAAGTGTCTGGAGATCAGGCATAGTGGAGCCTGCCCTTTAAAACTTTTCCCATTCCTAGTTTTAACACCTAAGCCAAATATCAGCTAACGAAAAATTAAAAGCACACTGAAAACTTTGCTTGGAGACAAGTTTCTTGCAGAATTGCGACGCTATTATGAAAATGCACTCATGCCTAAATCTCATCTAATGGAAACTGAATAAAACCACACAAGATGTTTGTTTTCAAAGACGTTTCCAGCAAAGCTGCAAGACTATTATAAAAATGCACTCATGCCCAAATCTGATCTAATGGAAACTGAATAAAACCACACAGGATGTTTGTTTTCAAAGACGTTTCCAGCAATGCTGTGAGACTATTACAAAAATTCACTCATGCCTAAATCTCACGGCCTAATGCTGTCATCTAAAACCACAAAACGTTTGATGATTATATGTAAAAAAAAAAAAGTTTTAAACAAATTGCGGGTCTATTATGGAAATGCACTCACGCCTAAATCTTAATTACCTGCTTAAAACAAACCACAAGAGGTTTGTTTTCATAAAAGTTTTTTCATCTTCCGCTTGAATTATAGTCTGCTGCTTATATTGTTTTCCCAAGCTACAAGGTCTGATACCACCTAACATAAAGTTTTTGTTCAAATGTATGTGAGAACTTTAATTGCTGCATGGTAGCAAATTGGTGTTCGTTATTGACTGCGGTTTAATGATCTGACCGACGCTCCAATTTAATTTCGGACTAAATGTTTAAATTCATTTAAAGAGATGTAGTGTTTCTACTGTATGAGTGTGAAAGGGACACCATTTTCTACGGTGTATGAAAGGTTCCCTTTCCTGTCAAAAATGGTAAATAAGTGATGGTACGTGTATGGAGTTCATGGCGGTGCCTACTCGTATAAAACTTTGGTGTGTACCCTCCCAGGTACAGCACCCACTCTTTTTATTTTCCATACACTCCGCTCCGCACACCCGGCTTCCACCTAAATAGAGTAGATCAAAATAAAAAGTGAACTGATTCAGTGGAAAGAAATTGGTCATAAAAAATTAAGACACATACACTTGATAAACACCGTGATATTCCGGTTTTTTGAATTATTTGTCAGCTTAATTTGTGCTGCAGTTATAAAGTCAGCTTGGTAAGCTTTATCGGCGCGCTGCCTGTACTTCGTTGTCGAGCCTGAAAAGCTGCATACACTACTTAGCTGGTCTTGTTTTCAAGTACTCCGGGTCGATTCTTTTAATTTGTTCTAGTTTTTAAACCTCTTTGCGGTATGGCACTGCCCTATTTTTTTTTTTTGCGCTCAAATATGGACAACAATGATTGACAGGAATAAGGCGCCAGGTATCGCGTGATTTGTTGAGTTTAACTTAAAATAGGAATTTTGAGTATCACGGTAGTCAGTGCTAAGTATAATGGCGTTCCCAGGTATTTAATAACTTGACAAAATGTTTTCGCTACTTAAATCAAAGAAGCCTTGGCGGATTTAAGACTCAACTGAAGCTCGCTCTCAAACGCTAATTTAATGTGTACATTGCATGTATTTTTTTTCCTTTTTTTTGTTCAGTGTCAGTGTGCAGTGTTGTTACGAGTCTTTTAGTATTTGAATTTGGTATGCCAAAGGCTCCATTTATAGTAGAACTTACAGCTCCTTTCTGATGGCCGGGTAAAAAATATCGATGTACACAAAAAGTAGAATAAAACAAATATAATATTCCAAACGTGGCCTATATTAAATGAAGGTTTCCTAACCAGACCCTTTTGTTTTTCTTTTCAAAATATCTAACGTCAATTATTTATTTTATTTACTGTATATGTATGTATTACACTATGTATGCTTGTATAGATTTTATGGTTTATGGCAAATAAATTGAGAATTTGAGAAATTGAAGTGTCATACTAAAATAGCAAAGTGTACCGGAAACGGAGGATGCCGGCACATAAGGGATGCCGATGTTTATAACATATTATTTCAAGTGCTGTACAGTAACACATTGAAAACTTCACAAAATACAGAATACAGTACAATGGCAACTTAATATCCGTCAGCAAGTAACTTAACATAGCCATAGTTTGTTGGTAAAATCATTTTTTTTTTCTTTAAAAGATTACAAATTGTTGACAAAGCTCTTAATATTGTTTTATACAACATTCTCTGATGAATTCTGTAGGGGCACTAGATCCGATCCAGTGATTCACCTCTATTACTAACGATTTAAGAATTAAATAAACAAGCTAGTTTTTAGGTAAGACTTTTAACTTTGTTTAATTTATACTGAGCTCGCTGTAAGTAACTGTAAACTAATAAACTAAGAACGACTTTGTCAGTCTCGTGACTCTCTTCGACCTTCAAATTTCATCTAAAGTCCGTTGAACTTCAAGTCTAACGTTCAGAAAGAAACCTAGTTTCGTCTGACGTCCTATCAACTAAGTTAAGTGAGCGTTTTTTGTAGCACGTGTAAGCCAGTGATCCAGTGCATCGATGTGATAGCTTTGCGTGACAACAATTTGCCGCGATATCCAAACAACTCCGACTGAAATATTGTGAACGGAAAATAGAAACAAAATTGAGAAAGAATACTGAACTTCTGAGTAAATAACTGAAAAGAGTGAAAAGGTTAAGTTAAGATGTCCTAGCACGAAATGATCATGAACAACTATGCTAAGGTAGACTGCTGCACAATCCAAATGTTAAGCTCTTTTTATTTGGCTTAAATGTCTAATGTCGGCTCGCTCATTAAAATTTCGAACCTTTCCGCTACAAATTTCATCCTCTTAAATTCAAGGATACTTCCTACTTTTAAGGTGTTCCTTGCGAAAAATCCAAGTCGGACGCTAGTTAGTTGTGAGACTGAAAACCTGACAACAAGCTATATATCAATAGAGAGCTTAATAAGTGTAGTTTTTGATAAAGTATATAATTTTTGCGAGCCTTTCGTTAGAAAGCGCCAGGAGCCGAGAACCTCTAAAACGGACAAGGTTTTTCGATATTTTGGCTGTCAAGGCATCAATTTCAAATTTAGCTGGTGATCACTGAGAAATATAAGACGTGTTGCGTTAGTGATTCCCACGCTAAACGCTTACTAAAAATCAAACTGATTTCCTGAAACAGTTTTGTTCGGCATTATCTCTAAGACAGTCAGTGTAGTTAAATTCGCTCAAAGTCGATGTGGCATTATAAATAATCCTTATAAAACCGTGAGCTAACGAGAGATATCCCGTGTTCTCAATTACAATGGAAAGCAGTTTCCCAGGAAAGGTATGTCCTTTTATTCACGTTCGGTTTTCGAAATGTAGCGCAAAACTGGGCAAACCAACCAAGGAAAAGGAAAAAAACCTGAGTAAATTAATGCTAAGGTGAGCGAAGTAATCGCGACTCAGAAATCGACCAAAACTCATGTTTGACTTTAATTTTGGAAGCCAAGTTCTACAGCTACCTCTTTCTTCCAAAATTGTCCGTGTGATTTTCGTTATATCCAATCACACTTTGAAAATAAAACGCATTAATTCTTTACCTAATTTCACATAACAAAGTTGTAAAGTGTTTTGTTTTGATGTTTGACATAATTGCTTCATTTGGCCACACCTTCCACAGTCAACTGATGAAAAAATGAACGTCTCAAAACACTCATTAGAAATATGGCTGTTCGAAAAGAGTAGGCGGAGCTTTGTAAACAAAGAAGGTTATCTGACTTTGTCTGACCTCGGTTTTCAGTTTTAATGTACTATATATGGGCCCCTCAAGATCGTAATGTGCAATAAAACGCGTTGCCTGTTCACGTATATGAGTTAATTAAGGAAGTCGTTGTCATGCTTTGTTCAATATAGCGATTCCCACCCTGGTGCTGATTCACACCAACAGTGTGAAAATTGTGAGAGATAATTAAGATGTGTCAAATAGCTGCAGTGGTAATTAATTTTGTGATCATTGACGACCACATTTATTATGTGGGTGGATGTATTGTCTTTAAAGCAATAAAAAGGACACAACCAGAAAGATCTTTATTTCAGTTCTAGGCCTGGCTAGGAAGCTCCGGATCCAACTGAAGTTTTAACAACCTCACAACATCCTACAAGGTAAGTTTTTATTTATCTGAGTATAGATTTGTCAGTTTGTAAATGAAATTCCCTGGGCTACTAGGCTACTAAGTAGTAAGAGGACATCCATTCGACTAGCATTTTTGTTAGTTTTTTCAGGCTAATCTTTTTAACGGAGAACGAGGTACTCAGCAATTTAGCGAGCATTCTAGCGGAGGCGCGAGACACATTTTGATTGTTGATCATTTAGATCCAGATTTTTCTTCTGTACGAAAAATGTCAGCTGTTCCTTTATTTCGTTCAGTTTCTACCCATCGTTTTCGTCAGTTTCCAATATTCAGGTGCTAAAAACTAGACTAAGGTATAGATTGATAACGATCGGATAACGTCTTTAAAGGTATCTTATGCATACTGCCATCTAGCACAGAACTATTTCGCTCATAAAAATGGGCTTTTTCTTTTCCTCTTCTTATTTAACTAAAAAAACGTGAGACTCTGTGATGTTTGAAACATTTGCCAGTGTTTTCCTCCTTTTTAATTTTTTTGACCTGTTAAATTAAATTAAATCGTACAGTGGGTGTCCTGATACTTCCCTCTTTGTAAGATTTAGTCTTTCCAGTTGTTACAGAAGTGCCCACAAGAACCCTACATATGATAGATATTGAAGACGTCATGACTGCAGACAATCAAACTCTTCCTCAATTCAGTTCCCATAATTCGAGTTTTGACTTTCTTGTCGTTCGTGATAACGTACGTCTTTTTGCTAGACTCTTGTTTTCCTTTTTCTTTTCAATTTATACAAATCATTCACTCATCCATCCATCCATCCATCCATCCATCCATCCATCCATCCATCCATCCATCCATCCATCCATCCATCCATCCATCCATCCATCCATCCATTCATCCATCCATCCAACCATCCGTCCGTCCGTCCGTTCGTCCGTCCGTCCTTCCGTGTATCCATTTATTCATTCACTCACTTTCCCAGTCGTTAACGTTCGTTCGTTCGTTCGTTCATTCATCTTGCAAACAAGGAAGAAATAAATCATTAATTCGTTCGTTCAATTTGAGAAAAGTAGGTTAGTAGGGTTCATTTGTTTTTGCAATTATTTAATCTTTCCTTTCAGTATCCAGACCCGTTTTCTCGCCATTCACCATGAAGACTGTGTTTGTTCTTCTGACGCTTGTGATAAGTGTGACGTCACAGGGTTTCCAAGACTGCTGTAAGTGATACCATAATGCTTTTAATTATTTGCGGGTCAGTTGACAAGAATGCGCAAGAATTGTGCAAAATTGGCCGCTACATGGTACATTATGCATTTTAAAACCTTTTTAAAACTAGTGTTTCGGCAAAAAGTGGGAATCATCATTCCACTTATACTACCAAGTAACACCTGTACAGTTGTAGCAAATTATTAATATAGCCCATGAAAGTAATTTGATGTGTGATTTTCTTCCTACTGCATATTCTTTCATTAGCCATAGAAACGTTGAGACCACGCTGAAAAGCCTCAACTCTATCTAGAGATGAACGGGGAGGGGGACTGATTGTGCCCGCGGCGAATTTGAACCTGAATAACATTTTAAATATTTGAGCAAACGGCCTGAAGCTTCAGGACTTTTTCAGAAATTTATCTGGGAAAATTTTAAAGTAGTCGGTTAGTGATGATTGCCTTGAGTTCAGAAAATAACTTTTGAAGCAAAGTCACTTTTTCCCAAAACGTTGATGTTTTCAGCTCATATTAGTGTTCCTTTATTGGTTTTGGTTACTTGTCGTTCAATTTTGGCGCTTTCCTGAAGTTTTGGGAAAATCCAGAAATCCAAGATGACGGATCCAAGATGGCCGCCATTTGGCAATCATGACCGAATAACCACCTTAAATGACGTCATCACTTCACGATGCGGACGTACTATCTATCCTCTAAGTGTCATTGACATAAATTTTATACTTCTAAAGTTATGGAGGGGGTCATAATCCCCCCTTTTCCCCGGCCCCGTGCAGAAGACCGAAAAAAGCCCGATCTAGATAGTTTTAAGGCGGAAACGGCAGAATTTGGCCAGGTAAACAGAATTCATCTCGATACTTTTTCCTATAAATTGAATTTTGTAATATCTCTGAATTTCAAACTGGCACTAACACAACTTTTTTTTCAGATCCCTCTTCTTGCAACGAACTGTACGAGAGATATCCGTAAGTTGACAAGCACAGCTGACGTAGTTAATTTGAGCTAAAACAAGTAACAATTATTGGCGTGATTTCGGAGGTAATCGTTGTAGGCAGTCAGATAGCGAACGAAAGCAACACACTCAGTAGAAAACAGGGTTGGCCTAGTTTGGATCCGGATCCACAATGAAGCAGTTATAGATTCTTTCGTGTTTGTATTTACAGGTCACTTCCGAGTGGCGTGTACGACCTGAGGGTTGGCTCGGAAGTGGTTGCTGTTTACTGTGAAATGGGAAACTCTGAGTGTGGGAGTGGAGCATGGACGCTGGCCATGAAGATTGATGGTGCAAAGGTTCATTTCTTTCTAGATTCTGCCACATTTTTGCTTCTTCATTTTCTTCTTGCTAATAAGAGGAGATTTTTTCTGTCTTTAATTTCAGAACACCTTCATTTACGCTTCCCCTCGTTGGAGTACCAAAGAAAGCTATAACCCTCAAGGAGGACAGACTGGGCTTGACAATACCGAAACCAAGCTGCCGACCTACTGGAACACGCCTTTTACCAAGCTCTGTCTTGGGATGATGGTCGACAACAAGATCAACTTTGCTGTTATCAACCAGCAGGCCAGCTCCCTGTACTCACTGATTGCTGACGGTCAATACAGAGCCACCACGCTGGGCCGTGACACGTGGAAGTCACTGATTGGTCCTGCAGCTTCTCTACAGACCGGATGTTCCAGGGAGGGGTTCAACGTCAAGCAGGTTGGCAATAACGAACAGGTCCTTGCCAGAGCAAGAATCGGTTACATTGCTGACAACAACATCGACTGCGTTACACCAGACTCCAGAATTGGGTTTGGTACCGGAGGAAATCATGATACGTCCAACTCGTGTGGAAACGATGCTCCTGCCGGGTTTTTTCCAGATAATGGCGAAGTGCATATCAAAGCAATGGGGTATATTTTGGTGCAGTGAGCCAGCTGGAACCTGCAGCAATAAAGTCACGATGGCAACAGCAATGGCCTTAAAAAACGCAACAACGGTTAATTAGTGTTATAAGGGGCTTAAAACAGTGGGTTTAAGATATTTGTAAAACTGAGAATAAATAAAGACATGCGTGCAAAGTGAAAATGATGTTTTATCTCATTGATAATGTTTTTTGGTTATTGTTCTTTGTTTAATTCCGGCTTGGGTGAAGGCACTCCGTCTTGGATCAGAATCAGGCCCTTTGAGTTGTGTTCAAACACTCTCCAGCTTGAGTGTCAGAGCTGAGGGAATATTTCTAAAAAATTATTTTCGAAAAAATTAAGGCGTTAGCAGCATCACCAGAAAGTACTGGCAAGTGGCATTCATTCGAATGGTTAATACTCTTTGAAAATTAGCATGGTATCTGCTGATTGTAAAGTCTGTGCTACAGACCTGTATTAAACAGTAAACAATAGCACCAGAGAGAAACGCTGTTCAATAGCTTGAATAGTCAAAGCTTGTGGATTTGATCTAGACGGGCCGATTGAAAGGGTGGCTGAGTAGCAACACAGCCTGAAAGGACTGTTAAACAGATCTTTTGAATGGTCTAGCACTTCATCCACAGACTCAAAATATCGACCAACCTTGCAATTTAGAGCGTTAAAAAATATCCACAGGGATCAAGGGTACGGTTGAATAGAGACAAGAGACTCAAAAGCTACAATAGAACCACCTTGCACACCACATAATAAACTGTATCACAGGACATTACTGCTTATTAGGAGTAGCTTTCATCTGAATGGTCGCATTTTAGGATTACATCCACAGACTCAAAGTTAGAACCACCTTGTACAGCGTAATAAACAGCACTACAAGAAAGTACTACTCAGTAGCTTTCATTTGAATATGAATGCACACACTGTAGGATTTCATCCACATACTCAAAAGTTGGAACCACCTCGTACAGCATAATAAAAAGCACTACAGGAAAGTACTACTCAGTAGCTTTCATTTGAATGGTTACACTGTAGGATTTCATCTACAGACTCAAAAGTTACAACCACCCTGAACGGTATATAAATAAACAGCACTACAGGAAAGTACTACCCAGTAGCTTTCATTTGAATGGTCACACTGTAGGATTTCATCTACAGACTCAAAAGGTAGAACCACCTTGCACAGCATAATAAACAGCACCACAGGAAAGTACTGGTCAGTAGCTTTCATTTGAATGATCACACTTTGAGATTTCAGTCTCAAATGCTAGAACTACCTTGATGATGATGAGGATGATGATGATGATGATGATGATGATCACGATCATGACGACGGTGATGATAATAATGATAATGATTAATATTTAATAAATAAGAATAATAAATTATTGCTTCTATTGCCCAAATTTCGCAAAAATGTTATCAAATTTGTGTAACAAATTAAAAGGATAAATGAAACCTATGCGGTGATTTTGGACTTTGCAGTCTTTGGACTTCTCATCGTCTAAAACCTATGTTCAAACTTTGATAAAATGACGAAATTTAAACGGCATTGAAAATGAAAATAAATATCAAAGTTGACATGCGACTTGCATTAAAAATGTTTGAATAATCCCAATTTAGAAAATGATCAAAAAATTCAAAGGCCAGAACCACTCTGTATAACGAAATAAACTGGACCACTTGAAAGTACTTCGGCAGTAGGCTTTCATTTGTGTGGTTCCACTTCAGGCATGGATTCTTCCCGTCTCGCTCAAAAGTTAAAATCACATTCGAAAGCATAATAAAACAAAGAATACTAACCAAGAATTTTTCTCTGAAGGATTTAGAAAGCTATAACCGACGTTAATTAGCTGATTCATGATTCTGAAACTGGAGGTTCAAGGGAAAATTTAAGTCGCTGAGTATGAAAGGAGCTATGAGCTTAGTAGATATCAGGATAAACCACTATTCATAGAACATTTTAGTGGGATAACAGATAGCGTCCCTTGCTCCTTTTTGTCATGCTCTTTGACATTTCTGCACAACTTTTCAAAACTCGCTTTCCTTATTTTTCTGGTTCAATCCAGTGAACAATCGAAGCCCATATGATATAAACCTCAGGTTTTGGGGCCTTACCAGTTCCGCCAATAATGCAAGTAAGGCACCTTTACCCATTAGTAGAAAAGAAACAACAAACAAAACAGGGTGGAGTGAGCCTTTGCCACGATTTTGCCATGCCTTGATACTCAGGTCACCGTGGTGGTCGCGACTCTTCCGATACAAACAGTTCCGGTAGAAAAAAAGGTCTCAGCAAAGTTTCTGGTTCTGATGGCCATATGAAACAAAAATGGCAGTTCGGCTAAAAAGAAATTGATCAAGTGATTCAAACTAATCAAGAATTTCAAGAAAAACTCAGAGAGACAAAACGTGATAAAAATTGCTTATTTGTTGGAAATATAACGATATAACTGGACGAGAAAGAGAACGATGATCAGTGTAGACTGTGCCGCGGCTGGAGGTATCGTCCGCGCACGGTTATAAAGTTATGGCGGCAGAGCTGTCATGAGCGGTGTAAGCTGCGAGAAAATACTAGATTTCAAGTCGCCTTTTCCCTATTCCCCTCGCTGATTATTAGGATAATTACGCTTGATGACGTAGTCAGCCAGCGTCTTAAATTCGGGACCGCATTCCTTTCGTCGTCTTGGGAGTCAAAAATTGCCTTGTTTTTTTTACTTTCCCGTATCCCGTGCCCGTCCCGAAAGAATTGCGTGGTTTTTATTGGCTGCAACTTCGAATCACGTGCAAGTCAGGTTGGATTGCATCATATATGTTTATTTCACCACAAATTTGCATAATTTTGTTTACGACGTGACATGGCACTTTCCGCGGTAAAAGCGGTAAATCGAAAGAATAAGTTCCAAGAAGCACTCGACATTTAACACAGTGGAAATTGGAGAGTTCCTGGCGAAGGAATCATGCTTTGTTTGACATTTGTAGAACCACGATGAGACTAAGAAGAGGTCATTTATAAGCTTACGTTATCGTAAATCGTAATCACTAATGGATTTCCAGTACAAATACAAAGGAAACAACATGACGCGGTCATCGTGACTGAAACTATTCCATTAGCAAGGATAGTTTTATCAATCTGCGAAGCATACAATTGGAATAAATGAATCTGCATCACGCGTAAATGCCCGTATAGGCATCTTGTTTAGCAAGAGAAGGGGAACGTCAGTTGACAAGGGAGTGTGCATCAAGATTACTGATAAGATAATCGAAATAGACTTGCGTTCAGACTATTCCGCGCGCTCTCGCGTCCTCAAATGACGTTCCCGTTCTGTTGCTATATCTCCCTATTGTTCGTTATGAAGTGTTGACTGTTCATACAGGATTTACAATCCTCCAACAGGCTATACGGACAAGGGGTGACATGTACTATCTTCAATTGTCTATTGAAATTTTAATTGGAACCGTCACAAGTCACATTTCTACTGAAAGTTTTCCTAGTCAAGAGGTCGAACAATTTTTTTTAACATTACCTGATTACAGGAATTATTAATGCACGTTGACAACGCGAAGAAAATTTACGTTGCACTAAATTAACGCGAATATTTCAAAAGTTAGGTTTACATGCATTAAATTAACGCGAATTTTTCGATAAGCATCTTGCTTTATTTACTGCGATTTTCATAGTTCTGCAAACTCGCACTTTGCATTTCTGGATGCCTAACTGCGTTTTGGCTTCCGTCAATAAAACCTTCCACGGCAAGTGCACGGATGTTTCTAAGTTTTTTTTGAAGCCGCAAATTTGGTTTTGAAGCCTAAATAAACCCTATCAGTTCAAAAGATAGTGACTCTGAAGAGCCAATAGAGGAGTCATGTAATGAAATAAAGGTGCTTTAAAATAACAATGTTGTAAAATAGCGTGCATTATAGCAGATTTACATCGACATTAATTAAGATACATTAAATTAACGCGAATTTTGTAAAATCGCGTTTATAAAGTGCATTGTTAATTTCCTATAATAAGGTACGTTCCCTTGTCTTGAAGTCCCTTCTCAAAAAGGAATAAAACAAGGAAAATAAATACGTGGAAGAGGTTTGGAAATGTCAGTGATCTCGATTGTCATAAAATTTAAAAATTTAAAACTTTTACTTTGAATTTACCCAAGAATTATTGATGGTGTGAGTAGCTATATAAACCAGTCGAAAAAGTGCTTAATCCGATTTTCAAACACCCGTTCGTAGTTGGTTAAATACAAAAAAAAAAAAAAACAAAAACAAAAAAGGAAAACTCAGCTGCGCTAAGTTCAACAGTCCTGTTGCCACAGCTCGGATCGATTTTCTTTTCCGAGTATATTTGTGTCACTGACTGAAAAATACATCCACAATTTATTCACCAGTTAAAACAGAACATCACATTTCTTTCACACACTTCCTCGAGCATGAAATATTACTTCAAATTTGCAATGCTTTAAGCAAGTTATCCGCTTTAATTGAAGCCTAAAAAAAATTAACTTAGTGTGCAAGTTTTCGTTCAGACTTGCTGTCAAGAGAAGGCTACTTAATGTGGAAAAGAAATGCAAAGTTCTCTTACAATTTTATTACATCAAGTTTACAGGACTTTTATTAATTATAAAGCGCAAAATTCGTCTGTTTTTGCATTAGTCTGCCATGCTTGCTTTGCTGCGAAGAACCATGCCGACTTTTCTATATTTTGTTCCGTTGGTAAAGATTGTTTACTCAGTTCTCTGCTTACCGCACTGTTCTCATTTTTTCGTTTCGATAACCTATGCTGCTTGAAACGATTTGCAAATATGGAGACTGAAACCACGTCTAGCCTTGTTCCGATTGCTGAGCACAACGGAAACTTACGGCGGTATTTTGCAATGATTTTCAGTTCGCCCATGCTTGGCTCTTTGATGCGTAAATGATAGGCTTTACAATGCAATGACACCACATGACCCATTTGAGGCCAGTTTCCAGACCATGTGGAATGTATCCGACTTGAAGTCCGTCCAAAAGCATCGCAAAACACGCCGGAAAAACTTGAATCAAACTTGTCCCTATTACGATTTTCGACATTGATGCAGAACTCGCGTACACATTGATCACTAGCTTCTGCGTGTTGGAAAGAGCCATCGGGTAAACGCTCTGATTTTTTCGGCGAATAACCCTGCGGATTTAATAATAGCAGAACGATATGACAAACAATGACAGAAGTGCAAAAACAAGTATTGTAACAATGACCGTGAATAAGGCTAACCCTCCAAGAGGATGTAGGTAGTGCCGTCCGCAAACGTAGAATCCAGGAAACTAATCCACCTTCAGGTTATTGGTTAGTAAGGCTAGCCATGGAAACGCTTCAAGGAAGCTTACATCCCAAGCTGACAACAAAAAAATGCCCCAACAAAACAACTATTTAGACGGTCTCTCTTCCAGTATTATTTTGCTCAGTATCAATCACTGCCACACGACCTTGTAAAACTCTTTATGTACTGTCTCTCTTCTCCTCTATTTACAATTACTTTTCCTTTTCTTCTTCTTCTTTTTTTTTTTTCTATCTTAACAAATACTGTAACGTAATTTTAAAGGGTATACAATTAGCTAACTTTATCATGCCCTGCTTGGTCTCCACTCCTTTCACATGACGTCATAAAAACTGAAATTCATAACTAAACACAATTTTAGATTTTTATCTTCATCTCATGTAAGAAAATCTAAATTTCCATCAGCTTGCTTGTTTTCAGCGGGATAGCATTCTTTGTTTTGAAAATAGAGCAGTTTGAATTTTAGATTTTTGCGCAGTGCGTGACAGAAGGATTGCTGCTCTAAACATGTCACGTACATGAAAACATCGATCCGTCTCGTGTTTTTTTTAGGTCTGATAAGCTAACATGTAATAGAAGCGTTAATGTCAATGTGTGAAAGTTCAGAAGAAGAGAGAGAAGAAAGGCTTTGAAATAGCCAAGGTAAACTCCAGATGTTTTTGCTGGTTTCCCGCCGCCATGTTGGTGCCCATCAAACGGGGCACCAACATGGCGTCCCATACTAAACTCGAATAACATTTTCCCGAATAACTTGATTAGGAGATATCGCACAGCCCTGTGGCTTTCACACGTTGTTTATGTATCACTCTTCTACAACATATCAATTTCTTGACTTAATCTATTGAATGGTTGAGGATTTTATTTTTTCCCTTGCATGACGTTGTGTGAGGTGAAAACCACCTATTACCTGCTGTAATATGATCATGTGTAGTAAATAAAAAATACAAAATACAAATGCAAATCAAGCTTTTCAACACATTGTTTGTAAGATTTTTTATTCCTCTGACGAGGATATAATTATCTTGTAGATTTAAAAACCGAATATGACACCATCTGAAGCATTCATTGTAAGAGTTATTGTTTTTTCATATTTTTATTTAGCTAAGCTACGGAGGTAATTGTATATGTATGAATTTCCTTTGAAAGACTGATATGTAGCTATTAATACATAATGATTATCAACTGATTCCATGCCACGGTCCATCCTAATGCTTCAATTATCCACTGGAGAATTTGATTTAATATCAGTTGTTTTGGATTTTTATGAGCTTTCATTAACTGATCATTTTTATTAACAATATTTGACTTCTACTGGTAAAATACGCTGTATTGATTGCTATTATACCTTCATCTAGCTGTTTCTCAATATTTTATTTAATATTTCAAAAAATCTTGACAACAATTTGACGGGTTATCCAAACAATTCCAATTGATCGAAATATTGAATGTGAACGAATAACAGAACTGAACAAAACGAAAGTATATTGAACTTCTGAGCTCATAATTGAAAAGAGTGAAAAGGTTAAGATGTCGTAGCGCGAGATGATCATGAATAACTATGCTAAGGTAGACTGCTGCACAATCCAAACTTTAAGCTACTTTTGAGTCTACATGTGTAATGTCGGCTGGCTCATTAAACTTCGAGCCTCATCGGCATTCGTTTAATTCAACTGCGCTTTAATTATCACCTACACTCCGATATTATTTTGGACTCAACTCCCTAAACTGAGATGTACTGTTTGTACTGTGGGTATGTGAAAGGAGCCCCATTTTCTAAGGAAGGAATATGATAGAGTTATACCTTTACTGTCAAAAATGGTAAATAAAATGGTAAGTGCCTTGAGCTCAGGGCAGAGCCTCCCCGTACAAGGAGTTCGGTGAGCACCCTTTCCAGGTCCACCTGACTACCAACACTACTCATATTTCACAAACTCCACTCCCCACTCCTAGTATTCCACCCAAGCCAAATACCAGCTAACGAAAATATTAAAATCACACTGGAGACTTTGCTTTAAGACACGTTTCTTGCAAAATTACGACACTATTATGAAAATGCACTCATGCCTAAATCTCATCTAATGGAGACTGAATAAAACCACACAGGATGTTTGTTTTCAAAGACGTTTCCAGCAAAGCTGTAAGACTATTACCACGGCCTAATATAATGCCGTCATCTGAAACCACAAAACGTTTGATGATGTAAAAAAAAAAAAAAGTTTCTAACAAATTGCGGGAATATAATGAAAATGCACTCGCCCCTAAATCTTATTAACCTGCTTTATGCGGATCACTTCGACAATATTTTCTTAATTCAAATGGTGGCTTTTTACTAATCGATAAAGTCGAACTAAGAATAGTGTCAAAAGAATGTGTGAAAAAAGCCGTTGTTAATTAATTATGCGAATCACAAACTTTCTCGAATGTTCTCTCTAAATGCTGCGTGCATCATAGTGATCGCTAATTTGTAGTGAAAGCTTATACACAATCTAACGGATGAATTACAAAACAACAAGACGTTTGTTTGTCAGTGACCTTCCGCTTGTACGCCTCTGCTGCCGTTGATAGTGTCACTAACACTACTCTTTTTTGAGAGAACGACTCTCTCTGACTCACATGCCTTAGCTAAAAAGGCAAGCACTCTTCGAACTAATTTATTGTTTGTTTAGTTGTTTTTTTAGAAGTCGTGGTGTACTTTGATTCCTCCCCGCTCGGCGAGTCGAAATAGTAATAAACAGCGAGTAAAAATATACAGGGTTAGTATGCACTTTTGAACTCATCGTGCAAAGAGAACTCATGATCGTAGTCTCAGTCACAGACTAACTCAACATTTGAACTCATGATCACTCATAGACTATCCTTCTATTTTCCGATCTTAAAGCACTCCTTCTGTAACTGTTCGTAATAGGATTCTTAGCTCCGAGAGAAAACAATTAGTTCACGATTCCCGATCTTGACTTGCTTGCAAATTTAGCGACGTTCACTGATTCGAGCAGGTCAATGCAACTTACACAGTGATACACGGGAAAAAAATGTGTCTTCAAATTATTCCGGGCGGCTTGTCAGCAGGTACGCAGTTTCCAGTAAAAGCTCTGTTTTGTAAGAAGTTTGCAGAATAAAGTGTCTGTCTTGAAGAGTCGACTTTATGGTTGCAGGTTAAGGTATTTCGATGATCATTAAACTGACGTGGGGAAACTGAGAATGAAAATTAACGTTTATCGTTTTGCATTCAGAACATCAGTACGGTTATTGTGCCTTTCTTTGGAATGAAGGGTATGTGGCGAAAAACAAACTTAAAACAAAAGCCAGTGCTACTAATAAACATTGTTCACGATAAAAGGTTAGTTTGAGTTGGTGAGAAATGCTCAGGCTAAATAAACGGGAGAGCATTTACGTGATTCTTAATATCGTACACATGACTTCTTTAAAAGAGTATGTTGATCTGACATTTATTTTTACTCTGTTTTTGCAATCCATATTACGCCGGTCGAAGCCAGTTCTTCTGAATTTAACAGAAGACATTAAGTTTTTATCTAGCTAACGTTTTTACGTCTTGCGTCCTTTCAATTGATTAAAGTGAGCGTTTCCTGTCGGCACGTCTTAAGTATCCAGTGTAGAGAGCTTTGCTTGACAACAATTTGCCGCGATATCCAAACAATTCCGACTGAAATATTTATTGTGAACGGCAAACAGAACTGAACAAAACAAAAGTATATTGGACTTCTTTAACTCTGATTGACAAATATGTAACTAATACTCCTCGAGAAAAATTGTTTTGTTGTTTTGTAGACTTTAAGAAAGCTTTTGATTCTATTTGACATCCTGGCTTGCTAAAGCGTTTACTCGATTATGGAATAGGTGGAAAATTTTTCAACCTTATTGCTAACATGTATTCCAAGTCGGACTGCTGTGTCAAAGCTGATATTATGAGATCTGAATATTTTAATTATAACAGAGGGGTACGCCAAGGTTGTATCTAATCACCCCTTTTATTCAACCTCTATTTAAACAATATTCCTTCGAGATTAGAAAATACCCAGGGTTTAGACCCCATCACCTTGCCTAACGGCTCACGGCTAAATTTGCTTTTATATGCAGATGACTTAGTACTAATCTCTACTAGTGCCGTTGGTTTGCAAAGAAGCATTAGCTCCCAACATCAATTTTGTAAAGAATCCTTGATGTCTGTCAACACTCAAAAATCCAAAGTAATGATCTTTCAGAAAAAATGTAGAATGTCTATTTTAGAAAAAAACATTCTTTCTTCTTAGACGACTTACAAATTGACAATGTCCGTAGTTATTCGTATCTAGGATCTACGATATCTAGTAATGGTATAGCTTCATAATTGCTAAACAAAAATCTGTTGAAAACAAGACGTTCTATGTTTGCGACTAAGCGTTTTTTGGTTTATTGTAAGTTTCCGCTCAAGATTTGTAGCAAATTATTCGATAGCCTTCTTTTACCTATCTTACTTTATATTTCAGAAGTCTGGTGAGCCTATGATAATATGAATCTTCAAATATGGAAAAAAGATTCAGTTGAACGAGTCCATACACAATTTTTCAAATATTATCTTGGGCTTAACAAACGGGCACCCAATGTGGCGGCACGAAATGAAGTAGGAAGGTTATCTCTGAAATCGCGTATTTATCGTAATGTAGTACATTTTTGGTTACACCTTAAAGCCTGGCCCGATGACAATATAGCTACGCAATGCCTATATATCTCGGAAAATCTTCCCCTGTCAAACGATCAAAGCTTCATCAACTTAATAAATACGCTATTGATAAAATATAATCATACAACAAGTACTAGTTTTTCTATTACTAAAAAAAATCCCAACTCACTTAAACAATATGTATCCACTCTTTCTTCGAATATAGAGAAAGACTCTAAAGCGCATCAAATGAAACTTATTAAGATGAATACTAAACTTAATTTTTCATTCCAAATTTATAAATAATACCAACATTTCTGATTGCTATGATCTGGTCAAGAATATGAGACACAGCAGAATTCTTGCCAAATTTAGAGTTGGAAACCACAACCTTCAAATTGAAAAAGGTAAACATACAAAGCCTTTAACACCAAGAGAGCTAAGGAGCTGTGAATGCTGCCATTCAAAAAATATAGAAGATGAGTGTCATTTCTTTTTCGATTGCGTCTCATGTGCTGATTTACGGAACAACTTATTTTACGACATTAGAAAATATTGTGAAAGTTTTAAGAATTGATCAGACGAAGATTTAATTTCATTTTTCCTTCAATAGCGACCCCGTGATTTGTAAAAAATGAGCCATTTTATATTTGAAGCGTCCTTGAGGCGTGATGATTTGTTAATCCGTAACTTGTAATTATTATATTTATCATTGTTCTTGCAATACCATTAATGTTATATGGGAATGCCAATAAAATATGCTACTTGTTAAAAAAACACTCCTTTAAAGAAAGGGTTACTTATACTGTAAAAAAAACTAGTAAATACGTTAAGTGTCTGGAGATCAGGCATAGTGGAGCCTGCCCTTTAAAACTTTTGCCACTCCTAGTTTTCCACCCAAGCCAAATATCAGCTAACGAAAAATTAAAATCACACTGAAAACTTTGCTTGGAGACAAGTTTCTTGCAAAATTGCGACGCTATTATGAAAATGCACTCATGCCTAAATCTCATCTAATGGAAACTGAATAAAACCACACAAGATGTTTGTTTTCAAAGACGTTTCCAGCAAAGCTGCAAGACCATTATAAAAATGCATTCATGCCCAAATCTCATCTAATGGAAACTGAATAAAACCACACAGGATGTTTGTTTTCAAAGACGTTTCCAGATATGCTGTGAGAGTAAATATTATAAAAATGCACTCATGCCTAAATCTCACGGCCTAATGCTGTCATCTGAAACCACAAAACGTTTGATGATTATATGTAAAAAAAAAAAAGTTTTAAACAAATTGCGGGTCTATTATGGAAATGCACTCACGCCTAAATCTTAATTACCTGCTTAAAACAAACCACAAGAGGTTTGTTTTCATAAAAGTTTTTTCATCTTCCGCTTGAATTATAGTCTGCTGCTTATATTGTTTTCCCAAGCTACAAGGTCCTAACATAAAGTCTTTGTTCAAATGAATGTGAGAACTTTAATTGCTGCATGGTGGCAAATTGGTATTCGTTATTGACTGCGGTTTAATGATCTGACCGACGCTCCAATTTAATTTCGGACTAAATGTTTAAATTCATTTAAAGAGATGTAGTGTTTCTACTGTATGAGTGTGAAAGGGACACCATTTTCTACGGTATATGAAAGGTTCGCTTTCCTGTCAAAAATGGTAAATAAGTGATGGTACGTGTATGGAGCTTATAATGGCGGTGCCTTCTCGCAAGCTCATACTTTGAGATCTACGACAGAGATCTGGCGAAAGCGACTTCAATTTAAATTCAGATTCTTTTGAGGTGGGCGCAAAGGTTTATGGCAGGAATCTCCCACAGGGCCGGAGCCCTGCCGGCTACTATACTGAGCTGCGTAGCAGTCGTTTTCTTTCCTTCTCACCGTAAGCTTTCTTTCGCTTCGCGCGTTCACCTGCCGTCCGCCGGCACGCTCCTATCTAGAAATGGTGTCAAAAATATGCAAGCATCAGAGTAAGCGTACCGCCCAATGCTTGCATCTGGCTGCAGCTTTCATGCAATAACGCACAGGGCACACGAGTTCCGGTGACATAAGCTGTATATATCTCTTGTTCGGACGCTACCTGAAAAGGTACGCATGGTATCAAAAGCTTCTGATGGTATCGAATACTCTGATGTCAATATCTAGCTCACCAATTACACCGTACCGCGGCGCGAAAAAAAAAATCCAGTTCAAAATTTTCGCCGCTGATCAAGAAAATTATGCATTGTTTGACCGTCGTTGGGGACTCATGCAGAATGTTTTTCTGTGTTCCGCGCTCATGGTAATTTATATCTAACTGATAGTTGACTGCAGACGTTCAAGTTGCGTGGAGTAAAGTAAAAATGGCGCGCGCGACCAAACGAATTTTCCTGCAGCAACGCGAGCAAGATTTTTTTCTTCGTGTGCAACGTCTTTCTCTCTCCACGATATGAACAGATATGAACATCTGAGATTGGCCACCTGACTTCTTAATTGGGCCGAATTTAAGTGTGAATGGGATAAAATAAGGGGAAAAGAGACAAAACTTTAGATAATTGAAAAAGATGACGTGATTGTCGCCGTGACGCGTCACATCTTCCGTTGCCAAGGTTCCGCGCTCGTGCCGCGAAACAAACAAACACTTTCAACTGCAACTCATTTTGAAAAGCTCTTTTCGCACTTTTACTTCCATTACTTTACACTTAGTTCGAAAAACACCCACTCGACTGGTCTTGGTTTACAAATTTTGTGATTTAAGTATAGTTGTAATGAGAAAAATTTCTAATTTTCTCCAAGGAACTTTTTCAGTAGTTGAAATTCTTTTTCAGCGCGAATCCTCGAGTTTGCAAAATTCTGGCAGTATACATTTTAATCTTAAATATAGATCTCGCGAACTTATGAATATGACTCATTAAGTAAAATACACTAACCAACCTTCTGTGTAGCTTCTTTCCAATTCTTTCCACTTTGTCTTGCTTTTTCTTGGAAAATACTTGCGCACCGTTCGGACAGCACCACGTTGCGATGATGAGTTCTGTGAAGTAAATTTTCTTTTATGACGCAAGGATAACGTCAATTAGAATAATCTGCGCGCCCGTGGTGAGGCAGTCAGATTTTAATTTGTGATTTTTATTTTATTAGCTTCGCCTATTACATGACAGAAAAATAAAGGAATAAGTATAATAAATGCTAAATTAGACAGGGATACGACAACAGCAGTAAGCCAATCACAGTGGTCCCAGAGTTTAAAAACATTAAAAAAACAAACAAACAAACAAACAAACAAAGAAAACAGATGAAGGGGTATCGAATGGTCTCATTCAATTTAAAAGTGCTCGCAAAATATGGCCTCTGCTCGAATTGCTCGCAAAAATTACACGGGTGCTCGCTTGCTCGTGCTCGCAAAGTTTTTGCAACTGCTCGCATGCTCGCATACTCGTTAACATGTGCTCGATTGCTCGAAATTTCGTTAATCCTCCTTTGAAGTTATTTTTTATACATATATAAACGATAAATCAGTTATGATATGGTTAAAACAAAAAGATTGAAACATCCTTGCCTCTGGCTTCAGTCTTTCTTCAACTGAGTTCAGCCCGTAACTATTGTTCTGTTTTGGAGGTGTCAGCCTGATTATTAGCTATTACTTGGCGCAAAATTAACAACGTATACTATTCGCCAGCTGTATTTTTCTAAAGACGCTCGCCATCTGTATTTTCTAAAGTTCTCGTTGCTCGCAAGAAAAATTTGTCTACTGCTCGTGCTCGCAAAAACAAAAACCACACTGCTCGCATGCTCACAAATGTTCGCAACTACCATTCGATATCCCTAGATGAGGCTACATATGGCGACTAAACACAACAATGAAGATGGACAGACACATTATGTGAAATGTTACATGACGGACAGATAGTTTTCCGGGATCGTGGGTCCTCTGGGTCGTAGTTATGTTTTAAAGCGTCTACATAATACTTGTATAAGATGGATTTAAATTGACTGATCTGAAGGTTGCATGAAAGTAGGAGGTCATTCGCTAAGGTATTCCAGATTCTAATGGTTTAAGAAAAGGTCTCTGAAAAGTGACAGTATGACATTTCTTTGAAATAAAGTGAGTAACATTACCGTTGCTGCTACATCTGGTAGTGTGAGTGACTAAGACTTGAGGAAGAACAGAAGGAATAACTTTAACTTTGCCAATTACAACTTTGAAAAAGAAAATCATGTCTAAAAACTTGTGCCAATAAGAGATAGGTAATAACTTAAGTTTCGTTATCCTGTCCCTGTATGTTTGGTCACAAATAAATGGAAGATTTGATTAGAGTGCTCGTCTTACTGCTAGGAATGTGCTCTTATCCACTCATGGGCGAGTCTCCTGTAGCTCAGTGGTAGAGCATCCGAACTAGTAATCGGAAGGTCTTTGGTTCGACTCTTGATAGGAGCACTCGGATTTCTTTTTTCCGAGTATGCCTGTGTCACTTTCTAGAATAATACATCATTCTCTTTCTAGTTTGAATCTAGTTGAATATTCATGATTGAAATTCTCGCCCTCATTTTTCTTCTAAATTGTGATGCGCTCTCGTATTCAAAACTCACGCTATGTGACTCCTGGTGAATAACAACCACTATAGGGCGACCGAGAAACCTCTGTTAACGTTCCTGGGTTGGCATTGCTTGTTTTCCATCAAAGTTGAAGCAAAAGTAAGCTCGCATTCTAAGACAAAGTAAAAGTGCTCACACGGCCACACGTCCAGGGTTTAACCCGGAAGGAAGTAACTAGGACTCGCTATTGAATGGGATGCTGGTTAATCGCAGGGTTACCCCCAGTAGTGTGTCACTGGTACCCGTTTACATGCCTGGGTGAAGACAGACAATGGGGAGCGAAGTTTCTTGTCTACGAAACAAAATGACAATGAAGAAACCAACCTAGCCTCAAGGAAACTTGCACGCACGTGTTAGATAGATCGACTTTAATCACAATAATTAACACTCTAGTGTTTAGTAAATTGTTTTATTGCTCTTCCGTCTGGTCCAATGCAGCGGACACTAATTTCCTCAAACTCCAAGCGGTCCAGAACTTTGCAGCTCGGATTATCTGCGGTACCAGAAAATTTGACCACGTTACTTCGCTGCTAAAGGAACTGCGCTGGCTCCCTGTTAAATCACAGCTATATCACCATGACGTCGTGCTTGCTTTCAAGTGTATGACTGGCTCCGCTCCCACTTACATCTCATCGAAGTTTCTAACACGTGGTGAAGTAAGCAGTCGCACGACTAGAAGCTCTCAACTTTTGCAAATCCCCCTATTTAAATCTAGATCTGGACAAAGGATGCCCTATTACCATATAGTAAGTCTGTGGAACAGTTTGGACAATTCCTTTAAACTCTGCAACTCTGTTCTTATTTTTAAGCGTAAACTTCGAGCCAACTTATTCGCCGCTTTCCTTACTACTCTGTCTTAGCTTTTACATAAAGATTTTATCTTGTTATTTTTAGCGACCATTCTTTTGCTTAATTTTTACTCTTCTTGTATAAATCATTGCATCATTGTAACTTTTAGAATTACTATCGTTTTGACGTATAATGTTGTAAATTAATTATTGTTGTCACTGAAAAGCGCTTTTCAGGGAGTGTCATTAAAGTGTGTCTTTATATTTGTATTTGCAAGCTACTGATCCAATCTTCCGGCGCAAAGTCCATTCATAGACTGACGCGCCAACCACTCTTCAACCTCGTCTCTTTTGTCAACAACCTTTTGGCTAGTGACTCGTCCGCACAACAAATTCAAGTTTGGCATCACGAATTCGCAATTTATTATATCTCTCAGTTAGTACGCGCGGCGTGATTGGTCAATTTTGCGGGCAGTATTTCACTGTACGGCCCGCTAAATTTGAAAGTTTCCTTTCCCGCGCGCCCGATTAACTTCAGAGATATAATAAATATCTGTACTAACCACGTTTTCTCAGTCCGTACTGTAAGTTACGGATCCTATTTTTACCTGTTGATTTATGGCCCAAGCGCGCTTCAACAGGAAAAAGATGCGGTCCGTAACTTACAGTAACGACTGAGAAAACGAGGTTCGTAAGAGGTATTAATTTTATTATCAGACGCGTTTTGTTAGACTACGGTAACTTCATCAGGGATTTGTTTTACAAGTGATAGTTACATGCTTGTATAAATATACACAAAATGTAAACCATACAACACGTTTACGGATTTACGTTAGGAAACAAGTTACATGCTTTAGCAAGGAGTGACTAGGGCGTGAAGCATGTGCGTGACGTTTTAAATTTGGGGGACACAGATTTAGTACAAAAATCGCCATAGACTGTCGGCGACCACTGGGCTACTCTGTAATCTTGCCATTCTTTTCAACAACCTTTTGGCTAATAACCATTCAAGTTCCGCGAGGGAATTTTTCACGAAAACCGGACGACAAACCGGGAGGCTTGGGTCGAGGCTTGGTAACCACCAGCTGTCATGCGCATTAGACCAACGCGGGAAAGACCGCGGGAAACAAGGAGCACAAACGAAATTGACACATTTTTAATACGTTCTCTTTGTATAAGAGATTAATTCCGGATAGAATGAGTCAGAGGAAGAGGATTCCAAGGGCATTATCGCGAATTGGTTATCCCAAAGCGAATGAGTTTGAAAGGGAGAATTTCGAATGGTTATTCGACTGCGATCGCTCGTTCCTTTCTTGGAGTGGTTTTGCGCTGTATCCATGAAATGATGAAAGGAATGTTCTTTCACCGGAGGAGTTAAAGAGGTTGGTTCATTTATTCGTTAATATGGTCTTACCTTCATTCCAAGGAAAATTAATTTCAATAGGCCTAATTAAGTCTCAGGTAAGCTCTTATTTCTCAGTCGGTGGTCTGCGACAATGACAGCCGTTCTTTTTGTGGATCCAACTCATTTTTGTGCTCCTTAGACATAGTCAACTGTAGATTAACTGTTAATCATGTATTTATCGTCTTTTCCAGTGAGCTTATCAAACATTGATCGTTTTCAGCTAGCGTTCTCGCTTTTTGTGACCACGTCTTTGTTTTCAGATGATCTGGGGCTTCCTGTGCCACATGGTGTCACAGGCCTTCTCCTCTGACCACCCGAAAGTTTGAAACTGCGATGACAGTAGACAGAAAAAGGGTGAGACTGAGGTCTGCGTCAAACGTTTTTTTGCTTTGACCATGGTGTGACTGTAATGCGACTTGGTTTCATACATCGAATTAAATTCAGTTGAACTTAAAACAGAAAAAACTAACAAGTGGTTGTACAAATAAATCCAAGATACACAAGTAACCAAATTAACCAAGTTTTGTATTGTAGTTACACGGTATTCATAATTTATTTAAATTGAGTTTGGCATGACAGTAGCACAATGTTTGAAAGCAAGTCATAAGCACCACAGAGCTTGCCTTGCTTCACGCCAGGGTGTATCGTGTATATTCCATGCCAGGGATATGCCAAGAGTTTTGAAGTTCCATGCCAAGCGCCCACCAAAGCACCTACACCAGTGAAATGTCCAGGCTCCCTACTCTTTATGCTAATGCCTAGGAGGTAATCTTACTACCTTTGCCTTTAATACCACTTTATGTCAAAGACCAACTATCGTGTGTTAGTAAGTCAACCAATTTGGACACCCACACTGAAGATCTTTGTGTAACCTACAAAAAATGCAGCCTGGGCTACACGTGCGGCATTGACTTGATTTGGGTTCAAATGTCATGCTACTGCTAAATGCGATCAATTTTGTTTGGCAGAGCAGCAGCATAACGTTTGAAAAGGAGCTGTTATTTCTTTCCTTCCTAATGTATGACTCGACCTTGTTAATTTTTTGGTACAAGGTAGGTTTAAAGATCTGCTGGTTGATCAGGAGCGTACATTCTTGGTATAACTAGAGTTGATAAACAGTGATGAAGGGTTGCAAATAAGATAATTATTTTCCTGTTCAGTTTTAGCAGGGTGTTTTTCCAATTGACTTGACTTTCAGAAATTCAGAAATTTTTCCTGGGCTTGTTACACTGTAATCATTTGGGCTTTGAAATTTATACACGTTTGTCATACAAGTGTCTTTAAAAATCATTCAAACTCCCCATGTCAATAACTTCCTCACATTAATGCGATTTCTGTAGAATGATCAAGTTGTCAAGACGCTATATCAGTGTTGATGCAAGACGAGGAGCAGTTCTCCATGGCCAGTGAAACTTCAAGGTAAAAGTACACAAATAAAGACAAAGATGACATACATTTTCCCCCCATTTTTTTGTGAGAAACATCTGTAATTACCTAGTTCTAAAAGACTTTGTTATTGAAGAAGTGCATAAGTGTTACTTCCTGCCTTCTGTGGAAGGGGACAAGGGAAAGAGCCAGAGGGAGGGCAGGGTGGAGGCTTCATGTATAACACCAGAAAAAATGAATTAAGTTTTAGTTTTGTCTACTTACTTAAGTAAATTTTCTTCATTTTCTTGATAATGATGACAGGATGTCATCGAAACGTCGAAATCTCTCCGCGTTAGTTTTTCTGCTAAAGTCAAGGAAGGTCATGTTTTATATCATTGTTCTGAATTCAAACCTGCAGATTTACATTGTAAGATAGACTTTCAGCATTAGACTTCACATTCTTTTTGAAAGCACACTTAGTATATTTAAACAAAAAAAGAAATGTTATGGTGTGGCATTACGTGGTAACGACTCTTGATGGGCCCAAATTCAGATGTTTGCCAACGTCATAGCATGCATGACTACAAACAATGAACAAAGAATCTGAAATATTATGATGCTCTCACAATAAGCTAAGTGAGGATAGACAAAACCATCCTTCACTGAATACATGGACAAAACCATGTTATTGTTCTCAAACAAGTTCTTTCAGAAATGTGTACTATTGACCTCAGTCGGTGGGGGAATTGTCACAAGGACCTGCTTAGCTTATAAACTTGCAAGTCAACAGCTTTACTTTATAAAAAGGTAGTTTCCCCCGAAAAGGGGTCAGTCCTCTTTGTACTGCTGGGTGAACCATGAGAGTCTTTATTAAATCAGCCACAACAATTACGTGCGACTTTACAATCAATAATCAATCACATCCAGAGGCTGAGATCGGATGTCAGCCTATATACAAGGCACCTCTGGCTGCCACCTCAGTCCATATGTGATCTCACCCCACCCTCCCCAACACACACAGAGACCAGACCACAACACCGAGAACTACGTCCCCTACTCTTTACGAACAGTGAGTGGGTTCTTTAACGTCCCACAGAGTTATTACGAACAAGGGTTGTGAGACGGGACCTACGGTTTATTGTCCTTATCCGAGAAGACTAGAAAGTCTAACCGTTTGCAGATGTCATTACAAGGGCAGCACTTTCTCCTCGGTTATTTTAAGACCCTGAGTGGTGGTCCGGCCAGGGTTTGAACCCACGACCTCACGGGAGCTGGGACATGCATCCAATGAGAGGGACATGCATCCAATCCAGGTGGGAGTTATAGTAGCAGTACTCATAGTTGGGTTAAGCTCCAGTAATGTGCGCTAGCTGTAGCTTGTGTGCGACTATACCTCCCTTTTTACCATTTTCACTGAACAAATTTGGCACCTGATAAGGTACATGTAACTAACTCGGTGAATTAAAAAGAAGTATATTGTTCTGTTTTCGCAGATGAACTCTGCCTTAGAGAGTTTGGAAATTATGTTCTTTCTCTGACATGGTAGCATTGTATGCAGGACAAGGAGGTAGGTAAACAAACTAGGTAAGAACTTGTCTAAAAAAAATATAATATTCTTGAAAATACCCAGTTAGCGCCTGCATAATGCCTTTCTTCATCTTCATCTTGACCCCCCTATTCCTCCTTCCCTCCCCCCCCCCCCCCCCAACAAAAAAAGAAAAGAAGAAGAAGAAGAAGGAGAAGAAGAAAAATGCCTGCAGGAACGTCATTGTCTATTGAAGAAGACTGGGCAGAAATGTCTACCCCCCACCCTCAAATACCAACTAATATAACAAAAGCATGGAGGTATTCCTCACTTTTAAATTTTTTTTGCATTGCATTTTTATTTTGCCATATTACACACATTACAAATTACAATACAAAACACAAGTTTTTGAGTTAAAGGTAAACAAATGGTGAGCAAAATCTAAATGAAACCACAAAGCTTAATTTGCAGTTATTGCAAATTAACGACCCAAAGAAATACTTCCGTACTACATTTTCACCACTCACCAGAGTACCCCCCCCCCCCCCCCCCAGGAGTCACTTTAGGTAGATGTCATTAATGGTGAAAACCATAAGCAAGCGTCAGCTTGACAGGTCTTACATTTAAGTCATTGCCAACTGATTAGTTCAATAGTTATTGGTTGGGTACCAGACTTTGGAGCGGGATGCCTAAGGTTCAATAAAAATTTCCCAGCCCGGATCAACACTCAGTGTCTTAAAATAACCTTGTATCTCAAGTTTGTTCATTCACTTTATCCTGTTTCACAGTCATAAAAATGACTAATAACAGCAGCCATCTGCACCTACATAAGCTGACATCCAGTCCTATTTTCCCAGTAAAATAATGTAAAATGGACACCTCTGTTGCTCGAGGCCCTGCCAGGGGGGAGTCCCTTGTTGCTTGTCTGAATTTTAAAATGTCCCGTGTCGGTGTTTTGTCAGTGCTTCATGTCGCTGTCGGAAATTTAATGAAAATAGTTTGTCCTTGTCGAAATTTAAGGTTAGGAAAAACGGTGTGTGATGCGGAAAATAGATCGCGAGCCGAGGTTCTTTATCATCTCAGACCCACACACGCTTACATGTACCTTGTGAAAAGGTCTGCTAATAATGCAAAACAATGGTAAAAAAGTATATGTAATCACCGTTCTTTGTCATTAATTCTCGGCCTTATTTGTCACGGTTGGAGTTTTGTCGAGGAAAAGTTTTCTTTTGTCGTGAATTTATTTCATGCGCTGTTGCTACTTTTTGGGCCATGTCGCTTGTCAGAATTTACCCTGGCAGGGCCTCTTGCTTGCTCGTCCAGACCAGCATCATCATCATCAAGCAATACCTTGTTGTCCCCACACCAGGGCTGCAAATAACGGCCGGTAAACGGACAATGTCCGGTCAAAATCGGGTATTGACCGGACAAATCCTTGGATTGCCGGACATCTTGTCCGGTCCTTTACAGACTCGTTCAGAGAAATTTTCTATTTGATAATCACGAGGGACAACATTCATGTTTCCGAAAGAAAAAACAAACGAATATAAAACTAGACAAATTAGTGGTCGAGAAATTCTCGGTAGTCGCAAACTTCCACGATGTCATCAAGTCCTGTCGCGACCGCAGATCATCGTGTCTTTCGTTATTTTATTTACTTTAAGTGTTCCCAATTAGTATAGGGTTTTACCTTTGGTTATTTACCATGATTGACTCTTAAATAAAGTGATTGATTGAATGATCGGAAAGCGCCCTCAAGAAGAATAATATTGCTGCACCGAGAATACTCCACGTAGCATTTGCTGCAAAGTGCGAAAAGCGAACAAACCATACGTTACTTCCGGCACACCCTGCAAAACATGCTTGGTTACTAAGCTTTCTGATAATTTCATCGCTCGATGCAACTCAAAAATGGAGCGTATAACACAAAAAGTGGAAGAATAAGGTTGTCTTAAAGGGGTTCTAAATGGAAGAAAGTCAGCGAGCGCAACAACTGTAACTGGAATAAGAAGCCATGCATTTAATACAATTACATACAGTGCCGAATATCGAAACCTTTCGACGATATAAGTGTTTCTTGTTTATGTTTACATTTCAGTTAGCTTCTTTCTTCAAATTAATTAAGAGATCGATTGAACCCTTCAGCTTTCCGGTGAGGGTAAAAGACGGAATGAGTTTGTGGAATGGTATGTGGAATGGCGTGCGGAATGGCATAATTATGCGAAATATGATTTACGCGGGGAATAAATTAACTGAGAAGCGCATCCCGTTTTCGCGCCAAATAGCAGCAGCTTTTTTGATGCTGCGGACTCTTGCTAAATATTAACAACAATTCGAGGATTTGATCGTCTGATTGTTGATTTGGAAGAAGTGAGGGTAAAGAAAGCGATGAAAACTGTTTATAGTTTTCGCATTCAAGGAACTATGAGTAAATCCGTAGTAAATTGAATTTCATGTTCACTTTACTCCATGCGACTTCGGTTGACAAAAATAACGTGGCAGCGTGAAGTCTTCTCAGGACAAAGATTGATCCTTTACCGAGGGCAAATAATAAACATTTTTTTCTTTTTTCTTTTTAAACCCTCGGTAAAAGATCAATTCTCATACCCTGTATGCTCGATGATTCATTTATCATGAGCGGGAAAATGAACAACAATTTGACCAAAATGCATTTGTGATAAGAATAGTTTCACAACCTTTCACACAACCAGTGTCGATAATTAGACACCATACTTGTCATCTGCTTTTTTGCTCGAGGGATTTTTCGCTTTTAAATCTCATTTTAGGTTGGGACGTCTGGCACTGAAAGACCTTAATTAAAGACGGATATGTTTATTTTCGATAACGCGTAACTGAACTACAGCTACCTGAATCGCCGTATTGAATAGCTAGGTAGCAAGCTCAGCAGCTCAACAGTGACTTGTGTACTCGTCGCTCGACGAAAATGTAAGGTGAGAAAAAGTAGAACATATTTTTCCCATGAGTTGTACAAATTGTAACCGTCAAAGAGTCTGATAAAATGACCGAGTTTAAATTTAAAATTTCTCACATAATAGTTTTGGCCTTGGACTGATGTTATTTCTCCAGTCTGGTGTTGCTTTTTGTCTAGGCTACTCGCTGCCACGTTCTTTTTGTCAACTAGAAATTTAATTTATTCTTAGTTCCTTGAATGCGAAACTTCATCGATTTCTTCACTCTCACTTCCTAACCAGCGATCAGACGTGGTCTATCCCAGGCGTATATTTTCTAATCCTCGATCTGTTGTTTGGTTGTTTAGTAGTCCGCAACATCAAAAAACTGCTGCTCTTATAAAATTGGCGCGAAAACAGGATGCGTTCTTCAGTTAATTTATTCCCCGCGTAAATCGTATTTTGCATAATTATGCCATTCCGCACGCCATTCCACATACCATTCCGCAAACTCTTTCCGCCTTTTACCCTCACCGTCAGCTTTCATATATTCTTCACATGCATGCTGTTTGTTCTGGGTATCTCGGGATGGTCAAAGAAACTTGGGTTTCTTAAGGACGGTGCCTACTAAAACAATGATATTTTGCATGATTTAATATAATTACTTTGTACAGTATATCTTAGCAAGGGTTGTTTGCTTGTTTCAGGGATATTTAGCTTCAATTTGGAAAAGAATGCCATACATTGTTTCCTTAATCAGCCTTACACTATAACGCTGGTTAGAATAATAATAATAATAATAATAATAATAATAATAATAATAATAATAATAATAATAATAATAATAATAATAATAGGGGTTTGATTAGAAGTTAAAATCTGAGCCTGTGATGCCATGATTCGAAAATTTGAGCATGCAACACCATAATCTAGAGATCCGTGAATGAGACTTTCACAGCACTCTGCTCCTCATACTAGAAATTATTTCTTGATAAATTGGAACCGGTTGATTTACACTAAATTTTCGGTTGGCTTGCGAGACTACGAGACTCAAATTTCAAAATACGAGATTCCGAGACTTGCTTTATTTTTACGAGCTCAGAATAACAAGACTCTAGACAGTTTGAGACGCCCAGATTTTGAGACTCGCTAAAAATTTGCCAAGACCCATCATTTTTCAAGGACCATTCTATGCCCATACTGAGGTGCAGCATACTATACTTTCTAAGAATTCTTTTGTGATTGTGGCATGCAAAGTAGATAAACGTGTAGGTATTGGGGAGCTCAACCACATAACGTACCAAAAAAATCTGGATGTAAGCCCCTGTGAAAATGATACCCCACTCCTGCCAAAATTTGGTGCAAGCATCCTTCCAATTATAAACACTCCAAAACATAAGCCCATGAACGTTTAAAGTTAGCTGTTTTTGTAATGTTGTTGAGTCATAAATCAGACTGGATCATAAACACAATTCATTTAATTGAATGACACAAAAGTTCAGTGATTGAGAGCACATGGTGAACTTGCCTCACTGTGAGGGCTACTGGGATTTTATTGTAACACCAAAATCATTTAACAAAATTAGCTCCCCAAAAGCAAGCCATCTCAATAATAAGCCTCACCCTCCCCCATCCCGCTGCCCTCCCCCACCCCCCTCAAAAAAAATTTAGAATGAATTGATTTCTTCAATGTCACTTTCTTTTCATTCATTCATTCATTCATTCATTCATTCATTCATTCATTCATTCATTCATTCATTCATTCATTCATTCATTCATTCATTCATTCATTCATTCATTCATTCATTCATTCATTCATTCATTCATTCATTCATTCATTCATTCATTCATTCATTCATTCATTCATTCATTCATTCATTCATTCATTCATTCATTCATTCATTCATTCATTCATTCATTCATTCATTCATTTTTTGCCATTTACCAGAAATACAACAACAGAAATACATTAAAGATAATAAACAATATTCCTACTACATGTACTACAATATTTCAATATTCTTCAAATGAAAGATCTTTTGAATGAATTTTCTTTCTTCTTTTCAGGCTTGGAAATACAATAGTACAAGTACAGTTGGTGTGCACAGCAAACATGAAGGACACTTAAGTACTGGTAATCTCTTCTTAATATGCTTTCCTTTTGACTGAGTGGCATTATGACAGCATTTCGATAGAAATAACCTGCCTACAGATGTACACCTTTTTGATCACATATCCCACTCTTGACCAGGCTAGGCATGCTGAAGGCATAGAAGCAACATCACTAACAGTGTAATAGCATATGCAACAATGTTTTTCACATCCAAAACTCTTGGTATACATACAACTTGCAAGAGAGAAAATGTTTGATTGTGTTGTTCCTATTTGATATAAAATGCTCTCAGTCTTCTTTTGTCAATGCCAGCTAAATTGTATTTTTACAAAAGTAATGGGAAAGAAAAGTTTTTTTCTCACCCAAACTACATGCGCCTACTCTGAAGCTTTCGTTTGATTGTTTTTTTTTTGTCGAAAGTTTTTCGGTTGCTATTTTGGACGAAGTGTTAAATTATATATATTTAATTAATTCATTGAAGAGCTTGGTTAAACCAAGTTATGCTCCAATAACATGTCCCCCAACCTCAGAAAAATAAGCCCTGGGTTTATATTTGGAATTTGATATGGAGGTGATCTCTTGGAATATGCTACAAGAGGCAAGTTTCAAGGTCTGCTCCAAACACCCTGCTGATACTTATATTACCTCGTTCCTGTTATGACGCACTTCCCCTGTAAGTGGAATACAACCTTATGTTACCTCTTATTCGTTGTCATTAAGGACAGTGCCTACTTTTGTTACTGGCATATGCTCTGCGCATCTCGAGATCCTCGAGTTTCCGTATGGGTTGTGCCTACTAACACAGGGATATTTTTGGGCGGTTAAAACTATGCGGAGAAAGCAGAACTTACAAGTGCTCTTGGTATCCAAAAAGAAAATTGGGGGTAACCATGCATTTTTCAGAGATAATAATGCTTTAATTTGGAAAAATAAAACGTCATACATTGCTTTGTATTTTACTGCTCTTTAGAATAATTGTTACTTAATTATCTCTAAGAAATGCGTGGTTAACCCCAATTTTCTTTTTGGATTGCAGCAGCCCGTGGTAAGACCTGCTTTCCCCACATAGTCATAAACCGGGTAAAAATACTTCGGTATTAGTAGGTACCGTCCTTAAGAAAAACCTGTTGTGTGCCACTTTGTGTAACTAGCAATTGAAGAATCTCCAAAGACTCATAAGCAAGCTATATTTCAGATTTATTTGTAATATGAGTGTGGTACTCGAGGGAACCCATGTCATGATCCATGGACGTTTTTGCAATAACCTGTTTTTCACGTCATTTCACTAGCCCGTAAACTCCTTATAATATATTTGTTTCACCATCTTTCAATGTATCAGTGAAGTTCTACCTGATTCCCATTACTATCGATAGTAATTCCTAAGAATTACACACCCTCTGAATGTTGCTTTCTCACCCCCAACCCCCCCCCCCCCCCCCCCGTTAAAAAAGTGATAACTGCTCCTTTACTAAAAGATTTGTTTTTCAAATATCTTTATCCCGTTTCTTTATACCTTTATCCATTATTTCATTTCCCGAACATTTTCCGGTTATCAAATTTCATTTTCTTATTATATCTCTCAGTTAGTACGCGTGGTGTGATTGGCCAATTTTGCGGGCCGTATTTAAATAGTGCACGGCCCGCTAAATTTGAAAGTTTCCTTTCCCGCGCCCGATTAACCTCAGAGATATAATAAATATCTTACTAACCTCGTTTTCTCGGTCCGTAAGTTACAGATCCTCGTTTTTTCCTCGTTTTTTTCTTTTTTTCGGTTCGGTTCGTAACTTGTAGGACGGACTTCGAACTCGGTTAGTTGGAGGTAATATTAATTTTGTGCCCAGTCAACGCCAGTGTCGGCCGATTTTATCCGAAAAGAATCGAAATCGAGGTTTTTTAATTGCATTTGAATTGCAGATTATTACTAAATTATTCGTCTTTTTTTTTCACACCTATCACCAGCACGAGGAACGTGAAACCAAGATGTCCAACAGCAAAACCTAACTCCGTCCTTATACTAACTAGTTTCCTGGACAAGATAACTCAAAACGGTAATTTCATGGAGTTCCGTCCATATCGCCACGACAGACTTCTCTTCATTGCCGTTTTAAGCTCTAACGTGTCTTGAACCGATGGTCGGAAACCTACGGCTTGCGAAGATATTCAACATGGAAGTCCAGTATTCGCGATTCGAACTTGAGGTATTTACTCTAGATCACTTGTTTCATCTTGTTTTCCTCGCAAAGCACTTTGTTAATTATAAGTATTTAGTGTTTTATCTCCTGAAACGTGACGTGGAGTAGGTACAGTGTAGATAGTGTTGTTCCTAAGAGTTGGTGGTTTTAGACAGTGACGCTTCTATCAAGTACTGAGCACTGAGGCAACGGCAAAGAGTATTGCTATTTCCCCTGGGTTAGTAGCTATTGCGTCTCAGTGTTAAGTCAGTAGCATATTTGATTCAATGAATTGCCGAACAAATCAATAGGTGATTTAAGAAACCACGACGGCAACCCCAACGAAAACTTCGCTTGAAAATATAAGTTCTCGTTACTTGTACTACTTAGCGATTATTCTGATTCGTTCAACTTGTACAATGTGGCCGAACTATCCGGTAACAGAACAGGTGGGAGCGGCGTTTTAGTTAAGACAGAGAATGAAATATTTACCGTCATTTGCTCACGTTCTCCACAAAACCTTTGGGCATTTCGCGTTGTTGATTGGCCAAGAACGGAGAAGAAATATGGATGAATCGGTGCTTCTTTTCAGACTTAACTATTTCAATACCCATACAGATACCTTTAATTGAGCGTGTTCACAAGCGCAATATGTTGCTTACTTAAGAAATAAAGAATTATTATTTTTTATTTAGATACAGGAGTTGTTGTGATTGACCGGCGGACACATGCATTTCCAGGGAGACAGAATTCCTTTGATCTCGGGTGAGTAGTTTTCTTTGTTATCTTCAGAAACATTTTGTGTGCGCGTTAGAAACTGGCAGATTTTCTTGAAAAACGATATATTAATTACTTTTCAATAATGGTTTAATTTACAAAATAAACAGCGGAACTCTAGAAAAAATAAAATAAATAAATAGAACTCCTCCCACACCACCCCTCCTCGCCCAATCACATCACAGAATCAAACTGAATGGAAATGAATAAGAGGAAGAGTGATTTGCAGGGGGGAGGGAGTGGGGGAGTAAACATTTCTTCACGCTACTATTATTTCCTTGTATGCAGATACCATACACAGAATGACTCCATTTGGACCTTTGTAAGGCTAAACAGAGACGCAACTTCGGAATAAAGGTCTTTTTAAAAGGTGAGATATTATTATTAGCTTCTCGCTTGCAGTGTGCTCAGAGTAATAAGTTCTCCGTAGATTACTTTTATATTATCAACTGTTTGAAGTTTTAGTCAGTGTTATACGCGTATTCGAACAAAACTGAAACTTTTAATACCAGACGAATTTTTCACAATGCCAATGTTTCTTTCAAATTGCAATCCGGTTTTTATTTGTTTTTCGAAAACATATATTGCTTAATTTCATTTTATTAATAGATTTTTTTCTATCTTGGATTTTAGTTACAAGTTTCATTTACAAGTCAAGAGCCAGCAACTAACATCAGTGAACAGATTGGATTGGACTGCAACCTACGGACGGTGGACTGCACGAATCAGTTGGCCATAAGGTTCAATTATTGAAAACGTTAGCTTAATTACGTACTTAAAATTCTTGGTTCAATTGTCAAAACCCAGATTAAAAGTTAATCCAGGTTATGGCTTTGGTTTCACTTGCCAAAAACGGTTACAAGAAGCTTTTCAAAATAATAATTAAAAAAAAAGCGTTGTACAATTCCCATTTGTGTATCAATTTAAGGTAAACAAATCGATCTAAAAATGAAATACAAGAAAAAGGTAATGTTGAATTCAAAATTGGAACTTGTTCTGGATTAACATGATCGCGGTTTGAACGCTTGAGCCATTGTTGTCATAGTTTCATTTATAAGAAGGTCTGACTGAGAGTGCTTGTTCTCAATTCTCGGATAAATCAGGTACAATTCAACTCATTTGTCAGCCTAAAGTTTATCTCTTCACTCCGGGAGAAAACAAAGAGAAGTGCTACTCCACAGATTCCATTTGAATGGTTGCACTTTAGGGTTTCATTTGCATTCCATAGAAACATTAATTTTTCCACCAATTCAGACTTCATGTTTAGAACCAACTTGTACCGCATAACAAACAGTACCAAAGGAAAGTACTGCTCAGTAGCTTTCATCTGAATGGTCACACTTTAGGATTTCATCTACAGACTCAAAAGTAAGAACCGTCTTGTTCAGCATAATACGCATTGCCACTGGAAAGTACTTCTCAGTAGCTTTCATTTGGGTGGTCTTACCTTAGGATATTATCCACAGACTGAAAACGTAGAACCATCCTGCACAGCAAAATAAACAGCACCACCGGAAATTATTGCTTAGTAGCTTTAATTTAGATGGTCACACTTTAGGGTTTCATCCACAGGCGCAAACGTTAGAAAGTACTGCTCAGTAGCTTTCATTTGAATGGTCACATTCGAGGACTTCATTCACACACGCAAAAGTTAGAACCACCTTGTACGGCATAATAAACAGCACCACAGGAAAGTACTGCTCAGTAGCATTCATTTTTTAGCATTCAAGGACGTACACTTGGAGAGTTCATTCTCAGACTCAAAGGTTGAATTGCATGGCATGGCCTGTAGGTTCACTCTGGGAGTGAAACGGTAACGGAACATTCAGGCAAAATTCGCGAGACTAGTTCTATCATTGGAACAGGAAAAATATTCTTAGCTACATGTTTAAGGGAAAGAACGAGAACCAAATCTCAGATAATACTCAGACCTTTTTATAAGAAGATATTTTGCGATAGCTGTAATGCTATTCATAGTCACCTTGGTGCCTTTGATTTTCGCGGTGATTTAATTTTCCCTCATTTTGCGATGAATAAGAAATTTTGCGATAAGCAGAACTATCCAAACAAATTATCACTGATGGCAGCCAAACAGCAGAAAAGAGGAAAGGCATAGGGTCGGGGGAGGGGGGAATGGCAAAGCAAACGACGAGAAAATGATGTTGCAGACAAAATCGAGCCAGGCTAACTATAAACAATACAAACAAGAGTGTGGAATAAAACCTCGGAACAAATAGGACGGGAAAAAGACAGTAGACAAAACGGTGACATGAAGAAAACGAAATCTATAGAGAAACGATATAAAGACAAAGATGGAAAGACGATCGTAGAGATATGAGATAATCGAGAAAACGTTCAGTGAACTAAAATACAAAGAAATTTGACATTTAAGAGGAAAACTGTAACGTTCTAAGAGCAACATTTGCGGATAAAAACGAAAGTGCCCGTCCGTGAAAAACTGTAAAGAAAACGAGAAAGAAAACAAAATCCATAGCCTTTAGAGAAACTGAAAAAAAAGAACAAATATGGAGCAACAAAGAAACGGTATCACCGTATGGCAAAGAATTGCAGAGGAGATCACTAAACAAACAAAGCCTTCGAAAGATTGACAGGAAAGGACAGATGCAGAAAAACCTTAGGCCAAAAGTATAGCGTAACGGGACAAATCGTGACAGGAAATCCTTCGATTAAAGCTATAGAGTGACAAGAACGAAAAAGACGGAAAAACAAGAACGAATGTATAGGGAAAGAAGAGGACTACGAAGGGTGACAAAGCTAAAATATGCTGAAAACGAAACATGACAGAAACGAGAACAAAACCGGACAAAAGAATTAGAACAAAACTGTAAAGAAATAAGAAAGTTGACTGAAAAGGAGAAACTATAGAGAGACAATAGCAGAACATGACAAGAAGGGAATGAAAAACCTCTAGAGAGACGACAGAAAAACGAAAAGAAAGCTAGCGAGAAAGAAGCACAAACGATGACAGAACATACAACATTTTACCGGCTAAGGATGGCAAGGGAAAGGACAGGAGAATTATTGCAAAAAAGAAAAAGTGAAAAAAAAAAAAAAACAACTCGGAAGAAAAATGAGAACAAAACTTTGCAGAAGAAAGATGATACTTGAAAAAAAAAAAAAAAAAAAAAAAGAAAACTTAAGAAAAACGAGAAACAGAGCAGAAACAAACTGGAAAAGGAAAGCAATATTTTCAACACGTTAGAAAAATGATAGTAAAACTGACAAAACAAAATGAAAACTGTAGAGAAGCGAGAAACAGAACAGAAACAAACAAAAGGAATGCAACATTTTGAAATGGAAGCAATTATTTTCAACACGTTAGGAAAATACATAATTCCATCCGTAAACTGACGATGGCACAGGAGCTGCCGAAACATGTCTTTCAAATGTAAAAGTCTTGTTCTCTTCATTAAGATTATTACAAAACTGCTGCTTTTACGTCCTTATAGTAAAACTAACGGAACAAAAGGAAACCAAAAGAGAAACAAGGCAAACATAACAGAAACAAACAAAAGGAATGCAATATTTTCAACACGTTAGGAAAATACATAGCAAAACCGACAATGAGGTAGGAAAGAGGAGAGACAAAAAGCGATGACGGAAAAAACGATAACACGTGTAAAAAGAAATGAGAACAGTAATTAGAGCAACACAACTAAGAACAAAACATGACAGAAGATTGGTAACAACTTCAGAGAACCAATAGCAAAACATGACAGAAGTAAGAATGTAAACCGCTGGAGAAACGTCCGAAAAAAAGAAAGAAGAAGAAGTAGAAGAAGCAAAATGTGGCACACACACAAAAATCTTATCAGAAAGGTGCAGTTGACGATAGAGAGATTAAGAATCGCGAATTCACGTGAGATTCGCGTTTATGTTTTCTTGAAATGAAGAGTACAAAGATAAGAATAGTGCAAACTAATTCTGGCCTTTGTTGTTAACGCAAAACTACTCGATTTGACAGAGAAACTGAAAACAGCAAGCGGCAAATATAGGATAAACATGGTCACGTGGTCGTATCCCACGTTTGCCGTAAACGTCATTCTTAACCTCTCTAATGGCAAAGAAAACGACAGTAGAACAACAGAAAAAACAACAAAAACGGTGAAAACAACAACAAAAAAAAAAACAACAACAACAACAGAAAAGCAAAACTGTTGAGAAGAAAAAGCAAAAGACGCTTTGAAAGAACAAGGGGAAAGCTATTGTTCGTATGCATGTGACGTCATAATTTTCTAAAATCCAAAACTAAAGAGCCTCCAAAGTTTTTATCCTCGTCAGGCATAAGAGGCCGTATATTTATATCTGTTTACAATTTTACAGCTCCATAGCGCCCTTCGTTTGGAAATCAGAGCAGTTTGAATTTCACGATTATGGAATTGCGTGACAAAGAGCTACGATCGCCTTTGTTGAAAAATATATGCTTATCTCATTATTTTCAGCCTTTTAGAAGTAAGAACATTAGAGAAAGTGCTTATGTAAGTGGTTTTGGTGTTCAGTACTGCTAATCAGTTGCTAGATAGCCAAAGTAAGTTCAAGATGTTAAGACTATTTTTCGGCCGCCATATTGGTGTTCCGCGGAGATACACCAAGATGGCGGATCCATACTGGGCTCTGTTAATTTCTGCAAAACATTACGACGGATATCTGACGTTTGGGGAGACGTACAGGTCTAAAATTTGGAGAATTGTCTCCTTTAGTCATCCTCTATAATATCACAACTTCACAACTTTTTCCACTGGATGGTTTTTGATTAATTTTTTCACTGCGTGACAGTGCATACCAGCAATAGAGAAACGAGGCAAATGTGACAAACAAACATTAATGACGTGGCAAGCATTCATGACAGACATCAAAACTATTGGGCCGCTAGGCAAACATTAGGGCATAATGGCCCGAAATCCCCAAAGCTTTGACAGAAGAAAACTTTAACCGTTTGCAAAAAGAGTCAAGATGCCCGTAAGTAGATGTTTCGGTATTTCCTCCAACCTTTCAGATTTGGTAAAAGGGAGGGTCAGCATCGAAGTGAAATGTTTATTTTTTGACGAGAGAATGTTTTGTCTAGCAAAGCTTCTGATTTTGGTAGGTTTGTCGACCATTTTGTAACTGGTTGTAGCAAAACTACTGGAAACGTAACAGATACAAAACAAAACATGACAGAATCGAATACGAAGAGCAAATTTACTAACGGTGGCTGAGAAAAGATGCAAATATGATGATTAACCGCCAGAGTAAAACATCGCTCGACAGTTCTAGAGCTTGAAATGTTAAAGTATAGCGGTTTGCTAGCCATGCAAATAAAAGGTTAGGATTCTACCGCAGTACATTCAGTAATAGCATACATTCACACAGTTCCCTTTAGGCTTAATTAATGATCCGTCTTTGGCGTGCTTGATTTTATGCGCGAGGCATAATTCTCGTTAAACCAGATTGTGACCACTGCGAAAAAAAAAAGGCATCAGGGTTATTTAATGTGGAATTGAAGTCTTAAAAAGCTTATGAGACAAGACCCGTGGTGGTGTGGGTAGTTGTAATACATTCTAATTATTTTTATCTAAATTAAAAAAAAAAAAAAAAAAAAAAAAAAAAAAAAAAAAACGCTTACTTTCGGTGTCGGTTGATGTTTACTTTTCAATGAAGTGGGGGAGGATGGGGGGGGGGGGGGGCAGGGGAGGGTGGTTTAGATTATTAAATGGAGGGTGCTCCATCGAAAGTTACAATACAGTTTTGATATGAAAGGCTATATCATTCACCTCGCGGTCTTGTCTCCTGGGCTTAAAGCTTTGATCCGACATCACGAATTATATCAGGGAACTTAAGCAACGACGGCAATGGCAACGCCACAAATCAATAGATCTAATCAAAATGGTAGGTCCTTCCGTCTGCTAAACTGAACAACATAAAATGAACAAATTCAAGGTTCTATATAGAATGTGAGCACATGACGGTGACTCGTTCTTCTTATATGCCGTTCCTAACAATTCTGTTCCTTTAAGAGATTGGAATAATCACGAATAAGTAACGTACATTTATATTTCCGTTGATGTCGTCGTGGTTGCTTAAGATCCCCAATAAGTATGGGGCCCAATTAACTGAAAGCCGATTAACATTTATCCAGGATTGAATTTAAACAATTTGGCAAGGTTTTATTTCTCTCGAATGTTGCAAAACGTCTCACTGTTATTTATTTATCAATTTTTTTTTGGTGGCAAATTAGCATAACCCAAAAGTTTATAACATATATTTTTGTAGATTTTTCGATTTTAACTTGGCTTTAATTCCTGGATAAGCTTAATCGTGCTTTGTTGACTGAGCTCTTTAGGTGGCTAGCAACGGTTTGCTGCACATTCCACTACTTATTCTTTAACGGATCAATACTATCACTCTTTATCAGTTCATACAACAATGATGGTATCAAAAAAATGACGAATCATTGGTGAATAAGCTACAGTTGCCTTCTCGACATAATAGGTTACCATAGCAACAATATAACCTTTTAAAATCACCCCTAATTTTAGCTTTAAGTGGTTACAACTCAAAAAATAGCTTGGTGATCCCGTTGTTTTATTGATGATGATGATGATGATGATGATGATGATGATGATGACGATGATGATTATGGAACTATGATTAGCATGTTCTACAACTTTTTGCAGAGTTTAAAAAAAATGTTGGACGAGGTTATGAGCCATCGCAAATGTTTCGAAAATTTTAATGTGGCTCTTAACTCCATCCTTCAATATTCTCAAACTTTGCAAAACGTTGAACGTACATTTGTTAGTTACGGTTACAAATTATAAAAAATTGGGGTCACCGAGCTCGTTTTTGAGTTGTAACTTCTTAAAGTTAAAATTAAGGGTGGTTTTAAGAGGGTATACTGTTACTATCATAACCTATCATGTCAAGAAAACGACCATAACTTGATCACCAATGATTCAACATTTGTTTGATTATTATCAATCGGCTAGTATTGATCCTTTAAAGTATTAGTGCTTAAACGTGCTGGAAACCGGCATCAGCCACCTTAAATATTTTCAACCCAGCTCCAAAAAAGCGCGTTTTTAAGAGTTTTCAATTTTTGGAAAAATTAAATACTTTTAGACAAAAAATTGATTGTGCAGATTGAAATAAAAATATATATTCAAAAATATTTAATACTTTTGGCTGGAAATGTAGTGATCAAGTTTTCAGAATCAGCAAATAGACGAGTCAAAAATATTTAAGTCTTTTGGCGGGAAAAAAACGCGCTTTTAATGGGGGCTTGGCAACTAGTTAAAATAAGGTTATTTACTTTTACACATTTTTGCCTTTGCTAAGAAAAAAAGCGCTGTGCTTTTGATGGGGGTGTTCTAGCATGGAGTCGAAAAAAATTCTAAGTCTTTTGGCGGGAAAAATCCGTGCAGGTTAAAGACGGATTTAGCCCTTCAAAAGGCTATATTTTTTTTTGATTTTGTGCTAGACCCATGTTAAAAGCGCAGGACTTTTTTTCTTTTCGGCAACCTCTCCTAGGCAAAAAAAAGTAAAAGAGATAGCCTACAAAATGACTAGTTACCAGGCCCCCATTAAAAGCGCGAGTTTTTTTTCATTTATTATTATAATGAATACAAGACAAATAAAGTTGAACAATAAAAATAGTTTTAATTCTTTATTGACCAATTGATGTAAAGTGCAAGTAATTGTTGCAACTAATTAACTATGTAAGTTAATTGCTACTTAAAATCATTTAATAATATACAAAGTTGTAAAAAATACACACTAGATGATGAAAGTACATGTAAATAAACTACTTTGGTTGACAAAAATATTGTGAAACGAATTACTGAAGTCAAAAACAAAGAATATATAACTTCAACTATCTTTTTTTTGTTCGAAATGTGAGTGGAAATAAGTTATTTTGGCTAAATACTAAGTTTTGGTCGACAAGGAGTGTTCGAAATTTCTTAGAGTCGAATCACTGTTCAGGCATGTTTGAAATTGATCGAAAACATGGCGTGAAATACAGTATTTGTAAGGAAATCGAATGTTCACAAAAACTTTTAGAATTTGCCAATTGCCTACTGTCGGCTTCCAATACAAACACTGAATTTCGCGATATGTTTCAGCTAGTTTCAAAACTACTACAAAATACCCTGCTAGCAGAGGTTTCTTTCTGGCAAACCTTTTAGTATGTGCAAAGTCGTTCGCGTAGTTGAATTGTTTACTTCGCCGAGAGAAGTTTCTCTCGGGGAAGTAAACAAGCCGACCACGCGAAATACTAGAGCCGCGAACGACTTCGCACATGCTAAAAGACTTGCCAAAAAGAAACCTCAGCTAGCAGGGTAACTACAAAAAGCCTGAGCTAGTAAACCCGAACAGAAATTTGAAAATATGAGTGCACGTTACAAGGCACGATAAAATCCACAGAGAGATAAATCAGGCTGGCCCGGGTTGTTCAAAGAGTAAATACGTCGCTATCCAGAAGATAAAGACGTCGGCTCTTTGTACAACCGTGGCCTTCGCCGTGAGATTTTAAACAGTTTACGTTCTCGAAAAGAACGTTTTTGAAATTTCGCATCGTTCACTCATAAAGGAAAAGTTCATGTTTCTTTCAAATAAAGATCACAAGTTCCATTACAAAAAGCATCTCACATTCTAGAATTCAAAGACTTTTTCAGTTCCAATTGTCATGAAAATTAATGTTTCTAATCAGCAAAATTATGTCGAAGATTGTTTTTGGTAGACACTTGCTGAAATCTTATATTTTTGTTTGAATGTTTGTTCCATTTTTGTTATAGATTATAGACACTTGTTTGTTTTTTTTTTAACTTGAGGTAGTTCAAGCAACTCTTACAACGGAACTTTCTGTTTAGTACAAGAGCTCGCTAAAAATGTTCATTTTCTACCTTAAAATGTGCCAAAAATCTTTCGCGATGTTCAGTCTTTCTCTTGTCCTACTTGATTGCATATTCTTTCCAGCTTGCGGAGGTGATTTGTCCAACGTGGGATTCACAGCTAAAAGAAAAGAAACTTGACATTCATTTCATGTAACGCCACAAACAGCATCTATAATTAACTTTTGATAATTGTTTGTTTAATTTTTGAAAAAGCATCTAACATGCATACCAAGTTTACTCGCTTTCTGAAATCGAAAAATTTTGATTGCGAAAATACTCTCATTTTTCCATTTCGTAGCGCCAAATAAATGATAGATTTGCTGCTTTGTCGACCGTGTGGAAAATTATAGATTGTTTATTATAAAATCAAATTCGTACACAGTAGTTGCGTTTGAGAGCAAGTACAGTTTGCGGAAATTTTTAATTTCTCTGTTATTTTACACTCACTGTAACCCAAACAAGGACAAGTGATTCTCCAGTTTTATTTCAAAGTATTACATGTAGCTTTAATCTCTGACTATTCTCCAATGATGAAACTGCGATATTTCGCTGAATGTTTGTCGTAAAAATACCCTTCAATGAATTTTTGTCCAGAGTATTGTTTTCACACTTGTAAACTTGTTTGTCTTCTTGCATAATTTGCACGCGCGCACGACCTATGTTGTCACTAGTTACGAAGCAAAGGCGATACGATCTCATTAATAAAACATGACCCTCACAACCTATTTCTAGTCAATTTTGACCATCCTTTATCAAGCAATTCCTAGGTGGTCTTGTGGTAAAGCTTACGCCTTGAATTAATAAACGACGGCCTTATCTTTGCCGTCGTTTCATTTAAGTAGCTTCGGAAGGGCTTGGTTCAAGCCCCGATACAGTCAGTCAATTTTACTTTTTTTTTTCCAGCAACTTTCTGAGCCAAACTTTTACGTGGTGGTTAAAGGTGGTTTTTCAAACATCCGCGACAAAACTGACTTGGAATACAAAAATAACATAAATCAACTTGTGATTTGGTGGAAATGGCCTCTAAATGTTTTCAAATATGCCTGTAGTATTGCCAAATAATATAATTTGACGCACTGTGGTTTACTGTTGTGCGGATTTCAACTATATTTAGAGAAAACAGGCTTCCTTGAAATTGAGTCTCACGTGATTTCGCTTCTATGGTAAATTGTTTTGCTTGAAAATAAAACGAAACAAAATTTCGTCCAAATTATCATTTTGACCGTATTGAGCTCCAACCAAGGCTATTGAAGGAGTGAAGGTTTGCACACACAACTCTTTCAATCAAAAGTTGTATTTTGAATGAATTACTTTCTACTAAATTTTGTTTTAGCCCTAAAGATCCATTAATTAATTTCTAGGTAAATCTGTAATGGTATTCGAGAAAATACAAAAAGTTTGTTTGAAAACTACCAAAATAAACCACACATTAGCCAAACACCTCACGGAAGATTTAAAAATCTTAAGAGAAATTTCCGGTGTTAGATAAGAAGGTCGAGGCTAGGTGAAAAAAAAAAAAAGTTGCGAGCCTCCTTAAAGTCCTTGTATTATTACTATATTCTAAATAACGGACAACAGTTACATTCTTTGGGTCAAAACCTCGATTGTCGTACAACTGACCTACCGAATATTGAAAGCTAACCTGACAATAAGTTTTGATTTTTTGCGGCAAATTTGATTGGTGAAAATCCACGTGACCTGGATCTCTGCATGTTAAGACTGTGAGATTTTAACATAACGATGCTGGTTTGTTATAATCTTTTGTCTAAATAGAAATTTAGGCTATCAACTCCAAGGCAAAGACCAAAACAAACTTCACTCCATTTGCGTCCCCCAAGGCTAGGCTAACCGTATGATCAATTTGACACAGCCAGTAGATTTTCTATTTTTTTTTGTTTTGATTTTCGATTGTCTCGAAATCTGGTCAGAAACTTAACAACGAAACTTTCAGGAGTTAAACTACCCGATTTAGACAACTCGCAGGCGAAATTAGATCCACTCCAAGACCGGAAAAATTGTTGCGAGCCTCCTTAAATGTTTTCAAATATGTATGTTATTGTCATTGAATACAGTTCGAAGCACTGCAGTTTACTTCTGTGTGGGTTTCCGAGAAAACAGGCTACCTTGAAATTGAGGGTCACGTGATTTCGTTTCTATGGTAAATTGTTTTGCTTTGAAATCAAACAAACAAAAAAATTTGGTCCAAATTGTCATTTTCATCGAATTGAGATCCAATCGGTACAAACTTACTGAAGGAGTGAAGGTGTGCACGCACAACTCTTTAAAACAATGGTTTGCATTTTGAATGAATCACTTTCTGGTAAATTTTGTTTTAGCCCTGAAGATCTATTTATCAATTTCTAGGTACTGGTATTCGAGTAAGTACAAAATTGTGTTTGGACAAAAAACACTTGATGTGGAGATCGATTTATGATAATGCTGCCAAATTCTTTATTGAAAAGCTTTTCCAGATTACTGATAAGAGATCTTTTGTTTGGTGTGTTCTAGTCTTTGAAAATCCTTATCTCAATATCGTAAATAGGCCAAATTTTCTGTGAGGCTTTTAAGGTGTGGAGATATTCTCCTACGCCAAAGTAATTGATACGTCCTTTTGCTTTTTTATTGGTTTCTTGTTAAGACGTTTGGCTGACCTACGGGGGAAATATTGATCTTTTGAAAAATGACAAGCTAAGATTTCCTTCATACTACACAACCTCTTCAACTTACGGTCAAAGTTTATATTTTCATTGATTTCAAAGAACTACCCTCATGTCAGAAAAATAAAACTCCATCATTGCTTTATTCTAATTCACAGTATCAATTCTCGTACAACTGACTTATTGACTAACGAAAGCGCCAGATTTGATTGGTGGAAAAATCCACGTGACCTTGATCCCTACTTGTTATTAATAAGACTGTGAGATTTTTTAATACAATGCTGGATTGTTACAATGTTTGTTCAAATAGAAATTTAGGCTATCAACTCCAAAGACAGGATCGAAACAAACTTCGTTCCATTTACGGCCAAGGCTAGGTTAACCGATACGATCAATTTGACACAGACAGAATCCGCTTGTTTCGACGCTTTCACTATGGTCATTATTTTGCTTCAAGGTAAAAATAAAAGAAAAAAGAAGCAGACGGAAACTGGCGCGAAATTGTTAAAGAAATACCTTAAAATATGAAATGGTTTGAATTACAATCTTGGATAAAACTACACGATAAAAAATGGCTGGTATGATTCGGATCATTCGAATAAAAGACTACCTATCGCCGATATCCGTTTAATTTGTTTAATAATCAATCTATAGTTCATTCAACTGAACCGTACTTTGTTGAAATAATAAAGATATTCAGTCATCCATTATTTTTTAAATAAATTTATCATCTGATACATCATTTTAAAGATCTTACCTTTAGAACACGTCCGTTCTTTTCCCGGGTTCCAGCTTCTCTTGCATTCCATCCTTTCGTTTCCGTTCCATTCTCAGTAATTTGATAAATGCCTCTTCTGGAATTAAAAATAAACAAATAATTTCAGTAACGATTTGGCACAAAGACTTTGTATGCTATTGGGGGTGTAAACCGGCCAAAATCTCAATCTTAACGAAGGGTGGGTTCGATTGACCCCATTCCGGAAAGATTATTGGAGTTTGATACTGGAGTAAAAAATGGCTCTTAAATTATCGTGTTTCATGGAAAGTTTGTTGGCAAGTTTTCCCAAATTTACCAAAAGAAGAGAAATGTAACAGCATTTCCGTTTATTCACCTGACCCGACGGTGACGTTGAAATTAAGATCAACTTTAATGTGAATCTGTAACGGATGACATCACTGCAAAGACCTTGGGCCCAGTTAAAAGGCTTTTGTGTTTAGAACACAAACAAACAAGAAATAACAAGAAAATCGAATAATATGACCACTTGAATTCAGCATGCTGGTTATGAGAATGAATTGGGTGATCACAAAATAAAAAAAAACAAGGTCTTCACTTTCAAACAAATTCTCCCAAGTACTGCTAGAAGGAAGATAAGGTCAACAGTGAGGAGAATGTTTATGTTGATGCCGGACCTTAATGTAATCACCGCGGTTATAAATCATTGCTTGATGATAAAGTTCTTACTTTTGCAGTAATTCCAGCCTGTTCTTTCAGTTTCCGTCTCTTGATTTTCCCTTGTAATTTACTGAATAAGCGTTCCTGAGAATGCAAATTATCATGTTAGTAATTGTGCAGCACAAGCTTAATTTATGCGCCACACCAGACAAATTATGAAAATGACCAGTTTTCAGTAACGAATTTATTCGGCAGAGGACAACACAATTTAACGTATCACGGAACAGTATGTATGTTCTTTAAACTCTTGAAGTAATATTAACAGTACTACTAAGAACGAGGCCAAGTTTTAATCCGTTTTAGCACAGTCGAAGAGCTTCAATCGACGCTTACAACGAGGAGCAAGCCAACGCACGTGTTAAGTCATCAACATAGCTTCTGCTCGGTTCACACAAAATTCAAGTAATTTTTGCAAAATAGGGCTTACCTTTAGCGTATAATTCTTCCTATGTTTTAAGCCTTCGCATTTCATATTTTTTCTTCGTTAAAGAGGGCCGTCAAACCACCATTTCCCACGGATTTTTTTCAAGTCCGCAAACTACGTGTGAGGTTTGTTATGAATATGGATTAGCAACTGAAACCAATCGCTGACAATGACATTTGCTCGCTCCTGAAAGAAAAAAAAAGAAAAAAAAAATGAAAATTTATTCTCAAAGGGAATAAATGAATTTAGTTAGTAGGCGCGGTGTGATTGGTCAATTTTGCGGGCCGTATTTCACTGTACGGCCCGCTAAATTTGAAAGGTTTCCCTTTCCCGCGCGCCCGATTAACTTCAGAGATATAATAAAAATATCTTACTAATATAACCTCGTTTTCTCGGTCCATAGTTCGCGCTTGGGCCAATGAAATCAACGGGAAAAAACGACGATCCGTAACTTACACTACGGACCTCGAACTCGGTTAGTAAGAGGTATTTATGCAACTTGCTTCCCTGGTTAACGTTTTACTAGCGAAAATCATATTATATGTGGGACTTCTTTGTAAGGCATTCTTAAGAGAGAGCAGGCCGGGTAAGACAAGCGTTTTTTTCTCCAGCTTGTGACAGTAAAGTCTTTTCTCCACTGCGCCCCTCCCATAATGGTTAGACAGACTGAGGAGACAAATGAGGCCAGTTTCTTCGAGGCCGTTTTGTCCTCACCTTTGCTGGAAGTAGATAAGGGTGTTTCAAGAATTTACGTATTTTGATTCAGTTCTTTTCTAATAAACGGCCATGCACTCGCGTGGCCAAACTATGGCATAATAACGGTTTCATTCTCATTGGTGTTCCAGCAAACAGAGATCAGCCCTGGCAGTGTACATAATTGGAGACGCCAACGAAAACGGAACTTTAAAAAATACATTTGCGTTTTCTGAATAAATCCGCGACAATTTCTACGCGTTTAGTTTGTGTAATGTCGCCGAACTATCCAGGAGCAGTAAACGTCGAAGGGGCGACTTTAAAGTTCAGAATGAGAAAGCAAAATAATCATGCGTTAAGTTCACGTTCTCCATAAAACCTTGAATGTGGTCATTTCACGTTAGAGAGCCACGGACTGCAACCGGAAATTGAATGTTTCCTTTTTTGGAGCGTTTTTACGCCATCGCGTTTGTAACGTCAAGCCACAGTCAACAGCAAGAGCTTTTCCTGTCCGTGGTAGGGAGCAAAAGCACGCCAAAAAAGGAAACATTCGTCTTCCGGTTGCCGTCCGCGGCTCACGAACGTCTGTGCTTAATTAAGCTTGTTATTTTGCGGAGGACGGCAAAGACATGTACTCAAGTGTATAATGCACGTGCAGAGCCAGTGATTTGCTAATTAATACTATTGTCTTCTTACGTTCTCGTTGGCGACCGAGAAGCATCAAAAACAATAGTTGGCTTCACACTACAAACTAAGTTAGTTTCAAGTAAGCACTTGATTCAAGTGCACTTGAAAATCTCAAGTCGCACTTTAGAAAACTTGGCTTCACACCCGGGTGACAAAGTATACACTTGAAGCACAAGCTGTCAATCATCTTTCGCGGTAAAATCAGAAATGCGATTGCTCGCCGGAAAATCATGGAGCCTTTGCAACGGAAAAACGTTTTAGCGGAGCTCCGCACGCCGGAGGCGTGCGTGCGGAGCCCCATAGCTAAGAGAATTTGGTAACCCGCGAATGCAAAAAATTTTGGTTTGGTTATGACGTCACTTTTGTCCATCCGTACGCCCGTACGTACGCCCGTACGCAGCCACAGGAAAACTTAGATGTGTGAAGCCGTGCTGCTACCCGCGTTTGTTTGGCGGGAAGTTGCATCGCCAACTGCTTTAATTAAGAAAACAAAAAGATCTTTTGAAGAGAACAAAATACAAAGTCAATTTATGTGACCGACAGCGGGAGAAACAGCAAGACGTCTAGCGGCGGGAGAAACAAATCGACTGGCAGAATCTTGAAGTGAAACCAGTTTACTCCGATCCTGCGTGACGAAACTTGGATTTTTGCTCTTTACGTGAAACGTTTCGCTCACTTGACGTTGTAAAACAAACGAAAAAAGTTAGCTATGGAATAAATAGGACTTGTTATTGTCCGGAGAGGCGAGCATATTCATGTAATTTTGTTGACAAAACTTTGCTGGTTTGCTCTCCTGATTTCTTGCAGTGTTAACACGCCGTTTAATTTAAGCTGAAGCTGCTAAATACCGCTAACTTCAGAGGAGTCTTTGGAGATCTTTTTTTTCAGTCCATGTTGATTATTTCCCTGGCAGTTTTATTTTCTAATGGGGTGATTTTCCGTCTTTCCTTGCTTTAGAATTTGGGGTGATTTTCCGCCATTCCCAATTTCGCCGTTCCACCCTTCCAGCTTTTAGCGTCACCGGCAGCCGAACATTCTTACTCCGATCTGGCGCGCCGAAACGTTGGATTTTTCCTCTTGAAGTGGAGCGTTTCGGTCACTTAACGTTGTAAAACAAACGAAAAAATCAGCAATGGAATAGAAGCACTGGTTATTCTCAGAAGAGGCGAGTATATTCGTGTGATTTTGTTGACAAAACTTTGCTGGTTTGCTGTTTTGCAAGATATTGATTTCTTGCAGTGTTGACACGTAGTTTATAAGCTTATAAACTATAAAATAAGTTACTGCTAACTCCAGCGTAGTCTTTTGAGGTAATTTTATTGGTCCATGTTCATTATTTCCCTTGGAGTTATATTCTAATCTCGTCCAATTTTGCCTTCCATCAGTGGGAAAAAGAGCAAGGCGACTAGCGGCGGAAACGCCACATCATGAAGAGCGGCCGAAGAGAAATCATTTTATACTCTGTTCCGACACGACCAACTGTTGGATTTTTCCTCTTGAAGTGAAACTTTTCGCTCACTTAACGTTTTAAAACGAACGAAAAAATCAGCAATGGAACAAAAGGACTGTTTATTCTCCAAAGAGGCGAGTATATTTATATCTATTTATGTAACGGTATATTTTTGTTGACAAAACTTTGCCGTTTTGCAAGGGATGTGTCGAAAACGAAGACCCAAAAACGAAGACCGAAGACCGAAGACCCTGTGGTCTAAAACGAAGACCCTGTGGTCTAAAACGAAGACCCACTGGTCTAAAACGAAGACCCACTGGTCTAAAACGAAGACCCACTGGTGAGCCTCTCTATGGGTACCCACCGTCTTCGTTTTCTTCGCGATTTTTTCGCAAATCTTCGTTTTTTTAGGAAGATCTTCGTTTTTTCGGATTGAAATGGTTTAAACGTTTATTCAGTCACATTTGATAAATATATCACTTCAATAGAAAATTGCATAACTCACTCAGGGTTTAAATTCACGAAAAGCAATATAAACAGTTGTTGAAACCATAAAGGATTGTTGGATTCTTTGGCGACGTTTTTACCCCCATTTTAACATGCTAGCAACTAATGAGATTCCAAGAAATCGAAACTGAGTCTGGCATGAGAAACAACATTAGACACTCGCCAGAAGAAATTTCACTAGCATCCTAGAGACTCACAAGAGAGTTGTCTGTCTTAGCTTTAAATATCTGCTGCGGATGCGAGCTAAGCCACAAAATAATGGAGGTACATGTCAGCTCTAAGAACACAAGAGCTGTTTTTCAGATAAGAAGCAACTCGGAGAGCTAAAAACAGCGCAACAAGCTATAGCTCCCGAAAGCAAGAGACAACAATGATAAGCTTTGTAAAGACGAGGATCTGTTCGACACTCATATCCGTGCAAGCAGCGAGATACAATAGCAGAAGCCTTAATTCACGAGTTAAGAAATCCACAAATCCTGTATCTCTACAGATAACATTTATTTAGCCTTTTAGCGCTACCTAAAATCTTGAAGTCAATCCAAGCCGATAAGCCTTAACAAATGCCACAGAGCTAGCATACACAATATCAAAACCTAAATCTTACGGCTCTTAGTGATCAGTAAGAAACCCTCCATTCAGTATATTTGAGAATTCCCCCTCACGATCAAGACAAACACCATTAAGAGCGGTCGCATCACATTTTGATCTAAACTAAAAGGAAGATTCTCTTATACAAAAGTAAAACCAAAACTGAAAAGGCTTTTATCAACACAATGGACACACAGTGGAAGTCGTGCAGGTCTGTCAACCCCACTGATTTTTACACACAGAAATGTGATTAAATGCCAAAATTCAGAAATAACAGATATTTTCTGTAGTGTTTACGAGTTTTGACAGTTTTATATCTGAGTGTTCAATTTGATCACGAAAAATTTTGGTCAAATTTCAGATCTTCGCTTCAATCTTGAGATCTTCGTTTTTTCCGCGGTGATCTTCGCGTCTTCGATTTCTTCGGAAATACCCATAGAGAGGCTCACTGGTCTAAAACGAAGACCCTGTGGTCTAAAACGAAGACCCACTGGTCTAAAACGAAGACCCTGTGGTCTAAAACGAAGACCCACTGGTCTAAAACGAAGACCGTGTGGTCTATTTTTGCATAAATTAAAATGTCATCTGAGAGCGTGACAAACTTGACAGTCGGTACAACACGTGTCAAATTGTGTAACGCAATAGGACTGTAACTGTCACAGGTGCGCTTGATTCGTTTCAAAGGCCGGGCTCAAAGGTGAACTGTGTGTGACTTGCAAAGTTCTACAATCAAATACAGCACGTTGAATGTCTTCGGGAAAATTTGTAATTGATATATAAGTGTTAAAACGAACAACATTATAGAACTGTTGCGGTTTTGATCATATGTCGAAAGTGTCACACAACAGATTTGAAAAACGATATTTTAGACTCATCCCACAAGCCAAAAAATCTTATTGCTTTGACTTTTTACAAAATAGGCTTCTCATTTTGTATAAGATCACGTTTACATTTCAAAGGCTTGTGCCGTTATGGCTGTACGAGAAAGCTCTCACATAGGTCAAAAGATGACTTATCTTTAAATTTTTGTTAAATGAACAGTCCTTGCATTAGAGTTGTTGTTCATTTCAATGTGTCAGAGTTTGAGTAATAATTTTTGTTCTGATGGCACAGCTCAGATGGTTCTGCTACTTTAATTAATAGGATCATACTGGTGCACTAGGGACGCCTGCATGACCTTTCACTACAACAACAACAACAACAATCAGGAGCCCATGGGCTCCTGCAACAATCAGTTATTGGTAGTTCCATATATAGATCGCAAAACTAGCATAATAACAAAACTACAAAACTTAAACTACTGTGGTAAGCAATTTGAATCAAGTTATAAAAACAAACTAATCAATCAATTAAAAGATTCTTAAATGTCATCCGAGGTACAGAATCGCTCATATTCAAGACCCGGTTCTATGTGAATATATCTGTTGAAACTGCAACCTTTCTGTTAACGCTCGAAATTTGTGTCCATTTATCATGTTTATAAATGTCTTTTGAATACGCATGATTCGCATATGGGGCGATTCGCACCCGGCCAAAGTTTTCAATTTCTCGTATTTTATGGTTATATTAAAAGGTGCAACCTGGCACATAAAGCGTGAAAACTCACAAGTCATTACAGATCAAAAAATCGCAAAATAAAGTTCTCGACTGAAACAAACAGTAGAAACAGTAACAGTCTGTGATAGTAATCATAATCGGAGAACATGAACTCTGCAAAAACGAAAAAAAAATTGTTTGTTTTTGAAGCCCTAGTTAAGTTACTTTCAACTGCCCAATAGAAGCTCTAAAAGACCCTTTACCACTACCACTCAAGCGTTCCCTAATAAACGACAAATTTCTTGATGGCACTAGATGAACAGGAGAAATGCAATAATGTTCGTCAATCATCACAAAATCGCAAGTTCGCAACTGAAACTGTAACAAATAACTATAATCATTATAACGAAGACGTGAACCTCTACAAGTCCAATGAAATGATTGCTTCTTTTCTGAAGCCTTAAGTCACAACTTTTAACTTCTTAATAGGCCGCTTTAAACTACTGTATAGGAGGGTAGGGGTGAATAGGTTCGGGCATCGACGGATTTGGCCTGTTTTTAAAAGTGAACAGATTGCGTACGTTTACAATAAAAAGATAAGATTAGTGGATTTCACAAATAAGGCGGATCGCCGAACTGCCGGGAATTTAGTGGTTCCTACGGATCTTTGGTCCACCTTAGTTGGTATGTTAATTAACGCTTAATTTGCCGTCTTTGTCGATTTTTGCGCTCCTTTAATTGATCGCCATTAAATAAATGTTTTGTGTTATGCTGCAAATTTTACCTCTGAGTAAGATCAGCCTCAACAAATCAAACATCCATAGTCCATTGCGGTGACTGTTAAGTAACTGTCAAGTTTGTCGCGCTCTCAGATGACATTTTAATTTATGCAAAAATAGACCACACGGTCTTCGTTTTAGACCAGTGGGTCTTCGTTTTAGACCACAGGGTCTTCGTTTTAGACCACAGGGTCTTCGTTTTAGACCAGTGGGTCTTCGTTTTAGACCATAGGGTCTTTGTTTTAGACCAGTGGGTCTTCGTTTTAGACCACAGGGTCTTCGTTTTAGACCAGTGGGTCTTCGTTTTAGACCACAGGGTCTTCGTTTTAGACCAGTGGGTCTTCGTTTTAGACCAGTGGGTCTTCGTTTTAGACCAGTGGGTCTTCGTTTTAGACCACAGGGTCTTCGTTTTAGACCAGTGGGTCTTCGTTTTAGACCATAGGGTCTTCGGTCTTCGGTCTTCGTTTTTGGGTCTTCGTTTTCGACACACCCGTTTTGCAAGATATTGTTTTTCTTGTAGTGTTGACCATGCAACTCGTTTAACTTTTAGCTACTGCTAACTTTACAGCAGTCTTTTGAACTCGTTTTTTCGGTCCATGTTTGTTATTTTCCTTGGAGTTTTATTTTCTAATCTCATCCCATTTTGCTTCATTTAAGAAATTTTATTCTCAGGTAAAATAGTCAGTCAAACAAACGTCTCGCTACACAGTGTCGTTGACATAAACTTACAGTTTATATAAACTGACAAGTTTTTCTGGCATAAGCTTATATATTTCTAATTTTAGCATTTATTTGTGACAATCTTTACAGAGAACAAACACAAATACTTAAAATAATAGGGTATAACGGCAAAGATTTAGACGTGGGAGTATTTTTGACTGAGCTGAAATTAAGTCTTTTAATTTAAACAATGTTAAAATCGAGTGTAAAGCTAGTGTGATTTCATTTTCATCAAAAACATGTTCCTTTGCTTCTTGTAGGTGACTGGTAATTAGCCCATTCTTTTCATTTTTCAACTTTTTCTCAGTGTGTGGAAGGGAGTGTTTTTTCAAGTAACTCAACTTAAGTGTCAAGTTCAAAAAACACAAAGAGATTTTAAAACTCCAGATAGAAGTAAGGTCTAGTAACTCTAATGCCACTAATATATTGGGTCTCGGTTTCGTCGCTTCTCGACGGTTGCTTGATTTCGCAAATCTAATTGGAGAAATGGAGATGTTTTAAATTGTCTAGGTATATTTTAACTGGCTCCTCAGAAACCACAAAGGTACACTGTTGAAGAAAAGTTTGTAATTTTTTTTCACTGTGTTCAGCTTTCCTTCATTGAAGGATTTTTTTTTGCGCTCTAGGCATTAGGTCATCAACTGGTTGTGCTGTTCCATCTAAAGAAGTAGCCGGAGATTCAAAAACACTTTAATTTGTACGCCTACCTTAATTTTTCTTTATCCGAGACAGGGCATGGAATTCTGCCCATTGTGGAGCCAGCCAACCATTTTTACATGAGGCGCATTGCTGCTCTTTCTTAACCTCTCAGGTGTCTTTGTCAAATTCCAGTTATAACTCTCCGACATAATAGTGATAGTCACAAATTTTAGCAAAATAATTATAGCCGGGGACATGTTTTTCTAAACTTTTGGATGCTTTCATGTAATCATGATTAGCTGCAGGGTCCTGTTAACAAAAGAAGAAAAAAATAATGGCTACTCCTCCCCCTCTGTTGCAAATTCCCTTTAAAATGTAATCTGACAGAACAGGTGCATCGTCAGTGCGCAACGCTTTGTCATGAGCAACCGACATTGTTGTTGTGACTCCACCATATAAATTTCTTGTTTCTAACTCATTGTAAAACCTAGCATTGTGCTTGAACAAATTATGATTCAAAGCATTGCTGATCTTTTTTTCAATATGTGCTTGACGGAGTGTGGTTTTTATCGTCTTCAGCCGACACTAGATTGCATTAATTTCTTGTCTTAATCCCATATATGGGATTAGCATGGACACCAGGTGATCGGCATGATATATTTGTAATGTAGTGATCATGGGTACATCTGCCATATAATTTTCCACATGTATGACATAACTATAGTTATCATTCATATTATATCCGTATAACTGTTATATACATTGTATCTCAAAATGAAAGATAATGTGGTTATTACATGGGGAATCAGTCAACCATGTTATTCCCACATTATTGATGTCTTTAATTTTGTGTCCATATAAACACCATACTTGGAGTAAGTTGAAAGTACATGCTTGTTATAAAACCCATATTTTGATTTAATATACCCAATTACTTTCCATATATGGGCCATATATATGGCTCTCATTTTCCCCATATTATTACCATATCATAATGGTTTGGTAAGGGCCTCTGGACATGCATTGCTCTCCATTCTTTATGTTTGTGATTTCATAGTCAGCTAGTCACAGTTATCTTCTAAATTCCTTTGTCTGTTTTTTCATGGAATCTTAGAACATATAAATTCCCATTTTATAGAATTGCCATAGATAATGGCATCTCCAACTGTAGAATTAGTCCTTTCAGCTTCCCCCTGGCCACTGTCTTTGTGTGCTCGATGAATCCTGATGCAGTAATTAGAGTTCCAAATTCTGGACAATTTGGTATCTCTGAACCTGACTTGACAACAGCATTATCTCAAAAAATTAGTAATTACTGCATCATAAATACTGTCCATGCATGCAGTATTTATGATAAAGACCACATTAAAAAATGTTCGTTATTGGATTTCATCTCCAAAAGAATTGAATTCTAAAAAGAATCTATTGATATCTTGTTACAATCAAATTTGTATGATGTGAGGTTATATGGGGCTAGATTGATGTAAGTATTTGCATGAAGGAATATTAGAATGATTCCTTGGCAAAGCAAACAGCTATTTCTTGATATTATGTGGTTTACAACATAACACCACTGCATTCTCTAGAGTCATGCAGTGAATATCAGCCTTATCCTTTTAATTTTTAGTAAAGGATTTTTGAAAGTGAAATTTATTAGTTAATTATAAGTTCGCAAATGTAATAAAATTTTAATACTCCAGAGATGCTTGTATCAGCCATTTTAGAGGAGGTTTTAAAGTTAAAAAGGGTGATAGAGGGAGTGGGCAAGGTATTTTACAATGGCTTACAGGATATCATATGAGGGGGTGCCAGAAAAAAAAATATTTAGAACATCATCAGGTTGGGGAGGGGGAGGGGGGCCTTTCAAAACATGAAAGGGAAAAAATAACAATCATCATAGGCCCTCATCTGCATAAATTATGTACCCTCCCTCTGGATTGTTTTAGAATCTGCCACTGCCTTGGCACAAAAGCCACACACAGCGGGTGTAACCTTTTCTGGTAGAGTTTATAATAAATTATTAAGACCTGTTGTTTAAATTGTAACAAAAAAGAAATTGATGTAAGCTTTTTATTTACCATCACAGATCCATACCTGTAGATGTGATGAAAACACTGTACGCCTCAAGAATCACTTTGTTAATGGACGTTCTTGTTGAAGCAGTTCATAAACTTGTAAATTATGCATTCTTGTGTGAACGTTTCTGTGCACTTTCCCAATCGATAGATCCAGTTGTGTGTTAAATTTCTTACCTTTTCGAAAATGTTTATGATGGCAGAAGCCAAATAGAATGGGCATCTCATTATTACTCAAAAGAAAATTCACTGAGTAAAGATTTGATTAGTTGGCCAGGTAGGGCTATTGCTCTAGCATGGTCAGAGTACAACAGAGATTGGCTACAGGATGCATGGGCCTAGCTGTGTTTATAAGCAACAGAGCGCTGTACTCAATTATTCTTATAGCTATTCAATTGAGAGGAGAGGAGGTGGCTGATATTCAGGCCATGTTTAATGCCACCAAACCCTGGCTTCTGTTGATAACTGTGATTAAAGATAAAACATCAAACTTCCTATCAGCCATCTCTTTTAATTAAAAGAAAACTTTAAAACTTGGTAGTGAGTAATGAATTATGAAATATATGTACAGGTATTAATTTTTATAGTGCAATCTCAGTTATTTGAAACTCCCAATTCTTTGAACAAATATAGTTGTTTTAAATTCTCTTGGATTGCTTCAGTCAGATTTTTACCTCCTATTTTTGGAGCAAAATTATGTTTCCCTTTGAGGTTAAAAACAACTATTGGTATTCCACTGTAGTGATTTACATATCATTATAACAAATGTTATACCCCAAGTCAATTGTTTTCTTTTACTTACTTTTGATCACCCTATAATAACTGTTTATTTTTCATGGGTTTCGTAACGTCAGTAACCAGTGCTACAGTTTTCTACACCTCATAACATAGTCTGGTTTACCTTTTTCAGAAACAATTAAGGAAAAACACTAATATTATTTTCCTTTTCGATTCCATTCTGTACACTGGGTTTATGCAAACTCTTCTCTATTTGTATAAGAACAGTTTAAACCACTGATTGTTTTGAAGAATGAAGTAATAAAATGCTTTTAATTTGCAATATTTCAAGCAAAGTAATAGTTGTTCATCACTTTGTGAATTCAGAAGACGACTGTTGTATGCACACTCAACTCTCTACCTACATTCTCTTCTACCTACCATTTTTTTTTTTCTCCGAAAAACCAGAGGATGAAAAGTAAAGTAAGGAATATTTTTACAGAATGCTTATTAAATGATGCATGGTAGGTATCTTGCTGTGTAAAAATGAATGGGACTTCTCAGATGAGGTGCTATCCATAACCTGGATTGAGTGATGAGGCTGCAGCAGTGTAGTGTTTAATGACTTCTTCAATTGGGATTTTGCTTTTAAGGACAGCAACGTCTGTACCTAAATTGAGAAACCAGAAAATAAAATCTGCGGTGTAAATTTTGTGCTGATGGAAACCGTTAAATTTTCTTCTCAGTATTACCTCAGTAAGGAAATGTGGTCCATGCAAGTTAAAGAAAAACTCTTTGATCTTGGCAGGATTCATACCCCAGGATTTTGATCACTGATTGACCAAATGTACTCACTAGGGCAATGCAAAATTTATTAAGTGGTTTCCTTCACACACAGAAATTTACACTCCAGATATAATTCTCTGATTCCCCAGTTGGATCAGCACTGCACAGCACAAAATTTCATTATCCCTTAATTGTTGTGTTTTTTTTTTTTTTTACTTTACTCCAAGTGAATTCTCATGTAGCAATGTGTAAAAAAACTGCTGGGGATAACTGACCCCTTAACTGCATGATGGATTTTTTTGGTAAAGATCTTGACAGGGGCAGTTGAGGATTTAATTACCCAAGTGTTATTGTGCAGTTCCAGAAAAAATCCATACCCACCCCACAGAAGGTCATCGGAAATTCCTATGGGGAGGGGGGTCTTAAAAGTCAAAATTTTAGAAGCAAAGTATGGAGCTAAACTGGAATTTCCTAAGGGGAGCAGGGGTGCAAAACAAAAGACCTTCCGTGGGGGGAGTATGGATATTTTCTGGAACTGCACATTTGATTTTATGTCAAACAATTTACTAACTTTAAAAACCAGCTACAGATGGCTAGGGACTGCAAAAACATGTTTTTTCTGTTGAATAAATTAAAGACTTACGACATTTATTGCATTCAACAATTACATCAAAAGAACGCACTCCTGACACAGATTGGAGTCAACCTTGATTGCCATGAATGAAAGGATCTTGGGACATGTATATGGCACCCCCTGCAGATTTTGCAGGGGCAGATGATATCATCACCAACTTAGCAAAGGAGAGAGAACCTTTTAAAGGATTGAGGTCAACAAATGTACTCTCTAATCCAGTTTTGATCATTACTAGTTTTCATATACAGCTATTTCAATTAACGTTGTCGGATCAAAATAAAAAAGCTAAAAGACAAGACCGCAATGTTTTGTGGGATTATTTTTTATGAATAATTTCATCAAAATCATCCCTGCACGTGCAGGTCATTGTACTGCTAATTACAACCTATTGTTTTCTCCAGGCATGACTGATTTTGATGAATTATTTATTCATAAAGATTCCAACGTAAACTTTCGGTCTTGTCTTTTAGCTTTATGCTTTGAACCGACAACGTTAGTTGAAATGACTGTTTATAAAGTAGCAAAAGGCACAAGTGATTGTCATGTTGACTTTGCAATAATTATCAAGAATAAGAGCCAGACAATTATGCACAAGTCAACGAAAACCCTGACCCCCCACCCACCCCCCACCCCAGAACAAGGTGGGGATTACAAGGGAATAGTAGGGGATTTGATACAAAATCATGCCCGAGATGGTGGGGCATTGGAAGCATTTAGTAGATTTAGCTGCCCCGAGGGGGTGGGGATTTGTGAACAGACTGCAATGTCAAAGAGTTTTTTAGATAAAACTAGTGAGCAGCATGTCTGCGAACTCTTACAGTTGTAAAACGACTTATTTTGTCCTACACGTTTCGTGTGACAAACCGCACTTCGTCAGGGAGTTTTACAATACAACATAAGTGACCTGTATATATACCTACATAAAAGACTAAAATAAATTTTACATTACATAAAACCGCACCTACGCTAGCGGATTTACATGTAGGAAACAGGTAAAAAGGTGTGTAAGGTGTTACATATTTTGTGCTTGACATAATTTTGGGGCCCACAGTTTTAGCTAAAACTCCAGGGGTGGGATATTAGGTAATGCTTTGAGTTTATGAAGGATCCCGAGGGGTGGGGATATTATTCAAGATTTGAGCAAGGTTTTTTCCAGATCCCCACCTTGTCCCGGGGTGGGGTGGGGGGGGGGGGGGTTCGTTGACTCATGCATTACTGCTGTGGTTTCCCTGAACAAAACAGTATTACTTTGCACTCTCAAAGCAAAAGGATTAATGTGATTGACAGGAAGTTATGAAAGGTTCATGTTTTTCCTATCCCTTCCAAAACAAATGGGAAAATGATACTGCATTCTTAGATTAAGAGTTGAGAGCAAGAAAGACATCTCGACTCTCTTAAATCAATATCAAAGGCATGGAACTGAGCACCTAATTCGAGTTTACACATACAAAAAAAAAAAAAAAACAACCACTTCATGTGTACAGGAATAGCTATCAACCTGGGAAAAACAAATTTTAAAAAAAATGAGCTTTTTAATCTAATTTATTGAATTAATCAGCTACAAGTACAGTATTAGAAAATAGAAAAATGACCCAAAGCTAACTTGACTTGAAATATTTCTCCTGTATTCAAACATCTCCAATGTGCATCTCCCTCAAATAGAACCTGAACATCAAAAAAAAAAAAAAAATCACTCAATTTGAGTAGAAAACGATGAAATCTAAAATATTTTGTAAATCCCCATTAATGACTCGATTTTCAATTGGCCCGCAGTTTGAAACGATCTCTTAGTATTGTGCATATTATGTTACCGACCACATCAATTCATATAACAACACTGGCCTACTATTGTCCGTATTAGCTTGCCATTTTAACATTATCTTGATTAAAGATCAAAGATTTTTTTAGCAAATTGCTCTTCCTTCAGAAAAAAAAAAACATCAAACAGTACAAAGATGTGCATCCATCCATAAAGATTTGAAGTTATCTTACCTCCTTGATTGACAGAGCCGTCGGACCTTTCGCCTTCCACCGACACAGCAAAACCCCATCTACTTTTGACATTTATCAAACTAAAAATTTTCCTTCAGCTCAACAAATTTGCTGTAGAAAGGAACATTTTTCACACAGTCACGCAGGAAAAATAACATGAGGCGTAGGAAAACTTCGATCGCTTCCAAACTAGAAAACTTCTTCTTCGTCAACTTAGCAAAGAGCCAAAGACAACTAAATTCGCCCCTTCCGCCGCCATTTTTGACGCGCTGGGGCTCTGGGGACGAGACTGGGGCACAAGCGCAAAGATCACCTCCTCCTTACCGCGGTGAAAGGAAAATTAAGGAAAAAATGCATTCTGTTACAACAAATCAGCATTGAATAATTTTGCTTTCTGTCAGACATTATTATTGTTATTGTCGATGGGAAGTTTGCTTCATATGCACTAAAAATATATATAACTGCAGAAAGAATGAGGAACTGGTAAGGTTACTACGCTCATACGAAAAGCAGATTTCTATAAATGCTATGAAAAAAATTGGAGCTCCGCTTTTAGGCTTGGCTAAATATATATATTATGTTGTTTACTCTTTATTTTGTCTTTAATTTTAACTCAGAGAGTTTTAACATTACAGGAAATGCATCGGCACTTCATTGTTTACGATTACTTGGCGACAAAACAAAAGAACAGGCGACATCTTCTGAACTGAAAATCGATGGTTCAGGCTGTTTGTAAAGATGAAATTCAAATAAGATCGTAAGTTTAACTATTTGTATCGGCTTTTCCTTCTTTTTTATGTTTACTTACATAAAAGACTGTTCCATGGAGCCCTCAAACTGCGAGGCGTATCTCCAGCCATCCATTCTGATTTTTTTTTTTTATTAATTTTAGTTCACGGCAAAATGTTTATCTGTCCTAGCACCGCAGCACGTGGCTTTCAGTTGGTTTCCCTTTTCCTATTGGTCAAGTACGTTCTCAAGTGTGGTGTTGGCCATACTTGGTGGCGTACTTCGGCTTCTTTGAACTACGAACGTTTCTATGGTCACTAAGTTAAGTTCAAGTTGGTAGGTTTTACCCCTTCACACTCAAGTAGGTTTCAAGTGCACTTAGATTATACTTACAAGCTCTAGTGTGAAGCCAACAAATACTGCACGTTTTGGCAAAGTGCGCATGCGAAATAGAAAAAGATTTTTAGCCATAAAAAGATTAGCACCTTTTGATTTCTGTCAGAGGTAGTGCAAAGTATCCCGTCCCAATGTAACCGTTTTCTTTTTTAAAGCCGATGAAAACGGAAGTTAGTGTTAATGACACAGATCTTGAAAGGGTATACAAATTTAAATATCTGGGCGTGTTTCTGGATCCTTGCCTAAATTGGAACGAACACATTGATCATATCAAATCAAATCTCGTCCCGCTTTGGAATGCTTCGTAGAGCCCGGAAAGACATCCCAAAAGAAGCTTGCATTACTCTGTTTAATGCTATGGTTCTACCGTTATTCGATTACTGTTGCGTTGTGTGGGATGGTTGCGGTCAGGGAAACAAGATCTACCTTGACCGTCTTCTTAAGCGAACTGCGGGAATAATTGCGGGTCGCAAGGCTACTGATACCAATACACAGCAAACATTGAAGTGGCCATCCCTTCCATGCCGCAGAGAATACCAAATGTGCATACAGGTCTATAAGTGTATCAATGGCTTGGCCTCAGCTTATCTGCTAGATGACTTCCACTCCTCGGAGCAGATCCATAACTACAACACTAGGAACAAAGACCTTATTCGCCTGCCTCTTGCCAAGACTACTAAATTTCAAACATCTTTTAAGTACAATGCCGCCAAACCCTGGAATACTCTTCCTCGTAACTTACGTCATGATCAGTCTCTAACTAGTTTTAAACTGAGAGTCAAGAAACATCTAAATCACCTTAGTTAATTTCTCACCTTCATGAACTCTTTGAATGACTTTTGCTTTCATTTCTATATTTGATTATTTATTCTTATTATTTCATACAGATCTCCATTTAAACCAGCTACGCTGAACTGGAATTTCTGTTTAAATAATGTATATAAATAAATAAATAAATAAATAAATAAATAAATAAATTACAGCGGCCTGCGAACACTGCGATGCGAAAATTGCGAAAGCTACGAAAAATTCTTAAATTGGAATTTTCGCAAGTCTTTGTAGAATTCGAAGTTCTTGTCCACCCCTGTCCGAAATTAAAAAAAAACTCAAGGTAAGTTGTGAGCTGAGAGAACTGAAACTATTGAGAACTGAAACTTGACGAAACTTACAAAAAGTCGAAAAAAACTGCGTCAGATAGGGGTGAAAGAGAATTGCAAAGATTACAACATTCTATCTGATGGAAAAAAGCATAAAATGAAAATGCACAAGATTCCATTCACACACTCAATAGACTGAAAAGTTTATAGTTTTGAGGCACTTACTTCGTTTATTCTTCATACTTTCACTTCATGTCCACTGATGATATGAAGGGGAACAGAATGGCAACTGTGATAAGAGAGAAAGAAGGGAAATGATATTGGAACAAAGAAAAAACCACAGGTTAGCTATATTTTGGTAAAGGGGGCACAGGTCACCCAAGGGATGGAGATTTTTCTCGTTCATGATATGGCTACAAAGAAGTATTTCTACCCCCCCCCCCCCCCTCCTCCCTCCCCCTTCCTGGATGGCACGCTTATCCGTATCACCGGATTACCTCCACAATTTATAACGTTAAATTAGCACTGAAGGGTTGTCCAGTCCAGTAACTGGCCTTAGGAAAAACCGCCCTACACGCGCGTAAAATGCGTGCAATATGGCACACGCGCGTCACGCGTTTAGATCCCGGTATTGACCCATTTATACACCTGAGTGCAGAGGGACAATATCAAGCTGATAACGCCTTTGTCAAAGGAAATACAGCTGTGACACAACCATGAAGAGAACCCTGTTTCTCAAAACTGACGAAGAGTTTTACGCCCCAGAAGTGTTTTTCAAATCAGTTTTCTATTGATAAACGGTAATATTTCGCGCAAAGAAGCCCAGCGTGTTCCTTAATCTTGTTACAGCTGTAATTCAGCTTTCAATGTAACGTTTTACCTTTCAAAGTCATTAAACAACGAACAATGTCCACTCGAATAGTTTTTTTCGTAGTTTTGAGAAACACAGCCCTGGATTGAACCTCTAGTTTGGAAAGAAATAATCCAAAAATCTGGCACCCTAACTACAGAAAACAATGCCTCCGCAACGGAAGGCTCCATGAAGGTAATGCGAAGTAACGTCAACTTCCGAATAGAACTAACTTTTCGTTAATAATAATCACCTCGATCTATCCAAGGCGTTTGACAAGGTGTCCCACGACCTCTTATTGACTAAACTCCACCGCCATGGTATTTCAGGCACCGCCCTCCGATGGTTTGCGAGCTATCTGTCAAATAGACAACAGCGGGTCGTTATTGAGGGTGCCTTCTCTGATTGGCTACCTGTAACATCTGGGGTACCACAGGGCTCCATATTGGGCCCTCTGTTGTTCTTGGTTTTTGCAAATGAAATGCCGTCCTACGTACAGCATGGATCAAGTCTTGCCCTTTTTGCGGATGACAGCAAACTTTACCGGCCTATAGACTCTGTAAGCTCTCCTACCTTCTTGCAGTCTGACCTTGATGGTTTACACTCATGGAGTAGCGATCATATGATGGCATTTAACACTACTAAATGTAAAGTTTTGCGTATGTCCAAGCAAAGATCTCGTAGAAAGCCCCTCAACACATATCATCTTGTCGAGGAAGTATTATCGCACTCCGACTTGGGTGTATCTGTCTCTTGGAATACTCATATCGAGCAGACGTGTGCGAAGGCGAATAGGGTACTTGGTCTAGTGAAGAGACTGTGTGGCGGGGACATTTGTGACTTCCAGACGAGAAAGTTGTTATACGCGGCGCTTGTCAGGCCGCTACTAGAATATTCAGCAAGTGTGTGGTCACCCTACTTAGTAAAACATCGCAGACTGATAAAGAACATTCAGAGGCGTGTCACTAAATTCATATTGAAGTATCCTCCTAGAGAAGTCAGTTATGTTAATAGATTAGACCAGCTTAACCTACTACCTCTTGATTTTCGTAGACAAATGCATGATTTAGTTCTCCTGTTTAAGCATAAAACCGGAACTGTTACCAGTAACTTCGGACGTTTCATTCAAACTGCCACTTGGCAGTATAGAACCCGTAATTTTCATCAAGCCAACTTTGACCTACTTTCTAGGCACAATCAGGAATACTATTGTAACAGCTACTTTCCTAGGACTGTTAAGTTGTGGAACAGCTTACCTAATATACTTAAGTCCAGCCAGGATCTCTTGTGGTTTAGAGTCTATCTTAACGATCACTTAATTAGAAGACTACTACGAAGTTATAGTCGACCATGATTTGTCAATTATTTCATATATCAGGCAGTCTATTTAATTCTATGATGAATTTTCTTTTCTTTTTTTTTTTTTTTTTTGGTGTTTGGGGATACGTTACAATTGGGGCTCTGCCCTGTTCGTCTCTCTGGTCACGCCACAGCATCGTTATTCTTTAATTCTTCTTTTTCTATTGTCGTATGTTAATTTATGTATTTATTTCCTTGTGATGAATTACAATAAAATGAACTAACTAATGTCGGTAGTATCTTTCTTAATCCTTCAGAGAAACATTCTTCGTTAGTATTCTTTCTTTAATCATGCTTTCGAATGTGATTTAAACTTGTGAGTGAGACGAGAAGAATCCTGAAGTGCAACCATACAAATGAAAGCCTACTGCCGAAGTACTTTCCAGTGGTGCAGTTTATTTCGTTATACAAAGTAGTTCTAACCCTTAAGACTTTTGATCATTTTCTAAATTGGGATCATTCAAATATTTTTATTGCGGGTCGCATGTCAACTTTTATGTTTATTTTCATTTTCGATGCCGTTTAAATTTCGTCATTTTATCAAAGTTTGAACATAGCTTTTAGCTTTTTTTTAGCCATTCTATACTTGTATTCTTAACAAAATCACAGCATAGTTTTCTGTTATCCTTTTAATTTGTTTCACAACTTTGATAACATTTCCGCGAAATTTGGGCAATAGAAGCGATAATTTATTATTTTTAATTATTAAATATTAATCATTATCATTATTATTATTATCATCATCGTCGTCATCATCGTTATCATCATCATCATCATCATCATCATCATCATCAAGGTAGTTCTAGCATTTGAGACTGAAATACTAAAGTGTGATCATTCATATGAAAGCTACTTAGCGGTACTTTCTGCGGTGTTGTTCATTATGCTGTACAAGGTGGTTCTAACTTCTGAGTCTGTAGATGAAATCCTAAAGTGTGACCATTGAAATGAAAGCTACTGAGCAATACTTTCGTGTGGTGCTGTTCATTATGCTGTACAAGGTGGTTCTAACTTTTGAGTCCGTAGATGAAATCCTAAAGTGTAACCATTCAAATGAAAGTTACTGAGCAGTACTTTCGTGTAGTGCTTTTTATTACGCTGTACAAGGTGGTTCTAACTTTTGAGTCTGTGGATGTAATCCTAAAATGCGACCATTCAGATGAAAGCTACTTCTAATAAGCAGTCATGTCCTGTGATACAGTTTATTATGTGGTGTGCAAGGTGGTTCTATTGTAGCTTTTGAGTCTCTTGTCTCTATTCAACGGTACCGTTGATCCCTGTGGATATTTTTTAACGCTCTAAATGGCAAAGTTGGTCGATATTTTGAGACTGTGGATGAAGTGCTGGACCATTCAAAAGATCTGTTTAACAGTCCTTTCAGGCTGTGTTGCTACTCAGCTAACCTTTCAATCGGCCCGTCTAGATCAAATCCACAAGCTATGAATATTCAAGCTTTCGAACAGCGTTTCTCTCTGGTGCTATTGTTTACGGTTTAATATAAGTCTGTAGCACAGACGTAAGAATCAGCAGATACCATCCTTATTTTCAAAGAGTATGAACAATTCCAATGAATGCAACTGGCCAGTACTTTCTGGTGATGCTGCTCACGCCTGAATCTTTTCGAAAATAATTTTTGAGAAATATTCCCTGAGCTCTGACACTCTAGCTGGGGGGGTGTTTGAACACAACTCAAAGGGCCTGATTCTGATCCAAGACGGAGTGCTTTCACCCAAGCCAGAATTAAACAAAGGGATGAAACATCATTTTCACTTTGCACGCATGTCTTTATTTATTCTCAGTCTTACAAATCTCTTAAACCCACTGTTTTAAGCCCCTTATAACACTAATTAACCGTTGTTGCGTTTTTGAAGGCCACTGTTGTTGCCATCGTGACTTTATTGCTGCAGGTTCCAGCCGGCTCACTGCACCAAGATATACCCCATTGCTCTGATGTGCACCTCGCCATTATCTGGAGACCATTTTGCAGGAGCGTCGTTTCCACACGAGTTGGACGAATCATGATGTCCTCCAGTACCAAACCCAATCCTGGAGTCTGGTGTAACGCAGTCGCTGTCGTTGTCAGCAATTATACCGATTCTTGCTCTGGCAAGGAAATTGTAGTAACCATTAGGCTTGACGTTGAACCCCTCCTTGGAACATCCGGTCTGTAGAGAAGCTGTCCTACGACCAATCAGCTTCTTCCACATGTCACGGCCCAGTGTGGTGGCTCTGTATTGACCGTCAGCGATCAGTGAGTACAGCGAGCTGGCCTGCTTGTTGATGGTAACAAACGTGATGTACTGGCCGGGATCCATCGAAAGACAGATCTTGGTAAAGGAGGTGTTCCAGTAGGTCGGCAGCTTGGTTTCACTTTGGTCAAGCCCAGTCTGTCCTCCATCAAGGTTGTAGCTTTCTCTGTTAGTCCACAAGTTGGAGCTGTAAATGAAGGTTTGCTGAAATTAAAGAGAGAAAAAAAATCCATTTTCATAACCAAGAATGAAATGAGAAATAAAATCTAGAAGGAATTGTACCTTTGCACCATCAATTTTCATGACCGTCGTCCATCCTCCACCACCACATCCACTATGCAAGTGCATGTGGCAGAAAACAGGAACCACTTCCGAGCCAACCCTCAGTTTGTACACGCCATCCGGGAGTCGTATCCTGTAAATACAAACACGAAAGAATCTATAACTGTTTTGGATCCGAATCCAAACAAGGCCAACCCTGTTTTCTACTGAGTGTTTTGCTTTCCTTCGCTATGTGACTGCTCAAAACGGTTACCTCCGAAATCTCAACAGGTGATTCAGTTGGCGCTGCGATTTTTAATAATAAATAATCCATTTATAAAATGCGTTTTAGCATAACAATGATCAAATGTGCTGGCTGTTTACAACAACAAGTCAACTTAAGTTAAAAATAAAATAATGTGCCACACATGCCTAAGATAATACTACTCCACACGAAAAAGCTTTACTAACTATAAAAGTCTTAAGCTGTTTCTTATAACAGGCCAGTTTGTTGTGGCTGGTGGCAATCAAAGTTCTTTCACCAAGGGTAGGGAGAAACCTGGTGTTAGACACTACGCAATTTGTTTTTCTTTTTTCTTTTTTTTTTTTTTTATCTTAATGAGATAAAGAAATATACATGAGAAAGCCACCGTAAAAAGCCTTAAAGGGGAAGTATGACGCGATTTTGATGTCATTTCAAAACCGGAACATGTTTGTCTGTCACCAGAAACAGAAACATCATTGCATGGTTTTGTTACAAATCATCACACCAGTGCAATAAAACTGTCGAGAGTTCCTCTGGCCAGACGCAGAGTAGGTCGAAATGGATTGAATGTTAGGCTAAAGGTTTTTCAAGTTCTCGCACTAGAACAGATCACAAGTTGTTCCGATCCTTTCAAGAAGTGAGTTGATGTCTTTCCTCTCGTTGTTGTAGAATTATTTTGTAGCTATGTAAAGGCGCACATATACGCTGGTCTCGTCGTATAAATTTTTTTTGACATCACCGTTTATAGGCCGACCATTCAGTGGCGTTATGATATCCCAGTATAAAATTGACGCACTTGGCGCTGGTTACATGCATTCGCCTTGACTTGTGATTGGCTTATTGTGCTATTTACACAACTTGATGTGATCGGCCGGATTATGTGGTCTTGGTTTAAAAACAGACAAATAACTAAGAAAGGGATGAAGAGGTAATGAATAGGAGCAGCCACAAATTACACGAACTATCATTTATCGGTTAACGTTAACTGTCCGGAACATTGCACACTGTTCGGACAGATAACAATATTTTTCGACTAAATAACTTATAAGGAATCTAGAATCGTTGTAATTTTTTGAAGGCCCGCCAAACTGTTTCTCAATTACGTTTTGAATGTTTAATTTTTTTTGCCTAAAACTAGAAAAGGTGAAACGAAATGAATGTAAAAGATTTCGATGTCCTTCAGATTCGATGTCAGATTCGATGTCCTTCCGAAGAAGAGATGTAAACACGCCAATAATTGTTACTTGTTTTAGCTCAAATTAATTACGTCAGCTGTGCTTGTCAACTTACGGATCATATTCTCGTACAGTTCGTTACAAGAAGAGGGATCTGAAAAAACAACAACAAAAAAAATTGTGTGAGTTTGAAATCCAGAGATGTTACAAAATTCAAACTGCAAGAAAAATTATTGAGATGAGTTCTGTTTACCGTGCCAAATACTGCCGTTTTCCCCTTAACTCTATCTTTTTTGATCTTCTGGGGCCGGGAGGGCGGAAGGGGGAATTATAACCCCTCCATAACTTCAGAAGTATAAAAGCTATGACAGTGACACTTAGAGGATAGATAGTACGTCCGCATCGTGAAGTGGTGACGTCATTTAAGGCTGTAATTCGGTCATGATTGCCAAATGGCGGCCATCTTGGATGCGCCATCTTTAATTTCTGGATTTTCCCAAAACTTCTGGCCCCAGTTGTTCAAAGAGCGGATAGTTTTATCCACTGGATAGGTCACTATCCGGCAGATGAAATGTGTGCAAGATTTTCCCAATAGCCCTATAATTTGTGGATAGAGTAGAAGCATATGTCAAATTTAAGTATGGGATTGTGTGGAAAACTTGCCAAAGGTTTTAGTTGTAGTACATTTGCGCCGCTGGATAGTGACTTATCCAGTGGATAAAGTTATCCACTCTTTGAACAACGGGGGCCTGGAAAGCGCCAAAATTGAACGACAAGTAACCAAAACCAATAAAGGAACACTAATATGAGCTAAAAACATAAACTTTATGGGAAAAAGTGATTTAACCTCATTTTTAAAAGTTATTTTCTGAAGTCAAGTTAATCGTCATTAACCGACCACATTAAATTTTTCCCAGATAAATCTCTGAAAAAGTCCTGAAGCTTCAGGCCGTTTGCTCAAATATTAAAAATGTTATACAGGTCCAAAGTCGCCGCGGGCATAATTAGCCCCCCTCCCCGTTTCTGTCTAGATAGTCTGTTTGTCTAGCATGTTTTAATGGCTAATGGAAGAATATGCAGTAGGGAGAAAATCATACACATCAAATTGCTTTCATGAGCTTTATTAATAATTTGCTACACCCGTACACGTGCTTCTTGGTAGTATAAGCAGAATGATGATTCCCACTTTTTGCCGAAAGAATAGTTCTAAAAAGTTTTAAAATGCATAACAATATATGTCACGGACATTGCGTGGTTGTGTGGTTTTCTTTTTGGATTTCAATAACACTTGTTAAGATTTTCTTTTCCTCGCAGAGTCACTGAAAGCGCGCAAAAACCCTTGAATTAGTAAGCACCGTACATAAAAAATAAGACCCAAGTTGTTTAAAGAGCAGATAACCCTATCCAGTGGATAAATAGCTATAAAGTGGATTAAATGTAACTTCAACCAATACAATTTATCAACAGGATAGCAAATTATCCGCTGGATAAAGCTATCTGCTCTTTGAACAACTAGAGCCAGAGACCATTCCGAGATGCGAAGAACGTATGCACAGTAACAAAAGAAGGCAGCGTCCTTAGCTGGTGCGAAAAATTTCAGACCTCCAAAAGTTCCATGCACCGACCAGTTTTGCACGATTTTTGCGCATTCTCGTCAAATGACCTGCAAATAATTAAAAGCATTATGGTATCACTTACAGGAGTCTTGGAAATCCTGTGACGTCACACTTATCACAAGCGACAGAACAACAAACACAGTCTTCATGGTGAATGGCGAAAAAACAGGTCTGGATACTGAAAAGAAAGATGAAATAATTGCAGAAACAGATGAACCCTACTAACCTACTTTTCTGAAATTGAACAAACGAATGAATGATTTATTGCTTACTTGCTTCCAAGATAAAATCATGAACGAACGAACGACTGAACGACTGAATGAATGAATGAATGAATGAATGAATGAATGAATGAATGAGTAAATGCATGAATGAATGAATGAATGAATGAATAAATGAATGAATGAATAAATAAATGAATGAACCAATATCAATGAATGAATGAAAGAATGAAAGAATGAATGAATGAATGAATGAATGAATGAATAAATGAATGAATGAATTAAATGAATGAATGAATGAATGAATGAATGAATGAATGAATGAATGAATGAATGAATGAATGAATGAATGAATGAATGAATGAATGAATGAATGAATGAATGAATCAATGAATGAATGAATGAATGGGGGATGGAGGGAGAGAGAAGGAGGGAGCAAGAGAGAGGGAGGAAGGGAGGGAGGGAGTGAGTGAATGAATGAATGAATGAATGAATGGGAGGGAGAGAGGGAGGGAGGGAGAGAGAGGGAGTGAGTCAGTGAGTGAGTGAATGAATGAATGGGAGGGAGAGAGGGAGAGGGAAGGAGGAGAGAGAGAGAGAGAGAGAGAGAGAGAGAGAGAGAGAGAGAGAGAGAGAGAGAGAGAGAGAGAGAGAGAGAGAGAGAGAGAAAGAGAGAGAGAGAGAGTGAGAGAGAATGAGAGAGAGAGAGAGAGAGAGAAAGAGAGAGAGAGAGAGAGAGAGAGAGAGAGAGAGAGAGAGAGAGAGAGAGAGAGAGAGAGAGAGAGAGAGAGAGAGAGAAGAGAGAGAGAGAGAGTGAGAGAGAATGAGAGAGAGAGAGAGAGAGAGAGAGAGAGAGAGAGAGAGAGAGAGAGAGAGAGAGAGAGAGAAAGAGAGAGAGAGAGAGTGAGAGAGAAAGAGAGAGAGAGCCAGAGGCACGGGCACTTTTGTAACGAAAAAAGGGCACTTTTTTAACGTGATAGGGAACTTTTCTCACGAAGCTAGGGAACTTTTGTAACCCAGGGCACTTTTGTAACGTCACTGGGGCACTTTTGTAACGTTCGATAGGGCACTTTTGTAACAATAGGGCACTTTTCTAACAAACTGGCACTTTTGTAACTGGCACTTTTGTATCAAGTTGTACAAACTCCAACTGTTGTTGTTCCCATTATTTAGAAAACAGGTTATGCACATGATTAAACGCGATAACCTAAAGTACCGTATTTATTGGAATGAACGCCGCGGCTTTAAATAAATTTTTGGCACTTAAAGGGGAAGTATCACGCAAATTTGCTGTCATTTCAAAACCCAAAAATGTTTTGTCTGTCAACAGAAACAACGAAATGATTGTCAAGTTTGTTAAAAATTATCATCCCAGTGCAATAAAACTGTCGATTAGTACCTCTGGCCAGTGACAGGGTTGGCCGGTTTGGATTGAAACTTGAAAAATATTAGGCTAATGTTTTTCAAGTTCTCGCATTTTTGTTTCCAAAATGCGCTAGAACAGATCACAAGTTGTTTCTTTCAAGAATTGAGTTGATTTCGTTCCTCTCGTCATTCTAGAAATATTGGCAGCTGATTGAAGGTCTTATTTCATCATTTTTAACAAAAGATATCAAAAAACCCATGATACTTCCCCTTTAAGATGCGGCATTTATTTGAGGGCGGCATTTATTCGAGGGCAGCGTTTATTGCAAACCTTGTAACAACAATTGTGAATTTATTGTGTCATTTAAACGTCTGTCAAGCTTATTGAATAACTTCCTACGCGCCAACACTGAGAACAACTTATTTGCAAAAGTCACTGGCAAAAGAAAGAGAGAAATCAGACTAGTTGTACCGGCAAGATTCTCGGCTGATACCACGGAATTGCGCATCGCAGAAGTTTTAGAGAGACTGAGCTAAGCAGCCAAGCTACGAAGTATAGCCACTTTGAACTGAATAACATTACAATCGAGAAAAATAAATTTCCACGACTGGTTTAGATTGAATGTTGTCTTTTGTTTTTAAAGATAAGTAGTTGAATTGCTTATATTGGTGATAAATAGATGCTTCGAATAAACGCCGCAATGTCGAGAAAGATCGCGGCGTTTATTTGATTTTTGCTTGTCCCTGCGGCGTTTATTCGAGGGCAGCGTTTGTTCGAGGGAGGCGTTTATTCGAATAGTTACGGTACACTTATTTCACTTTATGACCAAGACGCTGCAGCACACATTTCAACTTTCTGTGTATTTTAAGTATTGCTTGTGTTACTTCACTATTTTCAAAAGAACAAGATGCAATTTAGTTACTTTTGTTAACTTAACTGGAACTAACATATTCCTTTATTTCATGGGAAAATCAATTACAACAGAGTTAATAGCTTATTGATGCTGACGGGATATGATAAACGTGCGGGGGCGTTTGATTGGCCATATCCTGTGCTATGTTTAAAAAGAAAATGACTTCCTGAAAATTTTTTAAGTGGAGCACATTGGCTATAATTAACGAGCTTGCCGAATACAAGTTACAGGTGAAATCTACAATCTAGCTTTATTGTAATAAATGAAATTGTGTTTTCTTAATTCAAATTGTTAGCAAAGCATACAGTGAAAAAAGTAGCAATAAACGCAACATACATGAACTATCATACATTTTCAGGTATTCCCTAAAGCCGCGGCTACATTATTTTTTCTTCTTCTTTTTTTCCTTGTAAAGGTAATATGATTTTTGGAAATATTGTGCCACTAGCACGTGGTAAGAATGGTACGTACAACAACCCTAACAGAGCTGAAGAAACAGCTTAACAACTAACCTAAATGTCGAGTGTCTTTACATCATCCGAGTGCAATTTCCGCTACAAGAATATTCCAAACATTGCGTTAACCACGCAAACAAAAGAACAAATCGTGTGGCTGCGGCTTTCTGGGTATTTTTCGACAACTGCAACGCTTTGCTAAAACAATGAACAATCTCGCGTGCACTTGGATCAAGTGTCTTAATCATGGGCAATAGAGCGGTTTTCAGGTCAACATCAACAGTTATTGTTGCTCCTTTGGGTTGATATGGTCTGAAATTGAACGGAAACACCGCGCGCTAATTTATTTTTTTACTGGCCAAAGTGCTAAACTTTGTGCTAAAAAGTATTGAAAACCACTCCATTACCTAATGTCTTTATCATGCTTAACATTAACTCAACCGAACGAGAACAAGATAAACTTATTGCAAATACTTGCCATAGAAGAATTTTACAACAATCCGAGGTACAGCCAGTCCGCGAGAGGTGTAATCCTCGGAAAATCCTGAATGCCTTGTTAATTGGGCCTATTCAGATTGTGATTGGCAATTTTTTGCAACTTTTCGGGGAATGTGAGAAACTTTGTAGCAAAGAAGCAAATTCGTACAACATTTCCTCCGCATAGCAAATACTTGCCATAGAAGAATTCTGCAACAATCCGAGGCACAGCCAGTCCGCGAGAGGTGTAATCCTTGGAAAACCCTGAATGCCTTGTTAACTGGGCCTATTCAGATCGTGATTGGCTTTTTTTTTTTGCAACTTTTCGGGGAATGTGAGAAACTTTGTAGCAAAGAAGTAAATTCGTGCAACATTTCCTCCGCATAGAAACATTTAATTTTGAAAGCAACTTTCAAGATTTGTCAGAAATGCATTTTGTACGTATTCCAATTATCTTTTTATAAGCGATCTTTTGGAGCAAGTTTGACACAATCTTGAAAGACCTACTCTAAACCAAGAATGTTGAACCCACTCGCCTTTGGGCCCTTTCAGTTATGTGCTTGTTAGCAGGCGTAGGTTGCACATAAGGCCAAAATATCGCTTTTACACGTCAAAGTTTAAAAATAGTGTTAAACAACCCTAAATGTTTTTAGGTTTGCCCATCTTGGAAGCCCTACTTTGACGCCTTTCATATTTTAACTGGTTGACGACCGTGTCCAATGAAACTTTCTTTAACATTTCCACACCCCAGTCTTCCTTTTCGAGGGTCTCCTAAATTTGCGGCTTTGAAATCGTGGTCATCGACCAAAGCCACGTACGTCCTTTGTGTATGAGGGCCTGAGGTGTAATGTTGTCCGAATAAAGGGGCGCATTGTAACGATGTTCAGTTCGTGGCGATAAATAATGCCAACCCTTTTCCCCTATGAAATGATCTTGAGGTTATCTTTGAAAGCTGCTTTCCTCTCAGTAAAATGAATTGAACGGTTTGTTCAACAGTGTTTCGAGTTTCGGTCAACCCTCTGCCAATACATCTACCGAGAGCCTCTCGGTAAAAGTGGATATATAGCTGATGTGCAACCAGGTTCTTCATTAACAGCAAAGGAAAGTGTCTTTGTTTATTTTTCTTTTTAAGAATACATAAGTTAAAAGATTACTAAAAGTGATTCAAATTAATTTGCGTAATGTAATGTACAAGTGCGAGCGTGCGTTCGAGCTGAACAACCGCGTATTTTGATGTTCTCCAAAAATTCAAAAACAACGTACCGGGAAAGATAAAATGAAGTCGCCTAAAACTAACAGCGCTAAAACTATGAGAAAAGGGAATAGTTTCTTGGTATGGCCGTTAATAAATAATACGTATAAATTATGGCGTAAATTAAACTGCATAAGTTACATCTCAGACGGCATCTTGTGTGTGTTCCTTTAAAATAAATGAAACACACCCTTCGTTCAAAGTTTCACGCCGATGATGACTGTTTGGATGTGTTCACACTTGTAAATTTTAATTTTATGATCTTGGGTCGCTTTGTTCGCGGCTTCACTGTCAATAGATTGCGCAAGCAAATAACTCATCTGATACCCATTCTGGAGTTTTTTTTAGAAGAAAAAAGGGGTGGGGTCGTTTGCATTTCGTCAGCCACCGCCTCCTTGTTTTAAGCAAAGCCTAACTGGAAATTCGTCCGTAGACAACTAGATGTATTGAAATTCTGAAAAATCCTCTCAAAAAGAAAAAAAGGAATAAAAACAAAGATATAATGGCAACTGCAGTAATAGAAAAACGCGAGATATACGCAAAAGGCAATTATAAGTAGTTTAGAACAACAAAGATTTACAGGCCTGGTGCATCGTGCGTTACTTATCGCAGTGCCTTCTGATATCCATCATTGTCTTTAATGAATCAATTGAGTCCATAGTATCACTGCCACTTTATATTTTCTTGATTGAATTTGAACCTCACTGAGGTTTGCCCTGGAGCCTTTAGGGTGTTTTCTTGACACCGAC
>NW_028145880.1:0-80681 GCF_977016875.1 Pavona decussata | reverse complement strand
CACCAAAATAAACTCATTAACGGATGAGTGCTAACAATCTATTGCACCAAAATAAACTCATTAACGGATGAGTGCTAACAATCTATTGCATCTTTACACAGCCATTTCAATGAGGGTAACATTTTTTTAGTGCAAAAAGACAAGCACAAGTGTCATCATAACATTCAACTATTTGAAAAGAAAATTGAAATTCGCCGTATGAATTATCCTTAATTTTCTTGCAGCCAATTAGACATCGTGGTAAAACGTTTACAGATAACGATACCGCTGTCCACATTAAGTTGCCGTAATGGAACCAATATATTCCCTTAAAAAAGCAACAATTAAATCAGACATAACCCGTTCTGAGGTAAAAGAACAGATGACTATTATAAACATATGAAGGCAAACTCGGCGATTTAGAAATAGAACTGAGAGTTACTTTGATTCGTTCAAAAACTCCGGTAGTTAAACAACTTTATATTTTTTTATTCTCTATTTAAAGACAATAAAGTTCTTTTCAGGTCTCTCAAGAAATGTGCCTTGTTTAATAGCAAGCATTTAGTAGTCGCGTGTTTTGATTGTGTTTTAATTGATTATTTCTACCAACTTAAGCTGTCTATTGTTTATGATAGGTTAATCGGCTTTTTCCGTAGAGTTTTTATGCAAATTTAGCTTTTGGTTTAAGTCACTGCTTCTGCATAATTAGTGGCTAACGGACCGTGAAGAGAGGTTGCACAAGGGCTTATATCTCTGATCTGAAACCAAAAGCGCATTGACCCTTGTTAACGTAAGTAAAGGTGGACAGTCATTAACATCAAACATAATCGACTCTATTAAGATATACACATTGTGAAATCTCTTTGTGTGTGTGTGTGTGTGTGTGTGTGTGTTTTAACACGCACAATTTAGGAGGAAGGAATTTATGAACCGGACATCGCGTAGAATGGCTATTGTTCTTGTGACATTTACTTCCAGTTATATAGGTCTGCCATGACGCTTGTTATTATTCATAGATGCCCAAAAGGAGCGTATTCATTGGTTGTTATGAACGCGCGGTAATGCTCATTTGTCTGATGTAGGCAGCGAAGTAAACAATGCAACCAGTGCACTATTGTTACCCTTTGTTTCGATGACCACAAACCGCTTTGAATAAACTCAGCCCACTTTTGTTTTCTCGTTTGTTCCGCGACTGATTTGCACACCGATGTATAATTATAAGTTTTCTCTTTCGTTACGTTGAAAGTGAACTTAAGACCCCAACACTAGAAACAAAGCGCATTTTATAGTGCTGTAAATAAATTCGTTATTTTGCTGTATGCAGTTTGCGCGCGCGGAAGCGACCAAGAAGTATAAAGAACTCTTTCGATTCTGTTTTCGGATCTTTGTGACTTTCGTGTTACCAAAACAGCGGGTAATTTAACGACAGTTGCCATACACACGAACGCACAATCGCTGGAAACATTATTTGTCAGCTAACGTAGCGATCGTTATCCTGATATTCGATTTGATCTCGGCGAATCCAATCGAATTGTTTAGTAATAGAACCCAAGCGAACACCAATCTTTCCGGTACCGAACGGTCGATTATCAAGCTCAACGTTGGCGTTAATCTTTTAAACTGTATTTTATACACCCAATTTTAATATTTTGTTCAATCCAACTTCAACCACTCATAAAATAAAGTAGTCACTTCGGTCTCATTCACCAACCAGTGTTCCCGCCAAAACAACCTGAGCCAGCCAGCACCAAAGGCCAATGTGGTTAGACTGTGATCATGCGCATATTTGCTAAACAAAATGGCGAAACATTGAAGACCATATTTATGGTAATGTCCGTTCGCTTTTCTTTTAAAAGTAGTGGATACGTGTTTGCAATCGATCGAGTTATACATGCACAAATGTCTGAAAAGAGCTCCCGATCACTGACGTTTTCCATGTTTGTATTTATTGCGCGATCTGATCGGCTGTTTGAATGAACCAGCTGGTAAACTCGGTTTTAAAATGCGCGGCAATTGTAAATGATTTTCCGACTGAATGGTTTTATGAATAAGTAATTATTTAGTCTTGGCAACCATTGTTATTCAGTCGAAGGCTTAAAACAATAGCTCACTCGCTCAAGACGCGCCATTTTCAAACGAGAATCCAACCAGCAGTTTTCAAACTTAAAAGGACAGTGGTTCCCGATGACCAATTTTAAAACTTTTAACAGATTCTTGTCAAGAGAAGATCAATTTTTCATAAACCGTGCGTACGTTTTCTAAAATCAGTATACTTTTTTAGAAATTTGCTTTTGAAAACGGCCTCCATACAAAAGAAGGCCAATTTTCCCTTATTTTCAAGTGCAAAAGGACAGCCCTTCCACTTAATCAATCTTCTTTATTTTAGTCTTAAAATATAGTTACAACATTCCTCTTCAAAATGCCGCGCGTAGGTTTTTAGGTTAATCGTTTTAGAAAGCATGAAAACGAGTTTTATCAACGCTACCGGGCCAATTTTCGCCCTTTCTTCTCTTATTCGGGGCTTTTCAGAGCGCGTATTTCCGCTTCGCTGATCATGAATAGTTAATGAATGTCACAGCATTCTGCCCTATGAACATTCTTAGTCCGAGCGCTGTAATAAACAAAGCCAACAAAAAACTGTATTAACTCTTTAATCCTCAACAAAGCTCAACCTGAGACGAATCGTTTTTAGTCATTAGGCGGGAAAGGTGCTTAGTTAATTTAGGCGAGAAACACACACGACAAATACTTTTCATTATTTCCGAGTTTTCGGGAAAAGTCAGGTTATATAGCGTGTCAGAAAAGGCCAAACACAGGCCAGAAAGGCCATAACCAGGCCTGAAAGACCAAAAACCACGCCAAAACGGCCAAAAGGAGACAAACGGGCCATTCGTCGTTATGTGTCTTTATTTTACTCGGACACACGCGTGGGTGTCGCGCGTATAGTTGTGTTTTGTTTTTTCTAAAAAGACTTCCGAATGCAGATTCTTTAGCTTAGAAATTGTAGATCCTGGAGCTTGCGAGTGGCCAAAGGGCTTTTGCCTTCCGTGGAACAAAAGTCTACAATAATTTATCGAAGCATTTAATTTCAGTCTTAGCGTTTTGAAAAAGAGACTTTTTTAAGAATCTTTTTAATTCATAGTTTTTTCATTATCGTATTTTTTTTTCTTTCTCTCTATGTTACCATCCAAATGTAAATAGTTTTAATTATTTTTATTTTTATTTTCACGTATGGCGGAAGGGCCTCCAAAGAGGAGCTATACAATAAAGTATTTATGTATGTACTATATGACATCATGTATCCAAAAATAACTTCAAAAACCGGTGATACCGCCCATGACTGCCATAAGTTAAAAATAGAGCATGACATCATTGATAAACCAGTCAAACCAGTTCATAACCTGTTGGTAAGGCTAAAATAAAATATGACGTCATCCTATAATGAGTGAGCAAGACAATAGGTGGTGACGTCATCGTCGTTAATGTATGCCACTGCGTATTAATGAGAAACCACCGCGAAAAAGAGGACAAAAACATCCCCCCCTCACTACTGAAGCGCATAGCCTCTCATTTTAAACATTGTCGATTATCTCGAAATCTAGTCAGACACTTTATGACGAAACTTTAGAGATTTAAACTTCTTAATCTAGACAACTTGTTGGCGAAATTAGAAAAAAATCTGTAAGAGCGTTTTCAAGTAAAAAATGAATCAATTTTTACGGGGTGATTTTATTTATTCCAGCATTATTCACCAATATCTCTGGCAAAATAAAACTTGACACTTTGTCTTTTCTGTCAAAGGGTCTTTCCTGATAGCAAAACATTCTGAATGTATATTGAGCTTCATGGGTGTCTCCGATTTTAAGATATTTATGTTTGAAAACAGTGAAAATAAAGCGCATATGAATGAAAAAGTTCCTACTTTGCATAAATCGAGATATCTTCAAAATTCCCCCACAGATATTTCTGTTACATTACAAGCGGTTAAAGTTGGTGTTAGATAAGAAGGTTGAATCTTGGTCAAGTTTCAGTCGTTATTTGCTTTCTCCGAACAAGAATTCTATTTTGTTTGTCCCGGTCTATTTCACTGCTATTCACGTGCTTTGAATATTTATCATATCGTGAAGTCTTACAAAAAGGTAAACTTAACAATGGAAGACTTGAGAAGTAGGAGCATATACAGGCGCGTAGGGGGGGGGGGGGGGGGTTCGAGGGGTTCGAACGAACCCCCTTTGAAGATCAATAATGGCCGAAGAAAAACTTTTAGATGAAGTCCCTGTCGTCGAAATACATCAACCAAAGAAAAATAGAGATATGAACCCGTTCTTTAGGTCTTATGTCTTATCCACAGTAAAAATAAAAATTGTCAAGAACCCTTGGAGATTAATTTCAATGACGTTTCATTTTGCGGTAAAACCGCATCCGCCCGAAAAAGCCATAGAAAAGCATGCTTTGCGATACGTTTTTTTCTCTGAATGCGGCATTGTTCTGAAAGGAGATTCACTTCAAACTTAATAGTTCAAACCAGGGCTCCTGTTCAAGCCTTGTTGAGTTTCACGCGCAATTACGTACATGTTCGCCTGAGAACATTTACTTGTGAATGTGAACGCCCCATAAGCGCAATGAGGAGGTTGAACAACTACATGAGGTGTACCATGGGAGAGAGTAGGCTGCCCGCCCTGGCTCTAATGCATATCAAATATGATATGCCTGTCAATCTTGACGAGATAGTCAAATTGTTCGAAGGCCCACACCCAAGAATGATGCAGTTTACCAGCTTGGTGTATGACTATCAGCAGATCGAATAGCTATCAGAACTTGACAGGGCGCGGAATGTACATTGAACTTTCTTGTATAAGTTGCAACAATTATGCCGCCGAAATGACGTATATAGCTTAAAAAGCTGGTGATTTGCCTAAAATGGGTCTCAAAATGCAGGAAATGAGGTTTCTGGGAACCTAGATTTTCAAAAATTTCCGGGGGAGCATGTCCCCGGTCCCCCCTAGTAAGAGCGCTTCCGGCGCTCAGCAAGATTTGGGGCTCAACGAACACCGCTATCGAAACCTTAGCTACGCGCCTGATATATTAATGTAAATGTTACCTTTTGCACGACTCCACGTAATCATAAATATTCTCAGCACGTGAATAGCAGTGGAATAGACCAGGACAAAAAAAATAAAATTCTTATTTGGAGAAAGCGAATAATGACTGAAACTTGACCAAGATTCAACCTTCCTATCTAACACCGGTTTCGGTTCTTGAGCTTAAAAATTGCGTGAATATCGAAAAGATTTCTTACTCTAACCGATTGTAATTTAACAGAAAAATCTGCCGGTGTATTTTAAAGATACAGTCGAACCTCTTTATTACGGACACCAAGGGGACAGGGATAAGTGTTTGCATTATAGAGGTTTCCGTTTTAGAGAGGTAGGCTTTATATGGATTTCGGTCTCTCAGGGACCAAGTGAACTGTCCGTAATAGAGAGGTGTCCGTATTATAGAAGTCTCCGTAAGGAGAGGTTCCACTGTATATCGATTTATGCAAAGTAGGAACTTTTTCATTCATCTGCGCTTTATTTTAACTGTTTTCAAACATAAATATCTGAAAATCGGAGACACCCATGAAGCTCAATATACGTTAAGAATGTTTTGCTATGAGGAATGACCTTTTAACAGAAAAGACAAAGTGTCATCTCGTGTGCGGTGAAGTTTTGGTGAGAATTTCGCCTCGCGAGGCGAAATCTCAAATATCAAACATGTTGGATATTTGAGATTTTGCCTCGCGAGGCGAAATTCTCACCAAAACTTCACCGCACACGAGAGGAGACGGCTGAGCTATCTGCCTCGCGAGGCATTTTGCTCAGCTCTTTCCTCACGTGTACGGCGGGCTTTAAGTACAGTGCACCCCTGCAGTGCACCCCGGGATGGTCAGCGTGATTCAGCTTTCTGAAGGACTAGACAAACCTTTTTTGCGCGGCTTATGATAATGTGAAAATCAGATCTTAGCAAGGGCTATTGGAATCTAAAAGGAAAATAAGGAGTCACGACGTATTTTTCAAAGAGATTTAGGATTTAATTGAGAAAAATTACAAACTTTGTTGAATGTGTGTTTTTAAGCTTTTTGCAACTTTTGTTGGGGGAAAATTCGAGCTTCCGTTAACAATTTAATCGTCACTCGTCCAGGACTCTAAGACTTGTGTCATCAGTCTGATTGCTGTAGCAGAATGCCTTCGAAAGAAACTACGATCACTCACTGGTGTTTGTTTTGCAGTTTTGGACTGTTGCTTTCACCTTCCATTACTAAGTAACAACTCAATTAGAGACACAGGAGAGGGTAATATAAGATTAATACAAAAATGTCCCTTCCTTCCCACCCTCCCAGATTTGTAATGAAATAAGTGGGTGTTAAAACGTTTTATTGTTACCAGTTCCGTGTGACTACAAATCTTGTTCTTCCTCCTTTCGTCCGATGTCTTTGAGATTTTAACACATTGGGTAATTAGGCCTTGCTGAAAATGTGCTCAGCTAAAATATTCCTGTCAAAAAATTTCAAAATGGATTTAAATCTGGCATTTCCATGGCATTGTATGGGATCTTCACATTTGACTAGAGAACAAAAGAGGTGGTAAGAGATTTTATGAAATTTTGACTCTTTCAAACTCTCATCTTTTAGGCTATTAGAAAACAACGAGTTGCAACACTTACCTGCAAGAATTTGGGAACAAAACACTCAGTTGCGTTCACTGTAAGTACGTCCTTCTGTGTATGCTGACTAAACCACGTATGTCTCATTTAAATTAGATGCCATACGGTGGCAAACAGAGCAAGCCCGGCCCAAGCGAAATTGTAACAGCTATAACATTGAGGGTTTGGGAAATAATATAAACTAAATTCGATTTTGAGACGGCATTACGACTTTATATTGACGCCTAGTTAAGAGAAAATATATTCCGTATTGGGCTCCGTCGCTTCGCAACTCTGCCCAATACGGAATATATTTTCTCGCAACGCCGTCAATATAAAGTCGTAATGCCGTCTCAAAATCAAATTTAGTTTTTTATCGCGATACTGCCATTTTGTTGTAAAGAGTAAACGGATAAAGTACAAATCGTGCGCTGATTGAAAGAGAAATTCTTACTTCAGTTAAACTGTAGCCATGGTAATATCCGTGCGCGAAATTTTTTCTCGGGGCGGATTATTTGAATTTTTGGCTTTAATTTTAACGTCAAAACAAAGAAAATGCAAAAATTTACAGTCCATAAAGCATCTACCATTGATAAAATAGACGAGCTAGCGTGGAGATTTAGAAATTTGAAAGAAACCAAGCGGCGAAGAATACTGAAAAAATTACCGAGTCTGCCGTTCGGCGCTACGACAAGAAGATCTGAAATTGGCAGACCTGAGCCATGAAAGAGAACGCAGCCGAGCTCTTGGAGCAATTTTTTCTAGAGATAAGAGACATCAGAAAAGAAAAAAATCCTTTTACTTTGAAATGCCATAATTTATTGGAATTTAAGTTCATTGTTATTTACCGTGGCCACTTTCACACTTAGGAAACTCTTTTAAGTAAATTTCTCTTCATCGAATTTATAATCACTCTTTTTCGCTTACCTTCAAGAAAAAAAGTTGTATCCGCTGTATCATGGTACATGTTCACCACACAAAAAAAATTATAAGTGGTCCTTGAACAGTGTCAGAAGCTTTGTAAACTCAAATGAAAAGAAATAAACAACACCATCCAACGTCGCATGTTCATTCACAGAAGTAAAATTTTGATCTGTGCGCGCCGAATCCATTTAAGTGCCGTGCTGTCGTGCTTACATGACAGTTTTTGAGCCAATCAGAAACCGTCATTTTGAGACGGCAATATCGCAAAAGAACGTCGTCTCAGCGCAATTAGAAGATCCCCCAGGATCGCGATAATACTAAAAATTTGTTACTATTTTGTGACGTCTTCTCAGGAAGGGAGGACCCTTCGCATTCACTAATTTTTCTAAAGGAAGGGCAAGCGTAAAATGATTTTGGAAGGCCTACACTACCCTTACCAAGTAGTTTGTCGCTTCTCGTCTGCGCTTTTTGACCGGCCACTTTATATTCTTGTACATTTTTAGCGGGTTAATATGATAATTTGGAAGATCTGCATGATAGTAAGCCCTGTGCTAAACCGTCGCATGTGTTTCTGTGATGCGAGTTCAGTGGGTCTGTTTATGTGATCTCTTGTTGATTCTTTTAAGCTGCTGTGGTTCTAATGCTGTATGAGGCATTGTAACTGGGATTAACTGGGGTCGTTGCAGGAATTTGTGTTGACATTTATGTAATGATAGGTTTTGAAGCATCGTTTGGACCGAAAAATAAGCTTTACTGTTACAGTTTTTGTACTGCCACGCCTGACCATTTGTTCCTGTTGCAAGATGTTTCTTAATATGGCCATGAGTTTTTTGACAATCCTTTTTCTTTTTAACGGCTGAAACTTCAGTATAATGTTATGTAGCGTGCCGTGTTGTTTCAGGGGAGCCAAACAAATTTCTTTCGTTTATTTGAACCAGTTTATTGACAGGTCTGAATTTGCAATATCATAATTACAATCCTCCTTGGACCTCATGAGTTGCCCGGGAAGAATTAAATTCTGAGTTTATCTTTAGACGTCGGGTTTCTTCCCAGAATACAACTGAATTATTGTTTATTTTTTGTGCTATTTATCTTTACCATACAGACACTATGGTTTGAAATGCTTTTGGCATTTATTCATTTCAAAACTACAGAATTTTTCTTGTTTGCAAATTTTGTTTCCCATATAGATCTGGAAAGCGTAATATTTACGATTTCGAGTTATTTTTAGTTTATCGTCGTCACGTATCGGAGAAGAATACCTAATAGCCGGTTGAAGAAGTAAAGTATAGTCCCTCAAAAACTATTATCGAAACACATTCGCGAGGTGGAGCTCGTGATTTTCATTCGAGATCCAGGATTGTGGTTGGGGAGAGACTGGAGCAACCTAACGAATGTAACCGGAGAAAAACCCTTAAATCAAAGCAAAAACAAATGACAAACTCTGACTAAATAAGATTCAAAATGGAGCAAAATCGGTCTATTTAATATGGTGAATGACCTGATTTGTCTGTCATGTGCACGGTTAGGGCAAGTTTTTGAAAAGAAAATTACCTTTATTGGCTTTATATTTAGCTTAATTATCTTAGTTTACCTTTCATGTTACAGGTATCTAGACAAGAACCAGTTACAGAATTTACCACAGGATGTTTTTCATCAAAATACTAACTTGTTAGAAGTGTAAGTAGTTGAATTCCAAAAGATTGCATCTAAAATGCGTTCTGAAAGAAATTTATAGATGATAATATAGTAATAATGGACTTTTATGGCTTATCACTACTAAAATGATCTCTAACAGATCTACTCCTGAAACCATTAAAATTCGACCCACTCCCACACATAAAACCTGTTGACCGTCCCTACAACTTTTTTCACATTTTCTCTTGACAGAGATCTAAGCCATTTTATCTTCCGCATGAATCGATACACTGACAGCTGCAAAATAAAGCCATACATAGCTTGGGATTTGTGTGTATATACTATAAAAAATTTATATTAAGAACAAAAAACCTTTGTAAGTTCAAGTGACGTTGAGGGTTTTGGAAACAAACCAAAATGAACTCAGGAGAACAATCAAGAAAATAAACACGACGGGGAACTTGGCTGTAACTTAGCGCCTCTTCACATGCGATACCCCAATGGACCTTCACCCCCTGCTTCATTAAGAGTCTAACATATGAATTTTCTGTTCACATTCAGTATTTCACTTTGAAAAAAATGCAAGCAATAACATTGAGGGAATGGGTAGTAAGCTGATTATAGAAACCAGAAATTCCTGCCAATGGAAGGCTTGTTTGAAAAATTTCATGAGCCACTGGGTTACAGCAACCAAACAAATAGAGTTTCAAAGCGATGACATCACAAAAACTAAATTTATCATAAGTATATTCGGAAAGAGCATGAAGAAAAATGCCTATTTGCCAAAAATCAGAATCATATTGTAATTTGAGGGCGAGCTATTAGCTCTCAGCGGAAATTGAGACTTAACGGCAATATTTAATTTGAACGAAGGACACCTGGTGAGCACAGAGAATGCCTTCTGTACGCTATCCGCTGAGCTTGACCTCCGTTCAATTAGTCAGGGCTTCTGATATTATGCGATGTTGCAATTTCGCATAATTGACCTAAAATCGCAACAAATCGCACAAATTAGTACATCTAGCAACCTGGGAAGGACGATGAAATCTCTCACAAAAGGCGCAAAATGAGCAGGACTGCTATGCAGGAAAAGCCAAAAAGAAGTGGATGACCAGGTGAATCTACAGCGGTCCCCACGGTTGTTAGTGATAACCGCCTAAGGCAATTTCGCTGGCACCGGTATAACTAGCTACGTCGGCAAAAAATACACCTCTGAAAATCTACCCATTGAAGGAATCGATGTGCTGCAGCCAAAACTTCAGCTCATGTAATAGTGCCGCGGAAAAAATAAACGACGCATCCCAAGAAGGACAAGAATGAATACAAAATATATTTTTCTGGGGCCGGTTCCTGAAAGGTGTAATAACTCTATTCCAGGGGCCGGTTCCTGGAAGGAGGAATAAATCATACCAGGTATAACAGTTATCCTAGGGATAAATCTGCTGTTCTAGGAATAACTATACCAGGAATAAAAATGGGTTCCCGGAAGCACTATTTATTCTTATAACAGCTATTTCAGGGATAAGTTTGCTATTCGAGGAATAAATCTTTTAGAAAAGGGGATTCCCGCATGACAAACAGGTTTGGCGGGAAATTGAGTGCAACGCGCGCGGGCTGCCTGTGGATAAAGCATTGTGAAGGGAGTGAAGGACGAAATTTTTCTGCATCTGTGTAAACATGGATCCGAAAGAGGATACCGGAAACAGTGCCGAAAAAAGAAAAAGGAAACCAAATTTTACTACCAGAGAGTTGACAATACTTAAGAAAACGTGGAGGCAAATAAAGGCATCTTGCAAAGCAAGTTTACCAACAATGTTACTAATAAAACCAAAACTGAAACATGGAAAGCCATTACAGATCAATTGCGCGAGCTTAATTTTTCATTGTTGTTGTCGCCTATTTCTTTACATGTTTAAACAGTTCTTCCTAAGACTTAAGTTTCTTGTTACAAAAATTGCTTTTCAAGTCAATTGAACTGACAAATGAGGACGTAAGACTTTACTCAAGACTTTGCTGTAAGACTTTGCTGCATCAGATGGCGAATTGATGTGATCCATTGGATTAATTGAAGAAACGCCTCTAAATCTTCTTGAAACGGGCTATTCAGGTACAAAATAATCATTAGTTTCATCAATGTATTGTAATCTGAAACTGCATAGAAAGATAGTTGTCAGCTCAGGTACATAAAAAAAATATAATAAAAAAATTTAAAAAATGGGCCAGCTAAGGTGCCGCAATTTGAAACGTGTGGTAGAGAGATTCACCCTGATTTTTTTCAAAATTTTCTCCCTCGCCGTAACGCTTACATATTTTCTTCGTGTTTTCGTTGTTTGGCGTTTCTTGAAGTCTCTACCGGGTCTGTTTACTGTGCACCTGACGAGAATGACAGACTTTCTGAGCAGACGGAGCTTTGTTTTGCTTTTGTCAATCTATGCTGTTTCTTAATTCTGTTTTTGGTGAGCTCACTAAAATACGTGCGTAAGCCGTGATTTTCAATATTTACTTAACATTAAAGTAATTAGAGCTTAAGCTTCGTCGCTTCTCATTCGTTCCGAAAAGTTAAGCGCTTTTAAGTTTGCATTAGAATATTAGAAAATCAATCCTTATAAACGCTTATGAATCCTGCAAACAAAATGGCTGTCCACTCGGTCGTTCAGTTGTTCATCTACTTTCGCGGGTTCGTTAACTCGGTTTCTCGTTCGCTCGTTTTCGCCGGCGAGCGCTCGGTGGAACGTTTGATCGTTAGCTTGGTCATTCGCCTATTCGTTCGCTCGTTCGGATGTTCGTTCGCTCGGGTTTTTGCTTATTCGTTCGTTTCCGCTTTGGGTTTGTTCAGTTGTTCCTCCATTGGTCTGACTCACAAGCAAGACAGAAAAGCAGGAAGAGCAACTAAGTACAAGAAAAAGCTACATTATTAGACAGCTGATGCTAAACATGATCACTGACAAGCAATTGATAAATGGACAATGGATTTTGAAATGCGTCCGTGGAAGCCTGTTACCATTATTTGAGAATATATAGATACTATTTCGTTTATTCGTACTTTCTGCCTGCTCTAAATATGGACCTCGCTCCCGTAAAACCCTCTCCCCTGTTCTCCTACTTGTCGTAATTAATTAAAAAACACTTCTTCTATAGCTGTTTTTACAACTGAGGTCTGCTGTCACTGAACTGGTGTGTGTTTATTGAACTGATGGTGTGGTTATAGAAGTTTTGATTTTTCATTGACCCCGAAAGCCTCCCCTCCCCCCTCCCCTCTTCCTACATGTCCCTTAAGCAATAGACCGCACTTTCCAGAAGTTTACCAGCGTAATAAAACCACGCGAGATGGTGGGAGAACACGAGAAAGCTTGTAAATCACGAGCCGCAGGCGAGTGATTTACAAGCTTTTCGAGTGTACTCCCAACATCCCAAGTGGTTTTATTACGCTGGTAAACTTCTGGAAAGTGCGGTCTATTGCTTTTATGAAATAACTACTTAGACAAAAACACTTAGAAATCGGCACTTTTTATTTTGTAACTTGATCAAGTTGTTTATTCTCTTCAAATTCATCAGTAAGGCGGGAGAACCAATCACAAATCGGAATCTATTTTGAGCATAAACCTGTTGAATCGCCGAAGGACGCATCGCAGTTTGAGCGAATGAATGAAAGTGTTTTTTAAGTTAAATTACTGTCTAACTCTCACAAAAATGTGGCTAAAAAAGGTTAATGCCTTGGCGAAAGAATGCTTTTTATCAGCAGATAGCAGTTACTGATGAAAAGCGGACAGCGGCTTCGTGAGTGAAAAAACTTCACTTGTTTTGAGCTTGGCCAGGTCTTCTTTTTTCTATTGCTGGTTTGTGCATGGTGTTTTGCATGCCTTCTTGCTTAAGCTGTTTAATTTTGGCGTCAAGCATTTGGTTTGAGAGGACAAAACGTGGGTCGTGAGTGAACCTTATTCCTAAACTGTGTGGTGGTGTGTTTAGATATCTCTCAATGCCATTTCTTATTGACAGAAGAGTCGCACGGCTGTAATTTTCGCCTTCTTTATTTCTTGCTTCGGCGTAGAATTGCCTCAGATTCCTGTCCAGCTCTTCGACCGCCATTTCCGCCAGACTTACGCCAATAACCTTTTGTTTACTCCACTCTAGGTGAGCAGAGAAAGAGGAATTGTGATTTGAGCAGTTAATATCAAATACCTTGTACTCGGGTTGAGGTCGGTTTTATATTGTTTTAAACGCTTCAAGTTATTTGTAAACAACTTGACTTTGGCATAACCTTCAATAAATTATAAATTTTGTACTGTTTATCAATACTGTTTGAGCCGTTTATTTTATAAAATAACAGTTTCAGTGAAAAGCCAGGCTAAAAGATTATTCATGTAATTAAAACCAACCTGTGAATACGGAAACTGCCCACTGTGTTGCCTGCTTGGTTTTTTTGGCTTGTGCATTTTCGACGATCGAGTCAAGTTCTTCGTTTTGCACATCGGCAAATCTTCAGTCTTTTTGCTCGACCTTTCTTCTTCTGCCTCAGTATTTAAGCTCTCCTTTTTAGAATTTGGCTCCGAATTTTTATTGTGCGGCAAAAGCACATCAAAGCCTGACAATATGTCGAAGTTCGGAAAGTTTTCGTCGCGCTCGTCGGCCATTATCGAGAAATTTCCAGCGGGAGAGCAGCGGGAGTTTACCGGTACAATAGTACATAGGTTTGGCAACTCTATTGACCAATCAGAACGCGCGTAGTATGTTAGTTATTTTATAAAATGAAATAAAACACTTCACCTGTACTTGTTATTCTTACAATTGAGGTCTACTGCCACTGAACTGATGTGTGGTTTTTGCACTGTTTGTGTTGTTATTGAACTCAATAGGAAAAAAACTGCAGCTATGCATCGTGAGAGCCGTGGATTTTGGTAGCCTGAACGTATCACCGATTACCTCTAGGAAAATTCCAGATGCGAAGAAAGTAAGGCTACAAGAACTTAAACAAGTTGCGAAAGTGCGTGTTTCTCGCTCGATCATCGAACAACAAATCGGCAAGGTAATTATGGAGTCTCTACCAAAACGGAATCTTGACTTGACGTCTTTCTCGCTTAAGCATTCAACTAAATGTGCATTAAAAAGCCTAAAACACCGCGGTCTGGCTCGTCTTGCATCAGCAAGACGACCAAACAACAACATGTCGGCCATCTTGTTTTTGCAGATTTATCCCTGGAATAGCGATTTATTACCACCTCGCGAGGTGTAATAAATTTATCCCAGATTTATTCCCTGAATAGTGCTATTTCTTCTTGGGCTTCTTCCTGGAACATAATTTATTCCGGGGATAAAGTTATTCCTGGAATGAGGCACATTTATCCCTGGAATAGAGTTATTCCTCCATTCTGGAACCAGCCCCAGATAAATATAATAATTCCTCCACAATAGCCCAACTGTAGTCACTCTTGTCCGCTGTTTTAATAACTTTCATTATCTTGGAGACGAGAGATATACCTTCCGCGACAGCCTTCTTCGTCTTCTCAGTGGCGTTCCCATTCAGAGCCTCCTTTGAGGTTTCAAATCTCGCGGCGTACACAAATTGCTGCTTGTTGCCTTTGCTCAAAAAATATATATCAGTCGCGCCTAGCACGGTAAATTAACAGCGACTTCAAGGTAAGCGGAATGCTGCTCGGCGAACTACTCCTTTAAAGTGTATATGAAATAAAAAACAAGTTTGAGTTATGCGTTTGTTTATATCCTCATTAATCGAAATATCCGGTTTTAAAGTAACTAGAGCTCCTTCATGCGGTAATTTGCTCGCCTCAAAGTTCGAAATTGGCGCTTCGAAGTGTCTTCATCTTGCGCTCGGTCAAAGCGATCAGATTTCACCGGATATGACGTAGCCAGTGGTTCAGAAAGCACGAAAGCACATTCGAAAGAACGAATAATATGGCGGAGAAGAAGGCAAAGAAAGGGGAAAAGAACTATTGCTCGGCCAGTGGCCACAGTGGAATAAACTACGATAAGAAGACAGCAACACTGAACATCACGATGGATTACTTTCCGTTGGACGAGAAGTTACGTGCAAAGTGGACACGTTTTTGCGCGCATTCATCGGAAAAATTTCGTCCCGAAAAAGTCCTCATGTTTGTGTTCGGCTCATTTCTGTGCATGAGCAGATGGAAAAAGATGCCTTATGTTACTGTAAACACAGGCTGGAAGAGGTCTTGTGTTGTCCCACCCTAAATAGCCACAGATCCATCGCACAAGCCATCTGTATGACACTGCTCTCAAAAACCTGATAAAGGAGAAATTAAGTAAGTAAGTCAATGACAGTGTTCCATAGCACTACCAATATTCTTTGAAGTACAATAGTTTGGAAAGATTTCCACACAGCTCCTAAATTAATTATACATAAAGTCAAAAATCAGAAAGTCCTCAAAACATATTTATTCAACTTACTGATTTCAAGTTTGTCCACTGCGCCGACGGTATCCTTTTTCCGTTGCGATCTCTCAGAAGTGGAGCCACTTGTAACAGAACTGATTATCTTATCTTATCTAACTGATCTGTTTGTCATGGCAGCAAAGTCGTCATGTTTCGTAATACAGCTAATGCGTTCAATACTGCCATCGAACATCAGTTTCTGGCTGGCCTGTGCGATTTCCCTGCAGCATCTATATTCAAGAGCGCCTAAGAGGTTTTCTACGGTACAATCTACACATGTGCACCTTCAACGTAAAGACAAACGAAAGCACAGAACAATAAATCAACAGTGACGATGACAAAACTCGTCACAAACAAAAGAAAAGTGCTTACCATTCTTTCACAGTTACTTCTCCTTCATATCTAGCCCGTAGAACGGCGGGGGAAAGACCATCTTAATCCTCCTCGGTGTCTTCCTCCTTACCACTACTGTGAGCAAGCGGCTCACTCCACATGTCCGACTACTTCCATTTCATTGGATGACTCGGCTAACTCGGTGCTGTTCGATGTTTCTTGGCTCGAAACAGACTCAGTAGAGGATAACTTACCATCAATTTCAGAAATATTTTCAAAACCTGTATAGCACTCACTTTATCGTGGTCTGAACTGAGCACCCAAAGATATTTTCGAGCACGTGATAGCAGAAAACAAAGCGTAAACAGAGCGGTGAAACCACTGGCTACGTCATCAGAGCTAAACTCGTTACCAGTCTCCGGAGACACCACTTTGGTCATTTTAAGTCACTTTGAGCAGCCAAAACACGGTTTTTTACCTCTTTAACACTATTATTTTTTGTGCGTTTCGGAATAAGGGTATAACCACCTACCAATTAATGAGAAAAAAAATTAGCTCATATGCACTTTAAACGTCCCAAGTGTGAATGAACAAGAAACGAAATCCGCCTGAAAACAGATGCCATAGACTCGGCGACCTTCTTAAAAACCACAGCTTGAAAATCGAAGGAAGGCGCAGGTATTATCTCCGGCAAACAGAAACGCGAGGATTCTCTTCCGAAGCTGCTTGTGAAATGAAAATGTTAAAGTGCCATATAGTCACCCACATGACAGATAGAACCCTAACCCTAACCCTCCATATAGTCACCCTTACCTTAACATGAAGTATATGCCTAATGTATAACCTTGTATACAAGTACTGGAGTGGGAGTGACTGTACAATGGCACAAATACCAACTATTTATACCCGAAAAGCAGTGTAACTGATATTGTTTAAAATAACAAAAGCACTAATGTATTCTACATCCGTATGGGAATAACGCGTAGAAAGGCATTTAGGAACTTAAGCACAGACGTTTCTGAGCCACGGACGGCAACTGAAAATTGAATTTTTCCCCTTTTGGAGCGTTTTCACGTCATCGCGTTTATAACTTCAAGCCACAGTTATCAGCAAGAGCTTTTCCTGTCCGTTGGTATGGAGCAAAACCACGCCAAAAAAGGAAACATTCGACTTCCGGTTGCCCTCACGAACGTCTGTGCTTAAGCTGCCTATCTCCTATACTTCGTACTGGAAATAATTTGCACTATCTAGACCAGGCTTTTTCCGCTTGACTGATTCCGCCAGTAGCAGTACCCAACAGGTTTGTCACGTGAAAATACATTCCTCTTACCAGCCGAGATCGAGAACCGTACTGTAAGTTTTTCCCGTTGATTTCGCGCTTGGGCCATAAATCAACGGGAAAAATAAAGGATCCGTAAGTTACAGTACCGACCGAGAAAACGAGGTTAGTATTATATCTCTTTGGTTTGGTTTATCGGACGCGCGGGAAAGGGACAGCTTTCCAATTTAGCGGGCCGTACAGTGAGATACAGCCCGCAAAAATTGACCAATCACACCGCACGTACTAACTAAGAGATATAATAAATTTCGATACCTCGACAACAGCAAGTTATGGATTATCTTATCTAAAATTAAATATTATTAAATATCCGATTAAATGTCCTTTATATTAAATTTTTTTGGTATAGTTGTTTCGATTATTTGATTATTTGGTCGTCTGAGCCATTTCCTTTCCCTTCTCTTTCCATGCGCATGAATTGCTAGAGTTTCAAATTTGGCCTTTATTAAGTCAATTAGCGAGCAAGAGCAAGTAAGTAGGCTCCCTTATTTTCCCTTTCCTCGGCCTTTCACGTCTTCAATTAGTAACAGCAAATTCTGCAGCATTGTTTTCAGTAAACAAACGAATATATAGTCAACCAAAAGAAAAAAAAAACAACCCGAACTAGTTGACAGTTCTCTGCTGAATGTTAAATAGTTCTCTAAGTATATTCAGGAAACAGCAGCAACCACTTTCCACAAGTGCAGTTACGAAACTTCCCCTGAAATATTGAGTGGCACATGCTCTCACCCCACAATGAATTATTGATGCTGTGTTGCTGACTCAAACAAGACAAGTGCTAATTCTCAGCAACCCAGGAAGCTTTTTAACGAAAAGCTGCGTTACCTACGTTGAATAGGCCTTCGAACGTAACTTTTTTTTATTCTTTCTTACCTCACCTTTCAACAACATACGAAACACAAATAACGATTGCGTTTTTACCGCAGTTAATAAAAATTAAAGCAATCACCAACAGACTTTGAGAATAAAAACCGACAAAAGGTATGAACATCAACCAATCAAAGCCAACGGACGGGAACTTTAGATCCCATTAGGCTAAACTACCTTGTTTTCTAAGACGGTCACTGTTATGTGTTGTACTATTATTTCTACGTGTTATCAAGCTTCAATAAGTACAACCACGTCTTCAAGTCCTTGACATTATTTATTGATCACACTAACGAACTTGTTCTGACAAGATCAAGATGTAAAGGCCAAGAACAGATTAATCTCATCGCTTTTATATCGTCCAAGCGGGATTTGGCGGGAACTGTCAATCAGCTGCCAAAATCTCATCAATCATAAATTTAGGCTAACGTTAAGCGAAAGTACGCTTGCGCACTAAAACAATTTACATATTTTCCTTCGAGTAACTTTTAGTGAGCGAAACGACTTTCTTCTTCACTTTTCAATGTCACCGCCAAACGAACTGGACAAAACAAAGCGAAGAGATCAATATAAAAATTACAAGGAACATTTTCATCTTTTTACAAATGAACATTCTTGGCTAAATACAAGAGAAATCAAACATTAAATGAAATTACATAACAACACTTTACAACGGAAACTTAAAATAGAACACAACCTTCTTGTCCGAATCTTGGTTCCGCCTTTTCCATAAATTAACTTGCCACGCGCTTACAACCTCGTATAGCTTTAATTAAAAGTACAGTACGTGTTGGTACAACAGATCTGGTACAATAGGTATTTCCGTAGTAATTACTTAAGGATTAAAGGTCATTAAGGGTAAAAGTTAACTGGTACAAATTCAACCCGAAACACGGCGGAATTACACCAAAAACTACCAAAAACGAATAAGCAAGTTATTTCCAGTCATGCCCTGGAAGCAAGATAACTAAAGGTAGAAACTTAGAAAATGTGTGTTGACAAGGCATAAACAACCTATTGTTACTTTTTGAAAACCAATTTGGGCGTAACTATTCATTGGTACGGTTTCCGAGGAAACACTGCAAAACAAGACTTCAAAACAAACTTTTGCTTCACATTGAATTGGTACCAGGAGACAACAACTTTTGATCAGCATAACTAAAATTATGTTTACAACAAACTATTGCGTTGAAAGATATGACTAACACGGTTTCAACTGTGTCACTTGTAAAGTATATTTAAGGATAATCTGAACAGTTCCAAGAAGTCCAGCTGAGAAGGCAAAGTGTCTCTTGTTGGTGACTTTCATTACACGGTTCACCTTAATTCTCTTAATTAAACACAAGTAAATGGAATAACTACACACTAAAATTATTGTTATTCAAACCGCAATATTTGAGAGTAATTATCAGCAATGAAATACCGTTTAATGATTAAAGTATCCGAATAAGGACCAAATTTAATAAAAACAACTTTAAAACTTTTACTTTGAAAAGAGTCTATTTTTATTGTATAACATATGATTGACTGCAGTGAAAAACGTAACCTTTGGTGGAATCTTCAACTTTCACAGTTCACATTCTATTGAAAGGCGCAGTAACCTCTCTTTGATATCTTTGTTGGCAGGACTTTGACTGAGAATCAGTTGCAGGATTTGCCACCAGCAATATTTGGTCAAAATATCCAGTTGGAATTGCTGTAAGTAGGATTTCATTTGTCAGCGATACAAGCGGTGTGCGTCACGACCCACAAAGGGTGCTGGGTAAAAATATGGAAATGGCTCATTTGCCTCTGGTCACGATCGAGTAAACATCTCCCCGAAAGTAGGACTTAGGTCGACTTACAGTCGCACTGAAACTGGGCATTCAAACTTTGCTTCCTTTTCCAAAAACTATCACTAAAGCCAGCAATTTGGCAAATTTTAACCGTCTAGTGGTAGCCGGTAGATGCTTCTTGTTGGATACACATGGCGATTTTGTTGAGTTATTCCCGGTTCGAAGACAATCAAAGGCGAGAATTTTATGTTTATTCTTGTACTAATATTATGTGCCGTAACACGTCTGCTTATAGACACTTTTTTGTTTATATATTTAGACCGCAAGCGGTCGAGCGGTCTCTTTCTCTTCGCGCGATGGATCTAGCTACTGCTAGCGAGCGGTGAGGAGATCATTTTGGTAATTTGCATAATTTTACTGTCACTTCGCGCGCGTGATCTAAGGAAAACTTGAAGTACGACTGCTCGCAGTCTATTTTTCATTGCTTTCGCTCATTTTTAGTTTGCTTTTTTTATCTCCGGGTGAAAGACATCTACATTTCCTTCTTGGATTTCTTAGAGAGTAATAACATTTTCCCGTAGGCTTTTCCGGTCGGTTTCCCGGGAGTTGAGCTACTTGGTTTACACGATCTCTTCATAGATTCTTAATTAGTTCAACGGCTTCCAATGGAAAAACCGTAAGGGGTAGACCCGGGTAGACCCCGAAAATTCTAAAGTAGGAAAGGATAAGCTAGCTTAACGTGCAAACGTGCAGTCTATTTTTCATTGCTTTCGCTCATTTTTAGTTTGCTTTTTTTATCTCCGGGTGAAAGACATCTACATTTCCTTCTTGGATTTCTTAGAGAGTAATAACATTTGCCCGTAGGCTTTTCCGGTCGGTTTCCCGGGAGTTGAGCTACTTGGTTTACACGATCTCTTCATAGATTCTTAATTAGTTCAACGGCTTCCAACGGAAAAACCGTAAGGGGTAGACCCGGGTAGACCCCGAAAATTCTAAAGTAGAAAGGATAAGCTAGCTTAACGTGCAAACGTATTGGCCAAACCCAGCAAGAGTAATTAGCTTTAGCCTAAAGAAATGCAGTAAATCAACGACCAAAACAACATGGCGGCAGGCGCGAGGTCGTCACCTTTGAAATGGCTACAAACGCGAACAAATGCTTCAGCTTAAAAAGTAACCTAACCAGCATTAAGCCAATTTGTTCTTCTAACTTTGAAACAAATTTCAACTGGGAAAAAATGTCACAGACTTCGTTAATGATGAAATTTTCGACGGCTGATTTCCAGGCTGATGTTCTTGGGTGCGAAGACTACTGACCAAATAACGCATTCTCATTGGTCGAATTTCGTGACGCACACCGCCTGTCAGCGATAAGTGTAGGTTTCTTTTACCTTTCGTACGCCAACGGTGGAGAGAAGAATAAGACCGAATCAAGGAAAATAAACAAAAAGTTATAGCGCGAGAAATGTTTGAGATGCAACGTCATAATTATTTTACTTTTCCTAAACGTTTATCTTCTACAAGAGAACCCAGCAATCTATGAACTGTAACGTTTTATAAGGTTTACTAATCGTAGCAGAACGATGCCAGGAGGCAATTACACCAACCAATTCACCTTAAATCACGTTAAACTGCTAGGAATGCCGGCGGAAATTTTAAACCAAAAACTGTTCCTACATTAGATTTGTTTGATGTTCGGCACAACACATGAAACACATTATGGAAACAAACATGTACTCCTTTGTCTAGAAATTAAAATAACCTCTTCGCTGAACATGTTTGGCCAATATTTCGTCAAATGTCAACAGAGCACCAAACCAGTATGCAGCTCATGAGAATACAGGGCATGGTCACAAATGCCAAGGGAAACCGCCAATATTCACGGCATAATACAGATAATACAACAATTTGCAAAAATATATTTATGAAAATTAATTGACAGATCTCTATGGTAAATACGGTTCATTGCAATTAATTCAATCGTAATTATCTGTTATTACTAAATGATCAAGCTACCTAGTTCTCAAATTTAGCTTTCCTACTCATTGGTGTTTTCTAAAATAAAAGTTGTTGTTGTTTTGATTCGTAAATTAGTTATACCTCAGGGTCCTAATACAAGTGTCCAGGGACTTGGACCTTGCTATGCCTACCATGTGGTTGCGTTGATTTTGTTTTTCGGACTACTAGGTTTGTTGCTAGTTCCTTTATAGGCAGTAAAAATCTCTTTCCCTCTCGAAATTGGTTCAAAATCGTCACAAACGTGAGACTTCTGGTAAATTGACATAACTAAAATATTCATTCGATTCACTTTTTTTTATTTTTAGTTCTTCGGTAAACGTGAAAACCCTGCAAAGTCACTGGCTAAAATTATAGTAATAAAAAAAATAAAAAAAAACTAACGAATAAACAAAGACTGACAGCATGGGTCTAAGCCCCTTTTGCATTTACTTGTGGGATTGTCTAACGGGAAACCTTAAACGTACGCCCTAAGTCAATGTTGCAAGCTAACTGTATTCCATCGCCGAAATAAGACGTAATTTCATCTGGTGGGATCACGATTGTCGGTTTGCAAACGATCTCAATCACGGAACGGTAAAGTTCCCACTGCAGTTTTGGAGGCTGATTTTGTGATCGATCTGCGGTTATCTCACCTCGCTTCCAAGGTCCTGTCTTCCTCCCTCGAGGAAGGATCCTCCTTTCTCCTGGTCACGTGGCACCCAAAATCTGTGTCGTTATGGAGGGGTAGTAAAGTATGTAATTGCCGCTTAATAAGAAAGGCAACGAGTAGTTTTCTAACGAACCATTTCCTCATCACACAGGCACTTCTGACTTGGAAGAGGGTTAAGTTTCCACTCAGTTAGAATGTTGATAATTTACAAGAAATACGTTGTTCTAATATTTACATTTCGCTGGAACGCCAGCGGAAAGTTCACGACAGTCGATGACCGTTCATCGAGTTATAACTCCGAATACACACAATGCTGAAGTGTCGCTTTTATGGAAATCAAAATAGCGTGAAATGGGAATTAAAATCATTGTTAATTTTTACGAACGGCTAAACACCAACAAATTTGGGCAATAAAATGCGCAAAGTACTACTTTTTCAACGCACAAGAAAAGGCCTTGTTTTGCTCATTAAACCTTTTCTTTTATGGCCGTTCTCGTTGCCGTCGCCGCCGTGTTTTCGTGAGATCCTTAAAAGATCTCGCCGTCAGAGGACTAAAAACGAGCTTGGTTGAGAGAGGCGTTTTTACAGAAAACAGTTTTTTGAATATATTCTCGTCAGAAATACGAAAGATTTGTGTCACATACGGAATTACACCTAGCCGAAGTTTAAGAATTGAACTGTTGAAGTTGTCAGTTATCCGAGTCGACTCATCAATCAAACTTCAATTAAGGAGGCTCGAAAGAGTTTTTGGCTGCGACAGCGCTTGAGCCCACCCACGCTAGCCAAGGTGCACGCATCAGCTGAAGGAATCAAAATTTCTACCAATAGTCGTCAGCGTATACCAGGCCGCGGTTGATAAAACAGCGGATAACTCTATCCAGCGGATAAAATGTATTAGTTGGAGTACATTTTATCCGCTGGAGAGCAATTTATACATCCGCTCTTTGAAGAACTTACGGGCCAGATGTTTAAATGCGGCGTAACATCACGCGAACCGCAAACAAAGCCGTCTGCAGGAAACACTGATTTTTTTTTTTATCTCGAGATTTTGTGCCATGATCTATGTTTATATTTTGTATCAAAAGAGTCAGGACAAATGGGTAAGGGACTGTCAACATTAAGCTGTGGAGGATTTGAGCTGGACGTCGATTTATTTACTCCGAAGGTCATGGCAACGAATTTCTTGCCATTTAAAATTGGAATTTCAAAGAATGCTATCTGTTATTTGTGCAAAATAGACTACCATATACTTGAATGTTTAGGTTTTAAAGGAGAAAAAGATGATAGTTTATCTTGCTTCTTGTAAGATATTATATCTACTTCTCTAAATTGAAAAACATCTCCCCATCTATCAGAGATTAGTATAAATCTACTAGCGTTCTATTAAGGATGCTGCTCTCTTACTGGCTACGCTACTCACTACCTATCCTGTTGTAGATAGTGAGTAGAGTGAGTAGCCTAACAGTGTGCAGTTGTCAACAAAATGGCCACGGCTTCGTCGCGTTTTCCAATAACGAATTATTTCGAAGTGTCTGTAAAGAGGATTTTCGGGGAATTACTTGTCGAGCCGATTTCAGAGAAGACAAAAATTGCAACGAAATATTGAATGAAGACTTTTCACGGTGAGAAAAGGAGTCGAAACAAGAGTTAAATGATTTTTTTTCTTTTTTACACTTTTAAAAGTCGGCAATTTTATAATTTTGAAAACATTCAAAGTTGCGTTTCACTGACACATTCTTTTAGAAACCTGGGCTTCCAAAGGGAACTTTTACGTCGGTGTATCTTTGGTTGTCAATAACAAGAACTCGGATACTCGTTTCAGTTTCGAGAGAATGAACGGCTTTTATTTACAATAAAATCTTGAATGAAATGCAAGGGCGCGTACACAAAAGCTAATGCAATTCGACCTATTTATTTCATTACGGTATTCAATAAAAACGTGAACCTGTCTTGTTAAGTTTTGAATGACTAGTAGATTTATACTAAAACAATTAGATTGTTCGCTCTCGATTTCTGTACGTGATAGTTGATGAGGGCGAAACACGCGACTGATAGAAATCTCGAGCTCATAATCTAATTGTTAAATATGTGCAACAGTTGAAATACAATTTAAAATTGAAAATGTTTCTATTGAGATTCAAAGAATAAATTTCAATAGAAGTGGTACAAAATACTCCATGCATTTTAGTTACTCCCTGAGTAGCCGAATTTTTGCCCCACTCTACGCCTTTCAGATTTTTTTAACCTACCCCTCTAAGATTGGGCTTATGGAATGTTTAATTGGGGTCGTGGTCCCCAACCTGGAATCAGGTTCCCCCGCCCCCCCCCCCCCCCTCCCTTGTCTTCCTTCTCGCCTTAAAAGGCTCTATAGGCTGGAATGTCAGTGTCCAATCAGAGACAGCCCAGGATCAGTATCCCATAAAAGGAACCTCGAATTGATTTTTATATTTAATGTGAAAAAAATCACTTTAGTTCTCAAAATGCTAGCATCCGGCCATACATGTATATGTGGAAATAAACTTTGCACTGTCGTCGCCCTTCCCATACATTCAGCTTCAGTTTTCAGCTGAAGCGCGCAAGTATCTCATTTCGGCACCGTAGTAATTTTTTCTGCATTGGCGAAATCAAATCTCACAAGTACCTCCAAAAGTCACTGAATAATGCGATCGATTTTTCTCATTCACCCGAAATTCGACTTTTGAAAACCGTTTTAACTAGCTTTTGCGCATGCCATTGAATTTGCGGTAATTTCGGCTTATAAGAGATTTGAATATATACTTATCAGTTATAATTTCAGAAAGACATCTTAACAGCTGACTGCAAAAAAAAAAAAAAAAACCAACGACTGCATGTATTTTGTTTCATCAAGTGATGCAATGAACAAACGGCTTACCAGAGTAGCGTACTGGGAATTAGAAAATAACAATGTTACGGGGCAAGAAATAAAGTGCAGAAAGAAATCGCAATGAAATTAAATGGAGTCATCTTGAGAGATATGAAGGCCACAATATATCATTCATTTTCCTTAGATGTTGCGCACAGGACACGTATATGATTTTATTAAAAGTGTAAATTGTTTCCGTGTCTGAAGAATAGTCCCCAAATGATTGAAATTGGTCAAACTATTTATTGCTAGCGCATTAACAATCACAAAGTAGAACTGTGTTGCTATGACACGATGTAAACGACAATGGTATGAAACTCTATCGTATTAAAGATCACTGAAATTGGTCAGTTTCCCAATTTTCGATTCTTCCATAATGCTTCAGCGTCTTTGTTTTAAATTAAAGTACACCTTACTACCCACTTTTATCAATAAAATAAGTTTACTTACTTGAACCTACATTTTTCGTTCCTCGGCGAAGTTTCTAAAATTTGCCCCATAAATGGCGGCCGAGGTTAAGCGGCTATTGTGACGTCTTCTCTTAAAGGGGAAGTATCGTGGGGTTTTTGACCTCTTTTGTTAAAAATGGTGAAATAAGACCTTCACTTTGCTACAAAATAATTCTAGAACAACGAGAGGATAGAAATCAACTCAATTCTTGACAGGAACAACTCGTACTCTGTTCTAGCGCATTTTGGAAACAAATATACGAAAACTTGAAAAACATTAACCTAACATTTTTCAAGTTTCAATCCATTCCGGCCAACTCTGTCTCTGGCCAGAGGCACTAAGCGACAGTTTTTTTGCACTGGGGTGATAATTTATAACAAAATTAGACAATAGTTTTTTGTTTCTGTTGTCAGACAAACATTTTTGGGTTTTGAAAGGACATCAAATTTTCGTGATACTTTTCCTAATTTTTTTGAAGGAAGGGCACGCGTAAAATGAATTTGGAAGGCCCAGGCAACAATGCTCTTACCATCATGTTTATGGCTTCTTGTCTCGCCTTTTGTACATTTTTAGGATCTGCATGATATACGTAAGCCCTGTGCTTAACCGTCGCATGTGTTTCTGTGATGCGAGTTCAGTGGGTCTGTTTATGTAGGCCTACTCTGGGACCTTAAGTCGCCGTAACTTTGGGCGACTTAGGGCGATTTAAGGCGACTTAAGCAAAACACATTGTAAAATTGAAGCGATTTTAAGCGACTTAAGGCGATTTAAGGCGACTTAAGGCGATTTTAGGCGACTTAAGGCGATTTTGGGCGACTTAAGGAGAATTTTACACAAGGTGCAGTGAGTAAGCTAGACTGTTGTCCATGTATAGTTAGGCCTATTAATATACCACAGTGGACATATACAATTAATTTGCCTAGTTTAGGTCCCACATGGATATGAAACCCTTAACCTTAAAGGCAAACAGGATGTTCTTGCCTGTGAATGATTTATTGTAATCCACCAATCAGGGAACCAAGCCTTAAAATGCATATAGCTGTTAAGATAACTGAGGAATTACCCAGGCTTTATCATCAGAAAGATTTCAAGTCCTTAGTACAGACACCCAAGTTCAGGCCCTGAAAGGGCTTCAATATGACCTTAACTAACACGCATAGACCTGAACAAAATCTGTCCAAGAAAGGAAATAAAATGTTGCCTGGATTGTTATGATGCAAGCATTATGTATCAGGAAACTCCATGGGTGATCATCCCCGAAAAATTTGACATGATGCTATGCCCACAAGTGATCACATCTGGAATTTTTTGATACATAATTCATCTAACAAGAGTATTGATCGGAAATAAATATGTAAAGAGTATCAAAAACCACTCAATCAATCACAATGATGTATTTAATACAAATTAAGCTTAGCAAGCTTATATCAAATAATTTGATCAACTACAGCATTTTGTTACATTCACTATTGCCAACACTTATGCCAACAGCTGAATCCTCCATGCCAAATTCCACTTGCTTGATGACCGTCGTTGCCAAATTCATACCAGCTTCAAGCCAGAAATCCAGCTATAAAAATGTTGATACGCCTCCTTCTGTAGCGTTTTACCTGTTTAAAAGAAAATATATACCGTTCAACTGATGACAATATAACAGAACAAGAATACGCATAACAAATTTACAAACATGTACACAAACCTTGAAAGCATGCATTGGTGCCGCCATTTTGAAGACGATCGTCCCAGCATGCCTTTCGTCATCTCTGTTTGTTCCCAGTGCCCACACTTCTTTCAAACGCATGTAGTGAATTCCTGGATTTATTTTAAAGAGGTTTTGGAATTATTTCCAGTCGCAGAGGAAAAGATGTCCGTAGAATTGCATTTCTACTTAATGGTCAATTATAGGAAACATTTTTGGTAATGAAGATTTGCGGCAAGGAACTGAATTTAATGTATGTATGAAATCAGAAAGAGCTTTAGCTAGTCTGGCGCCTGGTACATTTCAGCTTCTTCGTTTGTTTACAAATGCTAAGGTCAAATGGTTGTCGTGAAATAGACACTCATCGCGAATGGATTTGGCACGTCAATATCCAGAAGTTATCCTTTCTTGCATTTATGTACTGTTCGATGGCACCTGATAATTTTTCCAATCGGTAAGTGACTGATAGTGGATAATTTTAACCTTCATACAGTGTGCACTTAAGCTTATAAAGTTTATCAATTCTTGATAAGAGACATTGACTCTTGATTTTATTTAGGACCTAGTTAGAAAAAAATTAATATCTTCTTATCAGGAAAGAAAAGCTCATTTTATTTATTTGTGTTATCCAAAATATTCCAATAAAAAGTTCATTCAGGAACAGGTTTCCACAACTCTGTTCATGTTTTCCTTTCCATGCCTCAGTAATTGCACATGACTTAAGCCTCGACAGCACAGTTGAATCCATTGCTTAATTCATATCTGCTTTAAAACACGTGTTAATACCCTTTTTATTCGATTAACCATCCTGGGCACTTAATTTTGGGACCATGAGTGTCTCCCAACATTTTCAGCAAGCCGAGGCATTTTTAGAGAATAACAAGACAAGGGATAACGGGGGCTGACAAGTTTATTTTGCTTGAACAAGACACAAAAAGTGCAAAATCTAACATAAACAATATAAAAGTTCTGTGAGTATCATATCTAAAACCAATTTTGGAACACAACTGACACTGATCTTACTTCATGCTGGGCTAGTACAGAAATGTATTTTGTTGGGAGGGGGCGGGGTGGGCTGTTATTTGAGGGCAGGCTCTCATTCACTTTTTGGGCTTTCGGGGTTGGCACTTATTCGAAGTGGGTGCTTATTCGTAGGTGGGCAGTTTATTGAATAAATATGGCAAACTGCCACGAAGGCTTCTTGGAGTGCAAGAGTATTGGAGCCATGCCAGTGAAAGAATATTCTTGTACCATTAATTTAGGGTTTCTGTTAAAATTTGTAACAACCAGGTCTTTTACTTTTAGAAAAGGTCCTCCAACCACAGCTTTTAAGTTCTCACATTTGTATTGGGGGGAATGGAATTATATATAACATTACGACCATCAGTTGAGTCACTGACAGAGATCAGTAACCCAATGAATGCACTATTATCTACAACAAATTCATATTTGTTTTTATTGAAATGGGGAAGTTTATCCTCTGGGGGAAATTTGAACCTTTTTATAATCTAAGCAATTTTTAAAAGATCGGCAGGGGCTAGGGGGAGGGGTCCCATATAAAAGTGAAAGGGATAAACTTGAAAAGTTTGAAAAGAAGCCCTAAAAGGTATCATAATTCTGTTTTGTGGGCATGATCTGAACAATTTTTTTTTATCATTTTATTTAAGAGGTACCAAATCAGTTGATTGACATTTGCTGCCTGCCATATTTTTTGGCTTATTACCCTGAAAGCTACCACAATGTATCTGATGGAAGTAATTTTAGCTTTTAACACCCTAAGGGGTATCAAACCACAAATATTAACCCCTAAAAGGTATGGCAATCACCCCTGTCATTTTAATATGAGATTCCCCCCTCCCCCTGACGGGGGTATTTAAGGTGACTTAAGGCGACTTTAGGCGACTTAAGGCGATGATAATGATGATGATGATGATGATAATGATCCCTGAAAGATCTTGCACGACAGAGATTGATTTCTTCTACAAAGCACAAGCGTCCAATTTCCAGCGAGGACCTTGACGCTCTCTATGCAGCTGTTTTTGTGTAGTTATAAAATTTGCACATTAGCATATACGATTCCGAAGTTTTAGAGTACTGGGGTAAAACTTGTAGATTTTACAAACGCTCAAAGTTGGGCTATTTTGCTTTCAAAAATGGTCAGAGGGCTGGGTCGACTTTTATGCTGAATTCCAAGTTGTGACGTCACGTTGGTGCCAATAGTTTGTTTACTTTCATTACGTTCCTGCCGCCGAAAAGGATTGTAGAAAGAGAAAAGCATGTATAGCGATTCTGTGAACGATCGATTCTGGCAAATCTCTTTGTTACCGACGCCAGCAACGCAACATCGCCCTCGCTGTCGCTTACCTTTCTTCTATTCCGCCATGATGAATTGCAATTCTCGGCACCACTGTGACGTCAGCGGTTATTGTCACCTGGCATTTTGGCCGCGCGATTCGAATACCATTTTTGAAGGCAAAATAGCCCAACTTTGAGCGCTCACAAAATCGGCAATTTTTACCCCAGCAACCTCAAACTTTGAAATCCCGTGTTTGATCATGAAAGGGTAAATTTTATAACTACCTAAAGACAATTTTCGCTTCATGGGCACTTTAAAAGGGAAAAATTAAGTTGTGAGTTTATCTTTAGACAACGTCAGGTTTCTTCCCAGAATACAACTGAAGTATTGTTTATTTTTTTGTTCTATTTGTCTTTACCATGCAGACACTATGGTTTGAAATTTTTTTGGTATTTATTCATTTCAAACCTGCGGAATTTTTCTTGTTTGCATATTTTTTTTGCCATATAGATCTGGAAGCGCAATATTTACGATTTATTGATTTTGATTTTTTTTTTCTTTTTGTCGTCGTTACGTATCGGAGAAGAATACCTAATAGCCGGTTGAAGAAGTAAATTATAGTCCCTCAAAAACTATTATCCAAAGACATTCGCGAAGTGGAGCTCGTGATTTTCATTCAAGATCCAGGGTTGTGGTTGGGGGAAGACTGGAGCAGCATAACAAATGTAGCAGTAGAAAAACCTTCATAGCAAAGCAAAAACAAATGACAAAATCTGACTAAATAAGATTCAAAATGGAGCCAAATCGGTCCATTTAATACGGCGAATGCCCTCGTCACTGATTTTTCTGTTATGTACACGGCTAGGACAAGTTTTTTTGAAAAGAAAATTACCTTTATTGGCTTTACATTTAGCTTAATTATCTTAGTTTACCTTTCATGTTACAGGTATCTAGACAAGAACCAGTTACAGAATTTACCACAGGATGTTTTTCATCAAAATACTAAGTTGATACATCTGTAAGTAGTTGAATTCCAAAAGATTGCATCATATAAAATGCGTTCTGAAAGAAATTTACAGTTGATAATATAGTAATAACGGACTTTTATGGCTTGTCACTACTAAAATGATCTATAACAGATCTACTCCTGAAACCATTAAAATTCGATCCACTTCCATACATAAAACCTGTGACTGTCCCTACAACTTTTTGACATTTTCTCTTGACAGAAATCTAAGACGTTTTATCTTCCGCATGAATCGATACACTGACAGCTGCAAAATAAAGCCATACATAGCTTGGGGTTTGTGCGTATATACAATAAAAAATTTATATTAAAAAAAATTAAGCCTTTATTAGTTAAAGTGACGTTGAGGGTTTTTGAAACAAACCAAAATGAACTCAGGAGAACAACCAAGAAAATAAACACGACGGTGAATTTTGTTGTAACTTAGCGCTTCTTCACGTGCGATACCCCAATGGACCTTCACCTCCTGCTTCATTAAGGGTTTCACGTATGAATTTTCTGTTTTCATTCAGTATTTCGCTTTGGAAAAAATGCAAGCAATAACATTGAGGGAATGGGTAATAAGCTGGTTATAGAAACCAGAAATTCCTGCCAATGGAAGGCTTGTTTGACAAATTTCATGAACCACTGGGTTACAGCAACCAAACCAATAGGGCTCCAAAGTGATGACGTCACAAAAACTAAATTTATTAAATTATGGGATTTGTTAGTATATTCGGAAAGAGCACGAAGAAAAATGCATACACCGGCATCGGCAGAAAATGCACCTCTAATGGTCTACCCATTCAAGAAATCGATGTGCTGCAGCCAAAACAGCAGCTCATGTAATAATGCCGCGGGAAAAATAAACGACGAAAAATAAAAAATATATTTTTCTGGTGAAAAGACGGGAGATAGGAACAATCGCCAAGAAGAGAGGGAAACAATGAAACCCGCGAGGCGAGCTAGATCCATGTAGCTTCCGCTGCTTCCCAAAATCAAGGAAGGCAAGGTACGCTCAAATTTCTCTAACTCCGTGATGCCGGAACTTGAAATATGCGTTGAATTATGTTAATCACGATACCTAGTCATGTCCCCATTTGGACAGACTCCCAGCACGACGTGTTCTTCGTTGTGTACGAGGAGATATGTCCAGGGTCGACCTTGTTAGCAAAATTTTGCTATCAAATTATTTTCGCAACTGTCGCAACGGAAATAATTCATGAAACAATTATGTTACAAAGTCATTTACAAATATCGCAAAAATCGCAAAAATAACAAATGTAGCAAGAGCGGTCAAGACTTAGAAAAAGAAGAAGGCACGAAGGGCCCCGAAATGTGTGCTATAAAGGCAAAAATCGCAAAAGTAACAAGGATTTTTCTTGCTAGTTAAAAACATTCATCAACAAGTGTCACAAAAATCGCAAGAATAACAAATGTAACAAGATTCAAGACTTAGCAAGTAAAGAAGGCAAAAAGGGTCCCAAAATGTCCGAAAATATGGCAAATATCGCAAAAGTAACAAGGATTTTTCTTGCTAGTTAAAAACATTCATTAACAAATGTCGCAAAAACCGTTAAATAACAAATGTAACAAGATTCAAGACTTAGCAAGTAAAGAAGGCAAGAAGGGCCCCGAAATGTCCGCTAATATCGCAAATATCGCAAAAGTAACAAGGATTTTTCTTGCTAGCTAAAAATACCCATTATAAATATAGCAAAACTCGCAAAAATAACAAATGTAACAAGATTCAAGACTTAGAAAAGAAGAAGCCAAGAACGGCCTCGAAATGTCCGCAAATATCGCAAAAATCGCTATTCTTTATATTTTGTAACGATTGTTTTGGTGGGTTCCTAGCTATGAAAAGTTCTGCTTACGTTTCCGTTTGTTGCTCAAATTCACCCCGTTCTGTGAGCGAAACTCCTTTGTAGCTGTATGCTGATGGAAGAACGAAGCATACACAGATTGATATTACAGTATTTTGCTACTGACAGTAATTATAAGTAGCCTCAGGTTTGTAACTGATGATTTCCTTTTTGCCAAAATGGAACCCATTACGTAATTACTGGAAAAGAATGTATCCCAGTTAAGGTAACCATTAGTATTAGGAAAAAAAAAACATTGATGCACGGGTGTTATTGGCCCCTTCCAAAGTTGAAAAAGTGTTGTTACTTTTGAGATTATTGCGAAGTTTGCGGACTTCTCGATACCCTTCTTGACCATTTCTCTTTCTAAGTGTAGAATTTTGTTAGATTTGTGATTCTCGCCACTGATTTTCGCCATATTTGTTACTCAATCTTTTCACATAGCAAGAAAAAGTCTTGTTACTTTTGCGATTTTTGCTATTTCTTCTATACTTTTCTAATAGCAGTCTTATTTAAACCTTCTTTGCTAAAATTGGAAATTTAATTTTCTAGCAAATTTTTGCTAACAAGATCGATCCTGGACATAAGTGTGTACGAGACCAGCTGAGAACAGATAAGACAGAACATTGATAAGACTGCCGGCGCGAGCAGACACATGGTCACGATGGCCGGAAATGCCTTCATCCAAGTGCACTAAACAATCGTGGGACATAACTCGCCACCTCCTTAAAAGGGACGAAAGAACTTTATAAAACAATAACAAGCGGTACTGAGACCGAAGGGCAAAACGGTAAAAGTAAAATATCTAACTACACCATCAAAATCCCAGGAAAACGTAATAGCTGCCGATAAGGCCTAAAAATGTCGACGAGGTGATTTCCGGTAGGTCCAAAGGAAAAACCAGCATTCTTCGCTATAAAATAAGCAAATGAAACAATATTCACTTGGAGAACATAGGCCTGCTTCAAGTACCAAGAAAAAAAGCCAGAGAGTAAAACGAAACGACTAGCCAAAGTACAGTGTAAGAGAAATCAGATAAATACTCATTACTTAAAACAAGGATCAATTGGACGGGCGCTCTACTGGCCACGCGACGACCCTTAGCCACTACCACGTGAATCACACTAGAAGGTAGAATTAGACTAAACACGGCGACAAGAATCATAACCAGGATACAGGTGGAATCGATTACGAACACACTTCTTCTTGGACTCCTTTAAATTTTTCTCAGCCCTTCTTTCGAAACGAAACAACCTTTACTCGTCCTCGTTATCGACTGCCAACTCATCAGATAAATATTCCTCCACAATAGCCCAACTGTAGTCACTCTTGTTGGCTATTTTAATAACTTTCCTTATCTTGGATACGAGAGAAATACCTTCCGCGACAGCCTTTCGTCTTTTCAGCGGCGTTGCTATTCAGAGCCTTCTTTGCGCTTTCAAATCTCTCGACGTACACAAATAGCTGCTTGTTGCCTTTGCTCCCAAAATATATATCGGTCGCGCCTAGCACGGTAAATTAACAGCGACGTCAAGGTAAGCGGAATGCTGCTCGAGGAGCTACACCTTTAAACGTTCCAAGTGTGAATAAACAAGAGACGAAATTTCCCTGAAAACAGATGCCATCGACTCGGCGAACTTTTAAAATTCTTAAAAACCACAGCTTGAAAATCGAAGGAAGGCGCAGGTCTTATCTCCAGCAAAGCAGAAACGCGAGAATTCTCTTCCGAAGTGAAAATGTTAAGGTACCATATAGTCACCCACATAACACTAACCCTAACCCTAACCCTCCATATAGTCACTCTTACCTTAACATGAAGTATATGCCTAATGTATAGCCTTGTATACAAGGACTGGAGTGGGAGTGACTATACAATGGCACAAATACCAACTATTTAATTATACCCGAATGGCAGTGTAACTAATATTGCTTAAAATAACAACAGCGCTAATGAATTCTACATCCTTATGGGAATAACGCGTAGAAAGGCATTTGGGAACTTAAGCACAGACGTTTCTGAGCCACGGACGGCAACTGAAAATTGAATTTTTCCCTTTTTGGAGCGTTTTCACGTCATTGCGTTTATAACTTCAAGCCACAGTTATCAGCAAGAGCTTTTCCTGTCCGTTGGTATGGAGCAAAACCACGCCAAAAAAGGAAACATTCGACTTCCGGTTGCCCTCACGAACGTCTGTGCTTAAGCTGCCTATCTCCTATACTTCGTACTGGAAATAATTTGCACTATCTAGACCAGGCTTTTTCGTCTTCTTTCGCTTGACTGATTCCGCCAGTACCAGTACCCAACAGGTTTGTCACGTGAAAATACATTTCTCTTACCAGCCGAGATCGAGGTCCGTACTGTAAGTTACGTGCCGAGTTTTTCCCGTTGATTTCGCGCTTGGGCCATAAATCCACGGGAAAAATAAAGGATCCGTAACTTACAGTACCGACCGAGAAAACGAGGTTAGTAAGATATTTATTATATCTCTTTGGTTTGGTTTATCGGACGCGCGGGAAAGGGACAGCTTTCCAATTTAGCGGGCCGTACAGTGAGATACAGCCCGCAAAAATTGACCAATCACACCGCGCGTACTAACTAAGAGATAAAATAAATTTCGATACCTCAACAACAGCAAGTTATGGATTATCTCATCTAAAATTAAATATTATTAAATATCCGATCAAATGTCCTATGTATTAAATTTTTTTGGTATAGTTGTTTCGATTATTTGATTATTTGGTCGTCTGAGCCATTTCCTTTCCCTTCTCTTTCCATGCGCATGAATTGCTAGAGTTTCAAATTTGGCCTTTATTAAGTCAATTAGCGAGCAAGAGCAAGTAAGTAGGCTCCCTTATTTTCCCTTTCCTCGGCCTTTCACGTCTTCAATTAGTAACAGCAAATTCTGCAGCATTGTTTTCAGTAAACAAACGAATATATAGTCAACCAAAAGAAAAAAAAAACAACCCGAACTAGTTGACAGTTCTCTGCTGAATGTTAAATAGTTCTCTAAGTATATTCAGGAAACAGCAGCAACCACTTTCCACAAGTGCAGTTACGAAACTTCCCCTGAAATATTGAGTGGCACATGCTCTCACCCCACAATGAATTATTGATGCTGTGTTGCTGACTCAAACAAGACAAGTGCTAATTCTCAGCAACCCAGGAAGCTTTTTAACGAAAAGCTGCGTTACCTACGTTGAATAGGCCTTCGAACGTAACTTTTTTTTTATTCTTTCTTACCTCACCTTTCAACAACATACGAAACACAAATAATGATTACGTTTTTACTGCAGTTAATCAAAATTACAGCAATCACCAACAGACTTTGAGAACAAAAACCGACAACATGTATGAACATCCACCAATCAAAGCCAACGGACTGGAACCTAACACCCCATTAGCCTAAACTTCCTGGCTTTCTAAGACGTGACTGCTATGATTGACCGCAGTGAAAAATGTAACCTTTGGTGGAATCTTCAACTTTCACAGTTCACATTCTATTGAAAGGCGCAGTAACCTCTCTTTGATATGTTTGTTGGCAGGAGTTTGGCTGAGAATCAGTTGCAGCATTTGCCACCAGCAATATTTGGTCAAAATATCCAGTTGGAATGGCTGTAAGTAGGATTCCGTTTCGCCTTTCGTGCGCCAACCGAGTGAAGAGAACAGCAAGACCGAATCAAGAAAAATAAATAAGCTATAGCGCGAGAAATGTTTGAGATGCAACGTCATAATTATTTCACCTTTCCTAAACGATTATCTTCCACAAGGGAACCCAGCAATCTATGAATTGGAATTAACGTTTTATATGGTTTAACAATCGTAGCAGAACGATGAAAGAAGGCCAACACCAACCAAGTCACCTTAACCCTCATCCTACCAGGTGGGGTCCAAAGCGACCCCCATTGATTATAAACATTCACCAAATCTCGTATGCCTGGACAATTTTTGTCAGATTTCATGAATTTGTCTCTTTGTGTCAGTTCCTTCAAATGCAAATGTTACTTTTAAAATCTAAAGGACTGTGTAAAATTGGTGCTTATTTTCTTATTGGGGTCTAAATTGACCCCAGCGAAGCAAGAGGAAAGTTCAAGGGTACTAAGTGAGGTACTGGACAATTCAATGTAATATACGTAAGGTGCTAACAAGGAAGAAGTCTATTCGATGTAGGATTGCTTTGTTCACATCAGACTCCTTTTGTTTCCCTTAAGTAATGGCAGCAAAAGGTAGAATTTTGTATTACAATACAGAGGAAACTCGCCGTGCAGTTCTAGAAGGGCAGTCAGATGAATCTGAATTAGAAGTTTCGGACAGTTCCGATACAGAAAGTGACCATTTGTCAGAGCCTTCAGACCACTGTGATACTGAGTCAGCTCCTACAGTACCACACGACAGGAATGAAACAGACCAGGTTGTCACTCCTTCTGAACCTCCAAATGAGCCTAGAAGAGGTCGTGGTAGAGGTCGAAATCGTGGCCAAGCTAGAGGACGAGGGCAGCCAGTTAGGGTTGCTGGGGGAGAGGAAGATATCGCTCAAGATGTACTTATTGCCAAGAATGGAACCGTTTGGAAGACTACCCCACAAAATGGAGGTCGACGTCGCATGCAAGACATAATAAGGACACCTCCAGGAATAACAGATGCTGCTAAATGCAACTCAGTCGAGGAAGCCTTTGGATTTTTTATCACCCAACTATGGTTGATCTCATTACTCTAGAAACTAATCGTGAGGCTAGACGCAGGGTCAGGCAATGGAATGAAGATAACCCTGAGAATCAAAGAGATTGGCAAGAAGTTGACTCGACTGAGATTAAGGCCTTCGTTGGGCTTTGTCTTTATACCGGGTTGCACAAATCAAATCACGAATCTGTGTCCTCGTTATGGTCAGAGAATGAAGGGAGACCAATGTTCACTGCAACCATGTCTAGGAATAGATTTACAAGTATTCTCAAGTTCTTAAGGTTTGATAATCGTGCAAGTCGGCAAGAAAGACAAGCTGATGACAAACTCGCACCATTTAGGGACTTTTGGAACCTATTTCAAGCACAACTTCTAAAGTTCTACTTTCCTGGTCCAGATCTTTGTGTAGATGAACAACTTGTGGCCTTTAGAGGCAGATGCGGATTTCGCCAGTATATTCCATCAAAGCCAGCTAAATATGGAATTAAAATTTGGTGGTGCTGTGATTCACAGACCTGTTACCCGTTGAAAGGTGATGTTTATCTGGAAAGGCAACCTGGCCAGCAGAGAGAAGTTGGGCAGGGAGCTCGTGTTGTCAAACAGCTTGTAGAACCATGGCGTAGAAGTGGAAAGAATGTCACAGCAGACAATTATTTCACCTCTATCCCTCTTGCAGAAGATCTTCTGAAGGATGGCCTGACCTTTGTGGGCACAATCCGTTCCAACAAGCCACACATCCCAGATTCAATGAAAGCTAACAGTACCAGACAGGTTCAGAGTTCCCTGTTTGGTTTCAGTGACCAGCTCACGTTGGTTTCATATGTACCAAAGGAGAAGCAGGCTGTGTTGGTGCTGTCGACAATGCATCATGTTGACCTAGTAGATGGTGACACCCAGAAACCAGATATTATCCTCTACTACAACTCAGCCAAAAGTGGAGTAGATAATCTGGATCACCTGGCAACGATATACACAAGTAGAAGGAAAGTCAACCGTTAGCCTGTAGCACTGTTCGGAAATATCGTTGACGTTAATTGGGGCTGTAGCAGCATTTATTGTCTGGTTAGGCAACTTTCCTCAATGGAAAATTTCCGAAGGTAAACGCAGGAGACGCCTCTTCCTTTCAGAGCTAGCAAATCAGCTTGTCATGCCACACATGAGATGCAGAGCACTTACACCCACATTGCAGGCACCGATCAGGAATGCCATGAAGGTGGTTGGAGTTGATCTTCCCCTGCCTATCCAGCAAGCTCAAGGTCACACGAGTGTGGCAAAGAGAAAGAGATGTCACCTCTGCCCTCGTGGATTCGATAAGAAGGTTCGGTTGACATGCGATAGGTGCAAGCACCCAGTATGTTCAGCTCACAGTGTTCAACAAGTGCTTTGTGATGAATGCTTCTAGATCTAAGACGTCCCATGATGTTACAGGCACTGTTTGGTTACATCCCAATTGAATGAAAACGGAATATCCATTCAGAATATTAAACAATTTTATTTCTTTTATATTTTTTCCAACAGGAATTTGCTGTTTCTGCTGTAAAAGTTTATGATGTTGTTGTTAGAACTTCTATGCAACCCTTTGATATGCATTGTATACCACAGTTGGTTTTTAAATAGTCAATAACCATGATAAAGGATGGGGTCTGACTAGACCCCAGCTGGTACGATTTGCATAAGTCTGTTAAGTTTTCTAAGCATGTTTTGCCTAATTAGCACGTAAAACGCTCCCTTTAATTTCAAGGAACAATTTTAACATTTGCATTCGTAAATGGAAGTATAATTAACATTAGTTTTCTAAAAACCATTGAATATCTTAACTGAGCATGATTGAAAGAAAAAAAAAGGACTGTATGTTGTGTGAAGAAAAGGAAAAAAGATGGGTTATTAGTACATCAATGTGCCAGGTTGTTTGTTAACTGAATAATAAAACATGTCTGAGCAAAGATAAATGCCATAACAACGATATTAAGTTTGTATTCAGGCATATTTTGTAATGGGGTCAAACTGGACCCCAGTTGGTATGATTCATATGTAAAATATGTTGGTAGTATGAGGGTTAAACTGCTAGGAATGCCGGCGGAACTTTTGAACCAAAGACTTTCCTATTTGTTTGATTTTTTTGATGTTCGGTGCTAGTTACGTGTATTCGTAGAACGCATTATAGAAACAAACATGTACTCTTTTTTCAAGAAATTAAAATAACCTCTCTGAACATGTTTGGCATATTGAAAGGCGCAGTAACCTCTCTATGATATGTTTGTTGGCAGGAATTTGAGTGTGAATCAGTTGCAGGATTTGCCACCAGCAATATTTGGGCAAAACATCCAGTTGAAATGGCTGTAAGTAGGATTTCATTTGTCAGTGATAAGTGTAGGTTACTTTTACCTTTCGTGTGCCAACGGTAGAGAGAAGAACAAGACCGAATCAAGGAAAATAGAAAAAGTTATAGCACGAGAAATGTTTGAGATGCAACGTAATAATTATTTCACCTTTCCTAAACGTTTATCTTCCACAAGGGAACCTAGCAATCTATGAATTGGAATTAACGTTTTATAAGGCTTAACACTCGTAGCAGAACGATGAAAGAAGGCCAACACCAACCAAGTCACCTTCAATTACAACCCGAAATCAAAAGTACGCGTCGAATATATCTAGAAATCCGCTTCAATCTTCCCAGGATTTTATTGGATTTTCAATCTCTTACTGGAAACCTGTTTCTGAGTATGCTTTTGCTCATCCTATGGTATTATTTTATCATATCTGGTTAAAAACAGTATGGATCGCGTCTCCAACGGAACATGAAAAGAAGAGGTGGTAAACGTGAAGGCGCCGGGCGGAAGAAATCGCCTGCGTTGACCAATATAACGAGAGAAATCAATCAAAAACATTGGAGAACAAATCTCCATTATATATATTTGGAAAATCGCATTTTCTCAACCTGGCGAAAGGTTCGTGCGGAGGGAATCTTCGTAAACGATTCGAACTTCGCGTCATAGCTGCTTGGTTTGGAGCTCAGACGGAGACAAGCTTCGGTACACAGTCGATTATCTCCTCGACAAGGAAAACCTCTATCAGAACCTTGTTTTCTACGGTTCGAGCAAGCGTTCTTGTAATGACATGGGTTTGGTTCCTAAATTTAGATAACGGAGAAGTTGTAGCAACGAGATTATAAACGAAAAATTTATGATTGAAGGCAGAAATAAAGCTTACCGGTAGTTTCGCTACACTGCAGTTCAGGCGATTCGCTACGTTTTAAAATTGACATATTCTCTAATCATTGAACTCAATTTGCTTCTTGTGCAAACACTGTGAAACGTAGAAACAGCTAAGATAATTTTTCACACGACCGGATACCGAAATAAACAATTAAATGATTCTTGGACTTCAGAGGTATTCGTTGACGTTTGGCTTTCCCTGGACAAGTCCATCAGTAAATTTTCCATGGTATCAAGAAAATGAGTGTTCCAATATGACATTAGGTCTATAATCACTATAATAATTTTGACTGGCAAACACTTCAACTCGACAGGGTTTGTTTATATTTTTCGAAGGAATGCGCCTCTCAGCGCGAGACATGCGGAAGAAGTGTAATATGCAAATCAGCTAAGAAATGGTATCTAATGTGCATGTGCACGAGGTGACTGTGTCCCTTTAATAAGAAAGGCAACGAGTAGTTTTCTAACAAACCATTTCCTCATCACACAGGTACTTCTGACTTGGAAGAGGGTTAAGTTTCCACTCAGTCAGAATGTTGATAATTTACAAGAAATAAGTTGCGGAAGGTTCACGACAGTCGATTACCGTTCATCGAGTTACCTTGACTCCGAATACGCAAAATGCTGAAGTGTCGCTTTTATGGAAATCAAAATAGCGTGAAATGGGAATTAAAATCATTGTTCATTTTTACGAACAGCTAAACACCAATAAATTCGGGCAATAAAATGCGCAAGGTACTACTTTTTCAACGCACAAGCAGAGCCCTTGTTTTGCTCATTAAACCTTTTCTTTTATGGCCGTTCTCGTTGCCCTCGCCGCCGTGTTTCGTGAGATCTCTAAATGAGCTCATCTTCGTAGGACTAGAAGCGAGCTTGCATTGAGAGAGGCGTTTTTACAGAAGACAGTTTTTTGTATTTATTCTCGTCAGAAATACGAAATTTTTGTGTCAGATACGGAGTTAAACCTCAAAGAATTTGAAGAATTGAACTGTTCAAGTTGTCAGGTATCCGAGTCGACTCATCAATCAGGTTTCAATTAAGAAGGCTCGAAAGGGTTTTTGGCTGCGAGAGTGCGTGTAGCCCACCTTAGCCAAGGTGCACGCGTCAGCTGAATGAATCAAAATTTCTATCAAACGTCATGCGCAGCGTACACCAGGCCACGGTTGATCAAACAGCGGATAACTCTCTATCCAGCGGATAAAATATATTCCGCGCTGAAGTACATTTTATCCGCTGGAGAGCAATTAGATAGAGTTATCGGCTCTTTGAAGAACTTAAGGGTCAGATATTTAAATTCGGCGTAACATCGCGTGAACCGCAAATAAAGCTGTCTACAGGAAACACTTTTTTTTTTTATCTCGAGGTCAGTTTTGCCATGATCTAATTTTATATTATGTATCAAAAGAGTCAGGAAAACTGGGTAAGGGACTGTGAACTTTAAGCTGTGGAGTATTTGAGCTGGACGTCGATTTATTTACTCCGAAGGTCATGGCAACGAATTCCTTGCTATTTAAAATTGGAATTTCAAAGAATGCTATCTGTTATTTGTGCAAAATAGACTACGATATACATGAATGTTTAGGTTTTAGAGGAGAAAAAGATGATAGGTTATCTTGCTTCTTATAAGATATCATCTCTCAGAGAATATTTGCAACAGCTGAAATATAATTTAGAAATTAAAAGACAGACTCAAAGAATAAATTTCAACAGAAGTGGTTCAAAATACTCCATGCACTTTAATTGCTCCCTGAGTAGCCAAATATTTGCCTCACTCTACGCCTTTCAGATTTCTTTAACCTTCCCCCATAAGATTGAGCTTATTGAATAGTTTGGGATTCTGGTCCCAAAATTCGTTATTTCTGGATTTCGATTTTTTTTAGTTCGTCATCGTCATGTATCGGAGAAGAATACCTAATAGCCGGTTGAAGAAGTGAAGTAAAGTCCCTCAAAAACTATTATCGAAATATATTCGTGAAGTGTGTTAAACAATAAAAATACGAACAATGTAGAAACTCACTCTTGTAATATTTTATTATTGGTTCGCTTGGGTTTATCTATTGTTCGGTGTTGGGAAGCGGTACAACATATACGTTATTTATGGGAATATTCGAATCAAAGGGATAAAAATATTAAAAAGTTCAATGGTTTGTCCTTCTATTTATGTTTTAGTATAATGCTGACCTAGCTCTGATCAAATGTTGTTTTCTCCTGGTATAGATTTGGTATAAGCAGGTGTTCTGTTTTGGATTGTTTCCCAGGAAATTGATCTTTCTACCAAATATGTTTAAATAAGTTTTTCCTCAAGAACAATACATTGTTTACAAGAGGTCAAGCCGTAATTTATTGTATCTGACCTTAAGTTAACCTTTCGCTGGCATTTGCCTGGAAATGGCCATCCTTCTTGTTTTTTATTGTTTTCTAGTAAAGGTATTCAGTGTTTCTTACCGAATCTATACCAGCCGATATCTTATTATTTAAGTTAGTGTTTACTGTATTTATTTTAATAAAAATAATCTTTAGATCTTTTCATTTGAAGGTGACTGTCAATGTCAATACTTTTTGTTCTCTAACCACGTACTGTATTTTTAATAAGGTAGCTGAAAGTTGTAAACACGTACACCTTAATTTATGGAAATAGGCGTGGACTTGTAGTACCGCCTTTCTTCTCGGAAAGTTGTTGTTTTACAACAAGAACACTGAACACTGCCTGAAACTTCATCCGAGTATGTTACAAACTAGTGATTGTGAATGTGTAGTTTTTTTATCGATGCAAATATTCACTCTAATTTTTATATTTCTCCCGTTGCTTTATTTTGGTTGGACATATCGAAGAACCTAGTGAAAATCTTGAAAGAATGGTACATTTTTCACTGTAAATAAAGGGAAGGTACTCATTTCCAATTCCAACACTGACCAATCATAAAAAGGGCTTACGTAAGCCTATGTTAGTAGTTGATGAGTTTTTGACAGTAGGTTGTCAATCATACTCCAACCAACATAAAAGCAACGCGAGAAGTTCTTCGTCAGAGAATGTTGTAGCTGAGCTTTAGAGTGAACTTGCAAAATACAAGCAGCCATTGAACCACAATTGTGTGTGTCTACTGAATTCAACTCGCTGAATTAACTGAGCTGATTCCCCTTGGTTAGACGCTAAGGCTAATCTAACAAGTGGAGCTCGTGATTGTCAGTTGAGATGCTGGGTTGTGGTTGGGGGGAGACTGGAGCAACCTAAAGCATGTAGCCAGAGAAAAACCTCGGAGCAAAGCAAAAGCAAATAACAAACTCTAACTAAATAAGATTCAAAATGGAGCCTAATCGGTCCATTTAATATGGCGAATGCCCTCACCACTGATTTTCTGCTATGTGCACGGTCAGGACAAGTTTGTTGAAAAGAAAATTACCTTTATTGGCTTTATATTTATCTTAATTATCTTAGTTTACCCTTCATGTTACAGGTATTTACACAAGAACCAGTTACAGAATTTACCACGGGATGTTTTTCATCAAAATACTAAGTTGAAACGTCTGTAAGTAGTTTGAATTCCTAAAGATTGCATCATGTAAAATGCGCTCTGAAAGAAATTTATAGTTGATGATATAATAACAATGGACTTTTATGACTAATCGCCACTAAAATGATCTCTAACAGATCTACTCCTACGATAAAAAAAAAATAATATTAAAAAAATAGCCTTTATCAGTTAAAAGTGACGTTGAAGGTTTTTGGAACAACCCAAAATGAAATCATGAGAACAATCAATAATACAAACACAACGGTGAACTTCGTTGCAACAAAGCACTTCTTCAATTGCGATACCCCAATGGACCTTCACCCTCTAGACTTTACATAGAACACCGGCTTCAATAACAGTTTGAAGTATATTATTTTATGTTCCGTTCCTATTCAATATTTTGCTTTGGAAAAAATGCAAGCAATAACATTGAGGCACTGGGTGATAAGCTGATAGAAGAAACCAGGAATTCCTGCCAATAGAAGGCGTGTTTGATATATTTCATGACCCACTGGGTTACATAAACCTGAACCAATGACACGACCTTGACAATCTATCTCTTCTACGCTATAACATAAGCAAAAGAAACAATATTCACATGGAGGACATAGGCCTGCTTCAAGTACCAGGGAAAAGTTTCATAAATATCGCATTCCTCACGAAAGCCAAAACACAAACTAAAATAACAGAGAAACCTGGGAGAGAAACAACGAGCATCTATTAATGAAAAAACCTCACCGCGCTCAATGCGGCAGAATTAAGGAAAAATCCCGGCCCCATTCAAATAGAACTCTCCCGACCTGCCGGAGTCGGTCTTAAACACGAAACGAAGATGGACATGCCAGCATTACTTAAAGAGATATCTTTAACCTTAATGCACAACAACTTAGAGACACGGAAATGACCCGCATATCCAACTAACGACACAAATAAGAAACGAATGATCGTGCGAGAGATGGAAGCAGTGTTACAGACCTGAGAAACCCTGACAACGGTGCACAGATCTAAAGCCTTCTTGGGCTGAACTGGCTTGGCTAACTTCCTCTTAGCAACTTCAGCGACTGCAATATTTGTCGGATGCTACGATGGGGACTCCAAACCTACGGTGGCTCATATCAGACACATCGATTTCTTTCGTCGCAACTTAATAACTTGCGATCGCAACTTAACAACTTGCTATCGCAACTTACTAACTTGCGATCGGAACTTTCTAACTTGCGATCGCAAGTTAACAACTTGCAATCGCAACTTTATAACTTGCGATCGCAACTTACTAACTTGTGATCGCAGCATAATAACTTGCGATCGCAACGATCGTGTCTAAAAGTACCACGAATGACAACGAGTGACCACGAGTGACCACGAGTGACCACGAGTGAGAATAACATGAAAAAAGTATACTCGGCTGGCGCCATAATGACGTCATTTTTATCAAACAGCCACTATGAACCGTTCTAACTGCAAGAATCTTTCTTCTATTTGATCTTTCATCCGCATTTCAAAATATATGTTTCATATACAGTCGAAACTGTATATAACGGCCCTGTATTAAGCGGCCAGTTTTTAAAGTCCCGATTTTTCGCGCATACAAACGCTGTATTTGTTACCTGTATTAGGCGGCGACCTGTATTAAGCGGCCGCAGCAACCCTGTAGCAGTCCTATGTTTGTCTTTCTTTTTTATTCTTACCTGTATTAAGCGACCACCCTTGAATGGAAACTAAGCCATATGCACAGTACCATGGCTAACAGGAATTGTCGTGGCAGTGCCGACAGTCAACGACTTGCTCTACAAACAAAAGTTTCAAATTCCGAGGCGCCAAACGCAAGTGTCCCACTTGTTTAAGTCGCTGTAATTCTTACCCTATTCCTTTTTTAACTTGAAGAATTTTATTATACTGATTGTGTTACTTTTAATTAGCAACATTACCGTTATAATTTTTTTCAGGTTTTCCCTATGCAACTAACTGCTTTTCTCGTCACAGGCAGTCCACCCTCTGTTTGTGTGATGTAATTACTGTTTAAAACTTCAGACTTTATATTCACGCGACACGATCAGTTGAAATTTTTATTGACCCTTTACTGAATAAAGATATTTAAAGTCGCCTTTTACCTTTTTGTTGAAATAATGTTTCAAAAAAATGTTGATTGAGTCACGCGTGACGCGTGGTGTTTTTTTACTATTCCGATCCGTAGAACCTTTTCTCTGGCGAGTTTACTGTTCAACAGTGTTGCCGGCTGAAGACCGGTACTAGAGAGAGGGGGACAAGGCAGGCAAGAACCCGTGGGTCGCTACTTCAAACCGGGATTGTCGCCAGATTTGAAAAATTATTTCCTTTATTTCAACGGCCTCCGATTACCTACATATTTCGCCATTTCGTGGCCGAGTTTGGGATTCATTCAGTAAATTTTCTCCGAGAAAAGCGGAGCTTTAGTCCTCCAGGTAGGTTTCAAACTATGATCTGTAGCAAAGTCAGCGGTCAAAGGAATTCTAAGCATGCGATCGGTTTTAAATCAGCCAATCAACGCTTCGGTTGGGTAAGTGAAGCGCAACGGTCGCGAAGTGTTGATTGATGTCAAGTTAGTAAGTTGCGATCGCAAGTTATTGTGTTGCGATCGCAAGTTAGTAAGATGCGATCGCAAGTTAGTAAGTTACGATCGCAACTTACGTACTAACATGCGATCACGAGTTGTTAAGTTGCGATCGCAATTTAGTTAGTTGGGATCCCAAGTTATTAAGTTGGGATCAGGAGTTAGTAGTAAGTTGCGACGAAAAAATCGATGTGTCCCTTATGAGCCACCGTACAAACCAGCAACCTTGTGATCCCAACGAAAACCGTAAATTAATCTCGAAGTCGACGACGGAACACCCAGCGTCTCTTAGGGAAGCAGCTTCGGTCAAATCCAAAAGATATAAGGCGACAGAACAGAGGCTGCGCGGGAAGGTGAGGAACTTCTTCTTACGACTGGACCTACAAGCACCAACGACTCCAAGCAAAAGAGTACCTACCAACAGTGTTAGGGCCAGTCGAGGAAAGAATCAAGTCCAATAGAAACGGAACTCGGGTAAACAAACCAGGGTGGAGCAGCTGTTGAGCTTCACTGTAAACTATCCGCTGACCTTGACCTCAGTTCAATTAGTAGATCTAGCAACCTAGGAAGGACGATGGAATCTCTCACAAAAGGCGCAAAATGAGCAAAACTGCTATACAGGAAAAGCCAAATAGAAGTGGAAGGCTAGGCCAAACTACAACGGTCCCCAGCACCCCCTCCCAATGTGGAAACTAATGCTTACGCTGCAACTGACGAGTTGCACCGGCGTACAAAACAAATTATTATTGGCAATCCAATCCCGAGCTAGGGCATTAACTGCTGGGCACCCTGGAGAAAAATACTTAGATTTAAATCTAGCCACATGCGAATTATAATGGGAAGAAAAATGGTCCACGGAATGCGCATGCCATTTCGTGTCTAACCAAAATGCAACGGAAAACTGCAGGATTTAAGCTATAGTTATCTCGGTCGGGAAACCTACTGAGCAAATCGGCACAGGCATTCTGGTCACGGGTAACCACTGCGGCGCTAAAGGAAAAGCGAATGAGAGGCAGAACATGTATATGTCACTGCTGCAACCTCCTGCTAATCCGGGTTGGGACTCCAACAGCAAGGATACGCGAAACCCCGATATTGTCCGGATCCACACAGACTTTCAGCCTTGGACAGCGCGACCTCTCAGCGTAAGACTGGAAAATGACGATTACTGCTTTAAGTTTGCGATAAGTGGAACTCGTGCCAATGTCAGCCAGCTCAAGCAAGCCATGCACTGGATCGTTTCCCGCGGTTGCGAGCAAACACATGGTCGCGATGGCCGGAAATGCCTTTATCGAAGTACACTGTAAACAGTCGTTGGACATAACCCGCCACCTCCTAACAAGGGATTCGTGAGCCTTTTAAAGCAATAACGAGCGGTACTGGGACCGAAAGGTAAAATATCTAACTACTCCATCAAAATCCCAGGAAAACATATTGGCTGCTGATAAGGCCTAAAAATGTCGACGGGGTGATATCCCGTAGGTCCCCCCCCCCCCCCCACCCAAAAATTAAACCAGCATTCCACGCTATAAAATAAGCAAAGGGAACAATATATTCACTTGGAGAGCATAGGCCTGCTTCAAGTACCAGGCAAAAAGCCAGAGAGTAAAACAAAGCTTAGTAACGAAGACAACTTTTCTCATCCTCGGTATCGAATGCCAACTCATCAGATATATATTCCGGCACAGTAGTCCAACTGTAGTCACTCGTTCGGCTATTTTAATAACTTTTACTCTCTTAGAGACGAGAGAAATACCTTTCGCCACAGCCTTCTTCGCTTTCTTAACGGCGTTAATATTCAGAGCCTCGTTTGCGGTTTGAAGTCCTTCCAGCACGGCCTGGGCGTGCACAAATTGCTGCTTATGTTGGCTTTGCTCCAAATCCTACATTGGTATGGGAATATTAAACGCATAGAAAGGCATTATCTTCTATACTTCATACCGAAGATAATTTGCACTTAATTTAGTAGACCAGAATTTTTTCGCCTTCTTCCGTCTCCCTGATTCCGCCAGTACCAGTAGCCCAATAGGTTTGTCACGTGAAAATACATACCTCTTACTAACCGAGTTAGAGGTCCGTAACTTACAGTAGGGACCGAGAAAACGATGTTAGCGGATATATATATATATTATATTGGGCGCGCGGGAAAGGAACAACTTTCAAATTTAGCGGACCGTACAGTGAAATATGGCCCGCAGATTTGACCAATCACACCGCGCCTACTAAGTGAGAGATATAATAAAATTTCGATGCCTCGACGACAACAAGTTACGGATTATTTTGTCTACGAATTTTTTTTTAATTTAATCTTTGTTTGGTATAGTTGTGTCTTGTTCGATTATTTGATTTTTTGGTCGTTTGAGACTTTCCCTTTTGCGTTTTAACGAAAAGCTGCGTTTCTTACGTTAAATAGGCCTTCGGGCGTAACTTTTTGTTTATTCTTTCTTACCTCACCTTTCAACAACATTGAAACACAAATAACGATTACGTTTTTACTGAAGTTTATCAAAATTACGGTGATCACTAACAGACTTTGAGAATAAAAACCAACAACATGTATGAACATCCACCAATCAAAGTCAACGGACGGGAACTTTTGACCCCATTAGGCTCAATTTCCTTCTTTACTCAAAGACGGTCGCTGCTATGATTGACAGCAGTGCAAAATCTAACCTTTGGTGGAATCTTCAACTTTCACAGTTCACATGCGTAGAGGCGTAGTAACCCTATCTTTGATATGTTTGTTGGTAGGGATTTGTATGAGAATCAGTTGCAGCATTTGCCACCAGCAATATTTAGTCAAAATATCCATTTGGAATGGCTGTAAGTAGGATTTCATTTGTCCGCAATAAGTGTGGGTTACTTTTACTTTCGTGTACAACATTAGAGAGAAGAGTAAGTCTTAATCAAGGAAAATAAAAAAAATGTTATAGTGCTAAAAATGTTTGAGATGTAACGTCATAATTATCTCACCTTTTCTAACAGTGTATCTTCTACAAGAGAACCCAGCAATCTATGAATTGGAATAAACGTTTAATAAGGTTTAACACTCGTAGCAGAACGATACCAGGAGGCAATTACAACAACCAAGTCACCTTAAACTGCTAGGAATGCGGAACTGTTGCAACAAGAACGTTCTTACAAGATTACTTTAAGGTGACTCGACCCAGTTATGTTTTGGCGGTACCATCCTACTTTGAAGCTCTCCGGTATCCCCACCTTTGCTTTTATCGTACGTCTAACACATAGAATGGATAACACATAGATCAATCTACACTATAGCAAAAAAAAGGTTGGCGATCGGAGTAAATGTCACATGGTTATAGTTCCACGCTCCTTTGAGGTCTGAGTCGAAATTCTAATGTTGCCTGCTTTTTTTTCGTGAAAATCTCTCGGCTACACATATTAGTGCCTTGCGCTAAACAGTTCCACCGAAATCGCAATGACCCAATTCGAGAAATTCAGCGCTTTCCAAATTTAGCTGGTGTCGCAGATAGCAATTCTTCCAAACTCATCAGTGTTTGTGAGATTTTTGGTCTTAGTCAACTGATTACGGAGCCAACTAGAGTAACAGCTCTATCTCAGTCCCTAATTGACCTATGCATAACTAATACCCCAGACAAAATAGTTACATCAGGAGTTATGCCTTTAGGTATTAGCGACCACTCCCTTGTCTATCTAATTCGCAAAACACATTATACCATCCCTGGGTGTAATAAGATTATTAGTACTCGGAGTTTTAAAAATTTCAATCAGGAGGAGTTCCTAGCGGACCTTGAATTCATTCAATGGGATGACATTAGTCTATTCCCTCACCCCAACGAAATGAGGGAATTTTGGAAGAATCGGCAAAGCTGCAAAGTTTAGTCACCGGCTAAAATAATTAAATAATATTAATAATAATAATAATAATAATAATAATAATAATAATAATAGATAAGTGTTTCTATAATAACAGTAAAATCTTTGTTACAAAACCCTAATTAAAGTCCTATTTACAATCAACCTGCTGTTACAAAAAATCCAATTAACTCATCAAAACACTATTCATTTACAAATTCTAAAAAATAGAAGTAACTTAACCTTACATAAAAGAAGAGGAAATAGATATAATAATAATAATAATAATAATAATAATAATAATGATAACGATAACGATAACGATACCGATAACGATAACGATAGTGAAAATGATAATGATAATGATAATGATAATGATAATGATAATGATAATGATAATGATAATGATAATGATAATGATAATGATAATAACAATAATAATAATAATAATAATAATATTAATAATAATAATAATAATAGTAAAAAGACAAATCTAAAGAGTAAATAAAGACTGACAGCATGGGTCTAAGCTCGTTTTGCATTCATTTGTGGGTTCGTCTAACGGGAAACCTTAAACGTGCGCCTTAAGTCAATGTTGCAAGCGGGCTGTTTTCGATGACCGATAAACCTAATTTTATCATGTGAGATCACGATTGTCGGTTTGCAAACGATCGCAATCACGGAAGGTAAAGTTCCCACTGCAGTTTTGGAGGCTGATTTTGTGATCGATCTGCGATTATCTCACCCAGCTGTCAAGGTCCTGTCTTCCTCCCTAGGGGAAGGATCCTCCTTTCTTCTGGTCACGTGTCACCCAAAATCTGGGGCTTAAGAAAATTTTCGTCAGGGAGGGTAGGGATAGTAAAGTATGTAAATGCCACTGAAAAGAAACGCAACGAGTAGATTTCTAACGAATCATTCGCTCATCATACAGGCACTTTTGACTTGGAAGAGGGTAAAATTTCCACTCAGTTACAATGTTGATAATTCAAAAGAAACACGTTGATCTAATACTCTTATTTCGCTGGAACGCCAGCGGGAAGATCCTGATGACCGTCCATCGAGTTAAAACTCAAATATGCACAATGCTGGGGTATCGCTTATATGGAAATCAAAATGGCATGAAATGGGAACGACGATCATTGTTAATTTTTCCGAACAGCTAAACACCAAGAAATTTGGGAAATAAAATGCACAAGGTACTAATTTTTCAACGCACAAGCAGAGCCATTTTTTTGCTCATTTCACTTTTTGTTTTATGGTCGTTCTCGTTGCCCGTCGCGGCCGTGTTTTCGTGAGATCCCTAAATGATCTCGCCTTCAAAGGACTAAAAACGAGCTTGGTTGAGAGAGGCGTTTTTACAGAAGACAGTTTTTTGAATATATTCTTGTCAGAAATACGAAAGATTTGTGTCAGATACGGAATTACACCTCACAGAAGTTTAAGAATTGAACTGTTGAAGTTGTCAGGTATCCGAGTTGAAAACAAAGCCCCACAGAAAGCCTTTTCGTATACTAGCTCCAGCTTTTCACTGAGGAACGGCTTAGAAGCGAACAAAATCTGAAATTAAAATGAAGAAGAGCATTTCCATACCTTTTCGTCGGCCATCGTGAGATCTTACATGCTTTTGAATGCAAATCTGCGGTTAGCGGCTTTCCACAAACTTTCCCGTGTGGGGACGCCCTGAGTTAATTTTTAGCGCATGAAATGGAAACGCTCAGCGAGAGCAAATGAATTTTAGCGATAGCGAATGAGTTTTAGCAACAGCGAATGAAATTTAGCGACAGCGAATGAAATTTAGCGATAGCGAATGAGTTTTAGCAACAGCGAATGTAATTTAGCGATAGCGAATGAGTTTTAGCAACAGCGAATGAAATTTAGCGATAGCGAATGAACAATTTAGCGACAGCGAATGTAATTTAGCGATAGCGAATGAGTTTTAGCAACAGCGAATGAAATTTAGCGATAGCGAATGAACAATTTAGCGACAGCGAATGTAATTTAGCGACAGCGAATACAACTTAGCGAATATTGAAACATTTGGACGACCATACACGCTAGCTAAGGTGCACGCGTCAGCTGAGTGAATCAAAATTTCTACCAAAGTCGTGCACAGCATATACACCAGGCCGCGGTTGATCAAACGGCGGATAACTTTCTATCCAGCGGATAAAATGTATTCGTTGGAGTACATTTTATCCGCTGGAGAGTAATTTATACATCCGCTCTTTGAAGAACTTAAGGATCAGATGTTTAAATGCGGCGTAACATCGCGCGAACCGCAAACAAAGCCGTCTGCAGGAAACACCGATTCTTTTTTTTATCTCGAAATTTTTTTCCATGATTTATTTTTATATTTTGTATCAAAAGAGTCAGGACAAATGGGTAAGGTTCTATGAACATTATGCTGTGGAGGACTTGAGCTCGTCGTCGATTTATTTACTCCGAAGGTCATGGCAACGAATTTCTTGCCATTTAAAATTGGAATTTCTAAGAATGCTATCTGTTATTTGTGCAAAATTGATACGATATACATGAATGTTTAGGTTTTAGAGGAGAAAAAGATGATAGTTTATCTTGCTTCTTGTAAGATATTATATCTACTGTTCTAAATTGAAAAACACCTCCCCATCTATCAGAGATTAGTATAAATCTACTAGCTTTCTATAACGAATGCTGTTCTCTTATTGGCTACGCTACTCACCATCTATTCTCTTTTAGTATAAATCTACTAGTGTTCTATCACGAATGCCGTTCTCTGATTGGCTACGCTACTCGCTATCTATTCTGTGATAGATAGCGAGTAGCGATTTTCAACAAAATGGCGGCCGCTTCTTCGCGTTTTCGAAGTGTCTGCGATGACGAAATAGATAATTTACTTGTTTAGTTTTGAACAACTAGTAGATTTATGCTAAAACAATTAGATTATTCGCTCTCGATTTCTATGCGTGATAGTTGGTTCGGGCTTCGCCCTCATCAACTATCACGCGATAGAAATCTCGAGCTCATAATCTAATTGTTAAGTAGATAGTGAGTAGAGTGAGTAGCCTAACAGCGTGCAGTTGTCAACAAAATGGCCACGGCTTCGTCGCGTTTTCCAATAACGAATTATTTCGAAGTGTCTGCGAAGAGGATTTTCGGGGAATTACTTGTCGAGCCGATTTCAGAGAAGACAAAAATTGCAACGAAATATTGAATGATGATTTTTCACGGTGAGAAAAGGAGTCGAAACAAGAGTTAAATGAATTTTTTCTTCATTTACACTTTTAAAAGTCGGCAATTTTATAATTTTGAAAACATTCAAAGTTGCGTTTCACTGACACATTTTTTTAAAAAACTTGGCTTCCAAAGGGCACTTTTACGTCGGTGTATCTTTGGTTGTCATTAACAATAACAAGAACTCGGATACTCGTTTCGGTTTCGAGAGAATGAACGGTTTTTATTTACCATAAAATCTTGAATGAAATGCAAGGGCGCGAACACAAACGCCAATGCAATTCGACCTATTTATTTCATTACGGTATTCAGTAAAAACGTGAACCTGTCTTGTTAAGTTTTGAACGACTAGTAGATTGATACTAAAACAATTAGATTATTCGCTCTCAATTTCAATGCGTGATAGTTGATGAGGGCGAAACACGCGATAGAAATCTCGAGCTCATAATCTAATTGTTAAATATGTGCAACAGTTGAAATATAATTTAAAATTGAAAAAGTTTCTATTGAGATTCAAAGAATAAATTTCAATAGAAGTGGCACAAAATACTCCATGCACTTTAGCTACTCCCTGAGTAGCCGAATTTTTGCCCACTCTGCGCCTTTCAGATTTTTTTTAATCTACCCCCCATACGATTGGGCTTATGGAATGTTTAATTGGGGTCGTGGTCCCCAACCTGGGATCAGATTCCCCCGCCCCTCCCCTCCCTTGTCTTCCTTCTTGCCTTAAAAGGCTCTATAGGCTGGAATATCAGTGTCCAATCAGAGACAGCCCAGGCTCAGTATCCCATAAAAGGAACCTCGTATTGATTTTTATATTTAATGTGAAAAAATTCACTTCAGTTCTCAAAATGCTAGCATCCGGCCATACATGTGGAAATAAACTTTGCACTGTCGTCGCCCTTCCCATGCATTCAGCTTCAATTTTCAGCTGAAGCGGACAAGTGCCCCATTTCGGCTTTGCCGTAATTTTTTGGGGATTTGCGAAATCAAATCTCACCAGTACCGTCCAAAAATCACTGAATAAAACGAACGATTTTTCTCATTCACCCGAAATTCGAGGTTTGAAAACCGTTTTAACTAACTTTTTCGCATGCCATTGAATTTGCGATAATTTCGGCTTATAAGAGATTTGAAATACGATTAATTTGAATATCTACTTATCAGTTATAATTTCAGAAAGACATCTTAGCAGCCGACTGCAAAAAAAAAAAACCCAACTGCACGTATTTCGTTTCATCAAGTGATACAATGAACAAACGTCTTACCAGATTAGCGTACTGGGAACAAGAAAACAACAATGTTATGGCGCAAGAAATAAAGTGCAGAATGAAATCGCAATGCAATTAAATGGAATCATCTTGAGAGATATGAAGGCCACAATATATCATTTTCCTTAGATGTTGCGCAGAGGACACGTATATGATTTTATTAAAAGTTTAAATTGTTTCCGTGTCTGAAGAATAGTCCCCAAATGATTGAAATTGGTCAAACTATTTATTGCTAGCCCATTAACAATCACAAAGTAGAACTGTGTTGCTATGTCACGATGGACACGACAATGGTATGAAACTCTATCGTATTAAAGATCACTGAAATTGGTCAGTTTCCCAATTTTCAATTCTTCCATAATGCTTCAGCGTCTTTCTTTTTAATTAAAGTACACCTTACTACCCACTTTTATCAATAAAATAAGTTTACTTACTTGAATCTACGTTTTTCGTTCCTCGGCGAAGTTTCGAAAATTTGCCCCATAAATGGCGGCTGAGGTTAAGCGGCTATTGTGACGTCTTCTCTTAAAGGGGAAGTATCTTGGGGTTTTTCACCTCTTTTGTTGAAAATGGTGAAATAAGACCTTCACTTTGCTACAAGATAATTCTAGAACAACGAGAGGATAGAAATCAACTCAATTCTTGACAGAAAGAACTCGTACGCTGTTCTAGCGCCTTTTGGAAACAAATATACGAAAACTTGAAAAACATTAGCCTAACATTTTTCAAGTTTCAATCCATTCCGGCCAACTCTGTCTCTGGCCAGAGGCACTAAGCGGCAGTTTTGCACTGGGGTGATAATTTATAACAAAACTAGACAAACAGTTTTTTGTTTCTGTAATTGTCAGACAAACATTTTTGGGTTTTGAAAGGACATCAAATTTTCGTGATACTTCCCCTAATTCCTTTGAAAGAAGGGCACGCGTAAAATGATTTTGGAAGGTCTAGGCCATAATACTCTTACCATCATGTTTGTGGCTTCTCGTCTCGCCTTTTGTACATTTTTAAGATCTGCATGATAGTAAGCCCTGTGCTAAACCGTCGCATGTGTTTCTGTGATGCGAGTTCAGTGGGTCTGTTTATGTGATCTCTTGTTGATTCTTTTAAGCTGCTGTGGTTCTAATGCTGTATGAGGCATTGTAACTGGGTTTAACTGGGGTCGTTGCAGGAATTTGTGTCAGTGACATTTATGTAATGATAGGATCTGGAGCATCGTTTGGACCGAAACGTTTTTGTACTGCCACGCCTGATCATTTGTTCTGTTGCAAGATGTTTCTTATTATGGCCATGAGTTTTTTTGGACGATCCTTTTTTTCTTTCTTTAACGGCTGAAACTTCAGTATAAAGTTATATTACTAGCTTGCAGTGTTGTTTCAGGGGAGCCAAACAAATTCCTTTCGTTTGTTTAGACCAGTTTGTTGACAGTATTGAATTTGCAGGATCATAATTTCGATTCTCCTTGGATCGCATCAGTTGAAAGGGAAAAATTAAGTTGTGAGTTTATCTGTAGACAACGTCAGGTTTCTTCCCAGAATGCAACTGAAGTATTGTTTATTTTTTGTTTTCTATTTATCTTTACCATGCAGACACTATAGTTTGAAATGTTTTTGCTATTTATTCATTTTAAAACTACATAACTTTTATTTTGTTTGTATATTTTGTTTGCCATAGATCAGGAAAGCGCAATATTTATGATTTAGTGATTTCGAGTTATTTTTTGTTTATTGTTGTCATGTATCGGAGAAGAAGGCCTAATAGCCGTTTGAAGCAATCGAAACACATTCGCGCAGTGAAGCTCGTGATTTTCATTATATTATATTGTGAATGCCCTCACCACTGACTTTTCTGTTATGTGCACGGTATGGACAAGTCTTTTGAAAACAAAATTACATTTATTGGCTTTATATTTATCTTAATTATCTTAGTTTACCTTTCATGTTGCAGGTATCTAGAAAAGAACCAGTTACAGAATTTACCACAGGATGTTTTTCATCAAAATACTAAGTTGATACATCTGTAAGTAGTTTGAATTCCCAAATATTACATCATATATAAAATGCGCTCTGAAAGAAATTTATAGTTGATAATATGGTAATAATGGACTTTTACGACTTATCGCCACTAAAATGATCTCTAACAGATCTACTCATGAAACGTTTAAAACCTGTTGATCGTCCCAACGTCGTTTTTACATTTTCTCTTGACAGAGATCTAAGACATTTTATCTTCCACATGAATCCATACACTGACAGCTGCAAAATAAAGCTATACATAGTTTGAGGGGTTTGTGTGTATATACGATAATAAAATGATATTTAAAAAAAAAAAGCCTTTATTAATTAAAAGTGACGTTGAGGGTTTTTGAAACAAACCAAAATGAATTCAGGAGAACAATCAATAATATCAACACAACGGTGAACTTTGTTGTAACAGAGCGCTTCTTCTCTTGCGATATCCCAATGGACCTTCACCCTCTAGACTTCACATAGAACACCTGTTTCAGTAACGGTTTAAAGTAAATTTATTTTCTGTTCCTATTCAATATTTCGCTTTGAAAAAAAAAATGCAAGCAATAACATTGACGCACTGGGTGATAAGCTGATAAAAGAAACCAGTCATTACTGCCAATGGAAGGCATGTTTGAAAATTTTCATGACCCATTGGGTTAGAGCAACTATGAAACCAATGGCATGACCCTGATAATATATCTCTTCTACGCTCTAACATAAGCAAAAGAAACAATATTAACGTGGTGAACATAGGCCTGCTCCAAGTACCAAGAAAAACTTTCATAAATATCGCATTCCTGACGAAAGCTAAAACACAAACGAAATCATAATCTACCCATTAATTTTCGCGCGATTTTATTGGCTACTTTACATCACGTGGTGCAAAATCACAGGACGATTATCACGCAATAACCCCCATCTGCGTCGATATTTGTCCTCCGATTATTTCCGTGCATAAGAAACAAAGCCAGCGCAAAAAAAGCTAGCTCAAGAGTTTCACCTTTTTACTTAATATTTTACATGGAAGAAAAGCAAACTCGTTTTGTAGAATCCAGTAATAGTGGCATTAAAAAGTTGGTCGCATTAATGCAGTCCCGAAAAGTACAAAAAAGTCAACAAAATATGCTTTTAACGCCTTTAAAGGTGAAGAAAGTTACGAGTACACTTTCAGATTTAGTCCTACGCTAAACTGAGTCATTTTAAAAAATAGAGAATTAATAAACTGTGTTTACTAACTATAAAATAAACCAACTGTTCTCGTCCAACTTTAGCATGGAGGAAAGAAAGAAAAATCCCAACCGCAGTTGAAAACATGGAGACAGCAGAACTGTCAACCATGTTGAGACGTTTTTACGTAGAAGCCAGAAACGTGGAAGAAAAACCATAAAGCCGCAACACTATGACATTCGTTCCGGTCTGGACAGATTTTTATCTGGTTCCCCTCAAAGAAAACCGTTTCCTATTATTCGGGATTAAGTATTCAAACCAGCAAACGAAGCTCTAGATGCATCTAGATGTCATCCGTTTTATATGGGCTGGTCGTTTGGGGCGGCTGTCCAAATACAGACCTTCTACAATCTTTGGAATTACTTCACCAAAGAGCAGCCAGAATAATCATTATCACTTACTTCACGATACGCCTACTGATGAAGTATACCGACACTCGAATTGGAACACTTTAACCTTTTATTATAAAATTCGATTAATTAAATTATTCCATAGCGTGTTTATAGGTGAAGCACCTGCGGACCTTTCGTACTTGACAAATAAACCTCTCACTGCATACAACTTTAGAAGAAGTCAGTGATAACGTAATCGTGCCCCGTTTTAATTCAAAGTTTCTCAAAAACCCTATAAGCTATAGAGGCGCTATCCTTTGGAACGCTATCTCGACTCGCCAGTTTGCTGATTTTTATCATAAAATGAAGAAGGACTTTTATTTTAAGGAACTTAATTTTAGTGCACAGTCGGCCCAGGCGCTGCTTGGAAATATTCATGATTGCCTTGAGTAATTCTTCCTGAAAAATTTTCCAAGTCTGCATGAAGCTCCCGAGTTGAATTCCTTTTTTATGCACTTTTTTGAATCTGACTGTAAATTTTGAATCATGTGCATCGCGTATCGTTCTAAACATCTGCCTCTGCCAGTCTGTTGTCCGCTAAACATTATTTACATGTGAATACGCGAACTCGTTTGAACATTTCTCTTTCTTAGAAACTGATTGAATATTCTCAGTTTTTTACCTGTTACCATGGTAGTTGTGCTCTGTAAGTAATGTTATCACCATTTTAATATAGTTTCACACTGTAATTATTTTCACACGACCTCACAAGCTCTGATCTTTAAATCCTATAGAGTTTAAATAAAGGATATAATGATATACATTCCCCAAAAGTGATGATCCCTTTATTTTGTACCTAAATTAACTTAGATTTTAGTCATTCGTTGTATTAACCTCGAAAGTGGACCGCTTTTGTGATTCAGAGTCGAAAAAAATAATTTTGGTTGATGCGACACGAGATCCAACCTTGTTTTTAAAGCGCGAGTGTTCCGCGCATTTTTGTTTTTAGTCCCTTTAGCTGCAAAGAGACCTCAAACACTTTGCATGAAATGGAACTGTTTAGGTGTTAAAGTGAACAAATTGGTCAACAATAGGAACGCGATGTTCCTGTTGTTGTAATTAGGAACTATTTGTTCCTATTCGATGTGTTCCTTTCTACTTGATTTGTTCCCTTAAGAAGTGAAAGGGAACTCAAGTTCCGAATTAATTTCTGCGATCAGGAAATTAGGACCAAGTGTTCCTAGTTCCCTTTACTAAAAGAGAACGGGAGTTCCGATAACTTTATTTTTTGGTCCTTTTTTGCAAAAATAAGTTCCGATCTATCCTGCAAAGGAACTTATCACTCCATCATTATTCCTATTAATTGAAAGTTCCTTTCTTACTAAATAGGAACTTTTGTTCCAGATTTGAAAAGTAATTAGGTATAGCATAACTGAGGGTCAGTGAATGCACAAATTAGTTTTTATAGATAAAGTCACAGGATGAATAAGTTAGGGGAGGGGTCGGGATGATTGGTGTCGGACAATTGATGGTGCAAACGCGCAATGTATTATTAACGTGCCAACCATTTTTTTTTTATTTATAAACAAAAATCAGGTTCAGCCTGCTTGTCTGTTTATTGGGACATGCACAAGCTTGTCGTGTGCAAGCATGAACTTGCCAGGACTTGTCCAATTGTCTCGAGTCTAACCAAAAGAACACGTTCGGGCAAATATCTTGCATAGACGATTGTGATTGGCTAGTCAAATTGATTGGTCTCGAGAGAGCAAAGCTGTATACTGAAGATAAGCCCGTTGGAGTTTACGCGCATTTGCAGTCTTAGCTTTGACGAAAAATGAGCAAGAGCCAAGAGTTAGTCAACTGGTCAAAATTGCCAAATGCTTTGCCCAAGCCGAAGAGACTTCACTTAGAAGAAGATGAAACAGACGGCCTTTTCTACTGCCCAGTTCAAAATTGTAGTCACGATGGATTCGCAACCCAGCGAGGATGCAGAAAACATGTAAAGAAAAAGCATGCATGGTTCTATTTTTTCGATGAAGCCCGACACCAAAGATGCCAAGGAGATCGAGTCGACTGTCTCTGTTAAACAAGAGCCCCGTGAAAACATTTTGCGCACATCAAAAGACATTCCATCTTTTGATAATTCTAGCGTAATTGCCAAGCAACTCTACGCCTGGCTAAGTGGTACTGGAGGAGGATGCAAAAGCGAGCGTCAATCCAAGCAAATAGTCAGCAGGTGTTTAAAGTTTTTGAAGTTTTGCTGCGAAGACGACGAAGAGCTCACATTTGACATAATCGACTTTGGTTTGTGCTCACCGAATCTCCTTTTCAAATTTGTTGACATGCTGCAGGACGAATGGAAGCTTGGTCACGCAGGACGACTGGGTTACATCGACGCAATTGGGGAAATGGTGGACTTCAGAAAAGTAAACGGCGCGTCGAAATCGGTGATAAGCAGTCTTTGTACCACAGAGATCTACTTGAAAAAGGTGCGTCGAACAGTTTCAAAAATGATGCGCATTCAATGGAACGGCGAACTCGACATAGACACGTTAGAGGCTAAGGGGCATTGGGCATCGTTAGAACAACTCTTGGAAGCGGTCGGGCGTTACTTGCCGCGCTACGAAAACGTGCTTAAAACGTGTAAAGAAAAACCGCGCGCGGTGTCGCCTTTGGATTTATCGTTTGCCACTAAATTTCTCGCCCTGTATTTGTTTATCAAGGTGAAAGGCTCCCGGCCAATGACCTATCAGTATTTGACTCTGGAGATGGTAAACAATGCCAAGACCAACGGTGGATATATCGACCAGAAAATGTTCAAAACCGCGGGAAAATACGGCTTCGACTCGCTGTTTCTTAGGGACACGAGCATGCAAGTGCTTGAAGGTTTCATCAACCACGTTCGTCCTCTTCTAAAGCCCCCATGCGATTATGTTTTTGTAACAAGAAATGGAAGGCAGCACAGCAAACTCGGAGAATCAATGAGCAAATTGGTTTTTGACGCAACAGGCAAGTACGTTCACTCCACGCGCTATCGGCTAATAGTAGAGACCGCCAGCTCGTTAAAACTGGGCAGTTCTGCGCAAAACGCAATCTCCGAAGATCAGAAACACACTTCTGTAGTTGCTAGGGTACACTACCAAAAGCAAAGATCTCGCGACGTCGCAACGAAGGCGCACGCGTTTCTCGAGGAACTGCAAGGCGACAAGGGCACGGAACTTGACAAAGATGTTCGCGCGCGTCTCTCTGACAAATCTACATCTTCGCAAGAACATGACGAAATATCAGACGGCTCTAATTCTACCGACGAAGTGGAAACAGTTCAAAAAGCCCCACCCCCTGATCGCCAAGCCGACAAACCACTAGAGAAAACCTGTGAGAGTGCCGTAAAAGTTAAAGGAAAGAGCTCTTCGAGGAGAACAAGTTTACTGTTCACGGAGGAGGAGGACAAGTATCTTAAAGCCGGGATCAAAAGGTATGGTTTTGGACAATGGAAAGCTATCCTTAGAGACGTCGATTTTCATTTTCAAAAGGGAAGAACAGCCAACTCGTTGCTATGTCGAGCGACGCGGCGATTCTATAAATATTCAAAAAAGTAAATGGTCCAATCAAAGCAATTTGCTGCTTTAAATAACGAGCAACTCTAGCATTCGATCTCTTTTGCTCCTGGACGCCGACGCGCTAGCATGGACAGCCTTGTCGATAAGCACCCCGAACTAACTTTACGAGATATCAAGTTGGCAGGCGAGTTTTTGCAAGGGATGTGTGCCGCCAATTTCCCCGAAAGTACTGCTTTGTTGGCGGAAAGTCTTCTATGGCGTCACCTGAACAGTTCCAAGGACAGGAAAAAGTCATCTCTAAGACGACTTATATTGGCGTGTCTGTTTCTTGCGATCAAATTGGAGGACAACGACTTTGCCAGAAATGATTTGTTTATGGACATGGTATGCACGCCAGTGAAAAGGGAGGACATTATAGAAGAAGAGCTCAAGGTGCTAGAATCCGTCAATTGGAGACCCTTGTTAAATCTCGACATGGTTTGACTTTGACTCTTCCGTTGTTGGCGCTTCAAACATATGACACACAAGTGAAAAAACGATAAATAGATAATTTCATTTATTGTCATTAGGAAAATTATTACGGTGTACGCTTAATTATTATCAATTACAATTTGGGAGTGACACGTCAATTGACATTATTCGGTTGCCATGGTAACAATCAACAACAGAATATTATTATATTATTGTACAGAATATTTGTAATCTATTTATTGTACACACATTCGAAGTCTTGAACGCTACTTATGCCTTTAGTCAACACTTTGCTCGCCGTTTTGGAAAGGAAGAGAAATGTTGAAATTGATGTAAGGAATCGAAATAGCTTACTTTATTTCTTGTGTTTTTCTTCCTTCCTTAGCCCCGAGCTTTTAGGCACACAGTAAATATTTCCAATGCTCATTTTATTTCGCTCAAACAGCTATCATAACAGAACTGTATTTATATCCATGGTGACGGGTTAAGCCCTACTTTACACAGATAGCATATTTCATTTTATATAGTAACAAAAGGTGTCCACACACACACTTGTGATTTCCAATAATATTCTATTTATTCTTGTAATGCAACGTGAACTCAATACACTTAATGAACGTTTAATCACTAGTTACGCACTTAAATGGATTCTACTGACTAGAAAAAAAAATCTGTTATTGTTTTCTGACCCGACAGACATTTTCCACGCTTGCCAGCCCTCTGCATTCCCGGTGACTTTCTTTTCGTTGGTCGTTTGGGGCTGTTCACCGGGATTCCTCCCCATGTGCTGGGAAGGCTGTAATCTTCAATTGGTCTTACAACCCAGCTAGGAGTTGGGGGTACAAAGTCGGGGTCGAAAGGTGGGCTCCTTCTAGGTGTCGCTGCTCCGCTGGGCGAGAGAGGATTGAACTCTTCCACAGTTTCTCTGTAGCCACTGTCTTGAGTGTGAGAAGGCGCCTGCGTTATAAACATGTCCTCTTCGTCTGTCTCTTCGTCACGTCGCGGCAACGCCTCGCAGGGGTAAGGGAGTGACTGCCAGATGGTGCATATCCATTGCGTCTGCTGAGTGGACGTCCATTTCATTTCTACGCACTTGCGTCTCCGTTCCTCCAGCACAAGCTTTGCCAGACCTGGGACCTCTACTTTCTTGAAATTTAACTTAAGGGCCTCCTCGGCGACACCGATCATATATTGTAGGGCTTTTTTTACGTCTTGGTCAGTGGCAGAGTCTTCTTGCTTCTGGAGATCTATCAGCTCTTGTTCTTTCTGAAGAACCCACTCGTCTTCGTAGAATTTTCTTGCTTTTTCTTCGAGCTCTTGCATCTCTTCTTCCCGTTTCCTCAGAAAATACTCCTCACGTGTTCTCTCTATGTTAGGATGGTATGGTCCGCCGACCTTGTCTAGAAGATGGGCATCTTCCTCCCTTATCATTCTTAAACTCACCCATCGACGCCTTGTTTCCTCTAGGAATCTGCTCTCTCTATCGTGTAGATCTCTCTCTGCTTCCTCCATTACGTTTCGAACTTCCGCTCCGATAAGGGCGAGTTGTCTTTCCTTTAGGCTCTGCTTGGGCACTTTTCCTCTCTCCTTCGATATTCGTGATAGGTTTCTATCCCAGAACTCAGATGCTCGTAGTGGCACATCCTCTGCATCCGAATCTCCGTCAGATTCTTCTTCTCCTTCTCCTTCTTCTTCTTCTTCTTCTTGGGAGCCATCGACATTATCTTCGTTTTCCCCATTCTCGCTATCGTCAAGCAAGGCAGAGCGAATGCGCTCCTTTTCGTCCTCGTCTAGTGGTCCGTCGTGCGCTCTTGAGGTGTTAAGAGGCACTTCGTCTTCTGGAGTCACTGCTTTGGTAGAGGCCCACACGATGCAATCCATTGCATGGCTTTTCAAGTACTCCTGGACACCAGCAGCGTTGGTCGAGTTTAACCTTCAAAATAAGTAGGGACAAAACTTTAAAAAATACCAATAAGTCTTCCGAGCCATGCATCTCCTTTCCGTTTTTGTCAACGTTCGACACCATGTGAAGGTGTTTCTTGATGGCTGTATCGAGCAATAACTAGTTTGGGACGAGACCGAGAGTGCTTTTTAAGCTTTCTTACCTTTTGAAATGAAATTTCTGCAGGCGAACCTCCATAGCATCGTTGTGGTCGGCGCCGAAGTCCATCTCAGTCTGACATGTAATGAAAATGGGACACCGTATCTCAAGGGGGACCGCAGATTTGTATTTCTTGTCGTATGCTGAAATGCCGCCTTGCGTCAGCATCTGTATGAAAAGAGAGATGCAATTATCTCAGTTAAGAAAACGATAGTTTAACAATATCGTAAATTTTTAACTTAGCTTTATAATAATATTGTAATGCGCTTTTGATTATTTTTATAGAAAAAAGCGCAATATAAATGATAAATATTATTATTAATTATTATTATTATTTACTTTCCAATCATCTGGATCGAGCATCTTTGCATAGGCCTCGTCAAGGAATATGATCTGCGTGTCTGTGTCGATCATGCTCTTGTTGAATGCACGCTGTTTAGAAATCATCGCGATGTACCTGAAACGACACAAATAAACAAACACAAAACAAGTTTTATGAATAAATGAGCTCTTACTAGTTGCTGTATTTCATAAAAAGCTGACACTGTACATGCTACTTGCTTTTCAGTGTTGGGGTATTACCTCCTCGGAATGATTGCCGTAAGTGGAGTAAAAAGAGACGTCTTGCCACTGTTCGGCTCCCCAATAAGACAGAGGACCCTCTCTTTGTGCTGCTTTCCTCCGTGGTTTAGAAGCCGTAGGAAGTACTCGCAAAAATGCGAAATTTCTACTTCGTCGAGGCTGTTCTCGAGGATGGCCTGGAAATAGCCGGGTTCAGAATTCTTTGTGTGATCATAATCGACAAACGTCCTTGGTGTTATTTTGCCTATGCTTGGGTCTTGAATGGCGTCTTTGATAAACTTTCGATTTGGGATTGAGTAACACCAGCCGTCCCGCACTTCTACAAGGTCGTAATTTATCGTTAACTGGTCACACATCTCGCTTTCGCGGTCTCCCATGATTTGAACGAGTTGGCTGGTATGGTGTAAAACAGTCTCTCGTAGTTTGGGGTTGCGGCCAAGGATGCTCAGGAATTTCTTCACTGAGCTACAGTGCTCGTATGTGTATTTGGCCGCTGTTAGCTTTTTATACACCTCGCCGTGAAAAAGGGCGTAGCCAAGTTTTCTCATCGCCCTTTCTACGTCGTTCAGGGCGATGCCAATTGGTGAAGCAAGATCTTGACTTGGTTCTGGAGTGATTTCGGCGTTTTGAGACTCTTCTATCCCGAAGACATCGAAAGCCATTCCGGCTTGGGCCAACGCCGGTATGGCCTTCTTTGTCAATATTGCCCTGAATTCCGGCGAGATCACTTGAAGGCGCACAACGCGTTCACTGCCCGTGGGCGACCCAATAGGTTCTTCGCACAGCTGGCTTTGAAGTAGTTCTATTCCATATCGAAAGGAGGCGTCTACCTTTCTTTGTGTGAAGGAGTTGTTGTGATCTTTCACAATTTGGCATAAAGGCGAAGCACAGCTTTCCTCTTTGCCTGGAACGCACGACGGTAAAGATTTGGGGTCAGCTTCCACTCCGATTTCCAGCAAAGCCTTGTGTATGGGGACTGTAGAAACTTGCATGCCGTTCACTGATTTGAGTGCGAGCCAATAACTAATGGCGGGGTGGTAGGTTTTTTCTTCAACGGGACCTTGTTGTGAATTATTCGCTTGATCTTTTTGTCGGGGTCTCACTTCTTTCGAACCGATGGCCGAGAAAAAAAATGCCATGCCCTGTACTTTCTTCAGTGCCTGGTCACACTCGTCTCGCTTCTTTGTGATTTCTTTCCAAGTCTTCTCAAGCGATTCGCATTCTCCGGTACTGAATGAAATTTCCGTGCTGATCAAGGAGCATCCTTTCATGGTTGTCAAAATGGTACTGATTAAAGCACTTCTTATTTTCTGTGGAAATAATATATCTTGGTTAGAATTTAGCTGCAAGGGAAAAAACTAAGCTGCAAGAAGCGGCAAAGAAGTCCAACGTACCTTACTGTTGAGCTGCTTCGCAGGTCCGCTCGCCATGGCTGCTAGTGTTGAACTGATGACAGCGTCGTTTTGCAACCGATATTTATGCCCAAATACTTGGGAAATTTTTGTTTCAGCGAAGGCTTGTTGTTCCTTTAAAGTTTTTTCTTTTGGACCGAATATCTTGTACACTGACAATGCATGGTTATGTAATACATGAAAAGAGGTGTAGCATTCCTTTGACCACAAAAGGAAAACAGACTCTTTCATACTTTCAAGAAACGTGATAGTACATACCGGGTTTGCCAAAAATTGCGCTGATAGAAATCTTTTTGTTGACTTAAAGGAGAGTCAACATGGTTATGTAATACATGAAACGATGTGCAGCATTTCTTTGACAAGAATGTGTTTGTCAAGAAGCCGAAGCCCTCGCATAGTTTTCCATAGGCATGTTGTTAATTCTACATTCAGGATTTCAAAAATAGCACTCATATGCAGAAAGGAATCTGTTAGTTGATTTCAATAGTGTCATCAACAACATGCAATAAGTGCCCTGGAGAATTGTGTAGCATTCCAATACCAAACATGATAATAAGATTAAATTGAAATGGCATACCACTGAACTGGAAGTTGTTCCCCGCTTTCCCGTCAAATCCGCCATCCCCGTCATATCCAGACACTTTTAACCACGGAGAATGGATTCCCGTGAAAAATAAAGCTCAGATTGAGCGGGTATACTGGGTTTACCGGGAACGACGGGGACAAACTTACAGTTACTCAGAATATAAATTCACTATTATTGATATACTTTTAATCTATTTAATATAACATATTTTATAACCGTAAGTATCTAACAGTATATTATAAATAATAATTAAATTATATTAAGATAACATGCAGTTAAACTGGAAGTTGTTCCCCGCTTTCCCGTCAAATCCGCCATCCCCGTCATGTCCAGACACTTTTAACCACGGTGAATGGATTCCCGTGAAAAGAAATGCTCAGATTGAGCGGGTATACTGGGTTTAACGGGAACAATGGGGACAAACTTACAGTTACTCAGAATATCAAGTCACTATTTTCGATATATTTTATGTAACACATTTTATAACTAGAAATTGTTCATCGCTTTTCCGTCGAGCCCGTCCTCCCAACAACATCCAAGTATTGTCAACAACGGGAATGGTAAAAAAGGCTGTACTTGCAGTAGCAATATTGGAACTGATGGTCTAAAGTGTTCCTAATGACTTAGGGGGCACGGTTGTTTTAATTAACAGGACAAGCTGTGCCAAATGACCAAAACAGGAACACAGTTCCCTTTAAGACTGTTCCTCCGATTTAGCGCCATTGCTTAGAAATAAGACCATTGGCGAAAAACAGAGCGCTTGTTTCGAGCAACGAAATGTTCCGAGTGTCAGATAAGAGTGTAAAGAATTTACTTCAGCTGTGGTTTCGAATTCTGTCGACTTTGAAAACCGATCACAACCGTTTTAAGAAAAAGGAACAAAATTTTTGGGGAATGGTGATGATGATGATGATGATGATGATCCCTGAAAGATCTTGCAGGACAGAGATAGATTTCTTCTACAAAGCACAAGCGTCCAAATTCCAGCGAGGACCTTGAAGCTCTCTATGCAGCCAATCAACTTGGTCTGGATACTCCAGAAAGTCTTGTAAACACTGCATGGTTTTACACCGTTCTCTATTTTGGGAAGAGAGGCCGTGAAAACCAACGTGCGATGAAACCGGGTGACCTTTAACTCAAAACAACAACTAGTGGGCTGAAGTACTTCGTCTTAAGCGAGAGAGGGACGAAAAATCATCCCTGTGGAATCAGCGAACAACGAAGACGAGAGTCAATCTGTGATGATGGCATGGCCCGCAAATCCCCGTTGTCCTGTGGCTTGCCTTGAGAAGTACTTGGCGAAAAGAAAGCCACAATGCGATGCCCTTTGGCAAAAACCGAAAAACCACAATGCGAGCTCTTTTTATTCAATAGATGAGGTCTGGTTTTGTAAACTTACCCATGGGGAAACACAAGCTGGAGAATCTCCTTACGGTCATGTGCAGAAAAGCCACGCAAGTGATAAATCCATCGAGTCTTATAGTGCGCGGCCAACCATTGAGCAACAGTTTGAGTCATCCGCGATCGTCAGTCGATTTATAGCACAGCGAAACTCCGTTCAACCTTCACTTGCAGCTGTCTCGCGTGGAGCTACTTCGTCTTTTTCAGCCACTTCCTCGACCGCAATACAAAGAGTCAACCTTCAACGTGAATCCTTCTAGTGCTCCAGACTTTGCACGTTCTGTGTTTCACGGTTGTAATTTCTTTTTCAGCGCTCGCAGTGACAATTAAAATGATTTGATTTTTTTCCCTGAGACCGACATACTTTTTTTCTTGCCAAGTTTTGAACAGTACGTCGAAAAAATATGAAATAGTAATCTAAACAGTGCCGAATTTTCAAGTTTTAATCTAAGGGTGTTGCGAGAGTTTATTTCACTTGACAGTTTGTCAAGTTTTGGTCTAATCACAGTGAAAATAAAGTTACCGTAAACCAATCAAATGTACTTGTTTACGTCAATCGCACGCACCCACCTTCAGATCAACACTGGCGACTGAGCAGTTTTTGCGCGATATAAAAATTAATGGCAGGGTTATAAAATAAATAAACCCTTTCTGGCTTGCTGGTATATCGCCTGATAATGTCCTTGGCTGAGATATTGTTCTCCCGACCTGCCGGGCTCGGTCTTAAAGTGCCTATAACCCCAAAAAGGTTTTTTGGCCCAAATAAATCTTTGTATTATACTGAGCGAAATGCCACAAAAGTTTTGTTTTTGGTTAAACCTCGATTTTTTATGAGCCGTCAAAGTTGGGTTGGCGTGTGTCACAGCCGCGTCAAAGGGAGACTGGCACTAGCGACGTTATTCCAGGAGATTCCGAACCGCGTCGCTCAATCACTGCTCAAGCTTAAGCGGCGGTCACTCGCGTACTCATTGCATATTGGCGAAAAATAAAACTTTATTCATCCTACTTGGGTAAAACACTTACGTTTATTTGATAATTGCCTCGAACGAATTTTGTTTTGACTCCAGTTCGGATTCAGAAGTCTCTGAAATCGCAGATTACGAATTCGAAGTTGAGGGCTCATCACGACGCAAGCGATCAATCCAGCGATACAGACGAAATGGTCAGAGCACACATGTGAAAACTGGCTGGGCTGCCAATGTGCTCGTTTGGATTGAATCCAATCGACCCATTTCTTTCTCCTTTTTCTTTTCTGTGGGTCATCACTTCCATAAAAAGGTATCGGATGAAGCTTTATACCTTTGTCCTTGTCCCAAACGTTACTACAGCCAAAAGCAACACATGTTTCTGGCATTTTTACACAACAACAACGCTCACGAGCGACCAAGCGAGTCACCTGTCTCCGGGAATGACGTTACAAAATGTACTCGACCGGGACCCTTTTAGTTGATTCTGCGGCCCGGTAATGTTTTTCACAAGTGTAAGTTTTGCCGACTTTGACGGTTCATAAAAAATCGAGGTTTTAACCAAAAACAAAAACTTTTGCGGCATTTTGCTCAGTATAATACAAAGATTTATTTGGGTCAAAAAAATTTTGGGGGGTTATAGGCACTTTAAAAAACAAGAGAAAAGAATATACGAATATAGAAAACTAGAAAAGCGAAAAACGCATAACAACCGAAGCAAAAAAAAGGCTGCGACTAAAATACACATACCCGAACGCTTAATATAACGACGCTTAGTGCAGGGGTTCTTCCATCCCGCATGTTTTCCCTTAACTCTGGATCACTGACCTTATAGACGCGTCCCATTTGAGGCTACGCAGGCAACAAGCGTTCGCAACAAAAGGCGACAGAAACTTTGTAACCTCGAACTACCGATCGATCCTGCGCAACACTAGTGGAAAACAAGAATCACTGGCGTCTGGACTAAGAGTAATGCAAGAATCCTCTAAATAATCGCTATTGGGCACAAAACCTTATCAGACCTAGCAATGACAGAAGTGTGGCCTTCACGAAACTGAACATTTTACGCTGCGAAATGAAGATGGACTTACCAGAATTACTTAAAGAGATATCTTTAACCTAAATGCTCAACAACTTAAAGACACGGAAAAGACCTGCATATCAGACTAACGACACAAATAAGAAACGAATGTTCACGAGAGAGGCGGAAATAGTGTGTTAGAACTGAGGAAACCTGACAACGGTGCACACATCCAAAGGCTTCTTGGGCATGACCTGGCTTGGCTAACTTCCTATCAGCACCATCAGCGGCTGCAATAACTGTCGGAAGTTGCGATGGGGACCGGCAACATTTTGACCCCAGGGAATACCGTAAAGCGCGGAATCAACACCCAGTTTCTCTTAGGGAAGCAGCTTCGGTCAAATTCAAAAGATATAAGGCGACAGAACAGAGGCTGCGCCTTAAGGTGAGGAGCTTCTGCTTTTGACTAGACCCACTGGAGCCAACGACTCCAAGCCGAAGAGTTCCTACCAACAGTGTTAGGGCCAGCCGTGGAAAGAACCAGATCCAATAGAAGCGGAACTCCGGCAAAAAAATCAAGATCGAGCAGCTGGTGAGCTTCACCCCAAATACCAACATCACGGATATCCGGCAAAATAAAAATATGAAACAAAAGAAAAACCAGTAACCAGGTAACCAGAAAAGTCGAAATCAAAACAAAGCTTTTTTTTACAGATAAGAGCTATGTTCTACTAAATGGTAGTATTTACACTAGGCTTTTAAGCAAGGCTTAACACTAAGCGAGAATAGAACGTGTGTGAAGGGCTAAGTAAAAACTGAAATTACTTAACTTAGCATCTCATCGAAGTAGGAAAGTTGAAACAATTCAAGCAAGAGATAAGTGACTTGAAAAACATCCTTACGAAAGACTTGCAATTTCTTGGGCTGCGCGAGGCGGTCTAAGCATGTCAATCGCTGCATATTAATTTGCTTTGCTCCCGGCTTTGCTACCATATTCGAAAGCCGCAAATCATGCAGGGCCGAGACCAGGTATTGAATAATGTTAATGATGGTATTAAATAATGTTAATCACGATACCTGACAATGTCCCCGCTTGGACGGTCTCTCAGCAAGATGTGCTCTTGTTCTGCACAAGGTCAGCCGAGGATAAGTCAGAATGTGGGATAAGACTACCGGTGCGAGCAGACACATGGTCATCATCCAAGTACACTAAACAGTTGCGGGACATAAAGCGCCACCTCCTAACCAGGGGACGCAAAAGCTTTTTAATACAGTTAGAAGCGGTATGCGACCAGAGGGCAGAGCAGTAAAAGTAGAGTACCTAACGACTCCCTTCTAATCCTAGGAAAACCTAAGAACTGCGGATGAGGCTCAAAAATGTCTACAGGATGATAGCCCGACTTTAGGTCCCAAGTAAAAAACAGAATCCCTAGTCGAAAACCTCGCTTATGGAACGCAAATCCTGGTAACGAAATTTGAGCTTAATCAAAAACTGTTGAACTATTGAAGTTGTCAGGTATCCGAGTCGACTCATCATTCAAGCTTCAATTAAGGAGGCTCGACAGGATTTTTGGCTACGAGAGCGCGGGTAGCCCACCCACGCTAACCAAGGTGCACGCGTCGGCTGAATGAATCAAAATTTCTGTCAAAAGTGGTGCGCAGCGTTTACACCAGGCCGCGGTTGATCAAACAGCGGATAAGTCTCTATCCAGCGAATAAAATGTATTCGTTGGGGTAAATTTTATCCGCTGCAGAGAAATTTATCCAATGGATAGAGTTATCCGCTCTCTTTAAAAACTTAAGGGTCAGATGTTTAAAAGCGGCGTAACATCGCACGAACCGCAAATAAAGCCGTCTTCAGGAAACACTGTTTTTTTTTTTCCTCGAGATTTTGTGCCATGATCTATGTTTATAATTGTATCAAAAGAGTCAGGAAAAATGGGTAAAGGACAGTGAACATTAAGCGGTGGATGATTTTAGCTGGACGTCGATTGATTTACTCCGAACGTCATGGCAACGAATTCCTTTCTATTTAAAATTGGAATTTCAAACAGTTCTCTCTGTTATTTGTGCAAAATAGACCAGGAAATACACGAATGTTTGGGTTTTAGAGGAGAAAAAGAGGATAGTTTATCTTGCTTCCTGCAAGACATTATATCTACTGTTCTAAATTCAAAAACATATCCCCATCTATCAGAAAATATGTGCAGCAGCTGAAATATAATTGAGAAATTGAAAAAGGTTGTATTGAGATTCAAAGAATAAATTTCAATAGAAGTGGTACAAAATACTCCGTGCACTTTAATTGCTTCCTGGGTAGCTAAATTTTTGCCCCAACCTACGCCTGTCAGTTTTCTTTAACCTTTTCCCATATAAGATTGAGCTTATTGAACATTTTGGGGTCGTGGTCTCCAACCTGGGATGAGGTTTCCCCGTCCCTCCACTCCCCTGTCTTCCTTCTCGTCTTAAAAGGCTCTATAGGCTGGAATGTCAGTGTCCAATAAGAGGCCGCCTAAGCTCAGTATCCCATAAAAAGAACCTCGTTTTGAATTTTATACTTTATGTAAAAACAAGTTACTTGAGTTCTCAAAATCCTAGCATCCGGTCATACATGTCGAAATAAGCGTGGCACTGTTGTCGCCATTCCCATGCATTTGGCTTTTTCAGCTGAAGCGCGCAAGTACCCCATTTCGGCACCGACGTTATTTTTTCCGCATTTACGAAATCAAATCTCATAAGTACCTCCAAAAGTCACGGAATAAAACGATCGATTTCTATTATTCACCCAAATTTCGACGTTTGAAAACCCTTTTGTCTAGCTTTTTCGCATGCCATTTCGGCTGAAGAGATTAGAGGTTTGTAAACCGATTAATTTGAATATATACTTGAAAGTTGTAATTTCAAAACGACATGTTAACAGCCGACTGCAAAAAAAATAAATAAATAAAAAAAAAAGCCGACTGCATGTATTTCGTTTCTTCAAGTGATGCAATGAACAAACGTCTTACTAGTACTGGGCATAAGAAAATAATAATGTTATGGCGCAAGAAATAAAGTGCAGAAAGAAAGCGCAATGCAATTAAATGGAGTCATCTTGAGAGATATTAAGGCCACGAAATATCATTTTCCTTAGTTGTTGCGTATAGGACACGTATATAATTTTATTAAAAGTGTAAATTGTTTCCGTGTCTGAAGAACAGTCCCCAAATGATTTAAATTGTTCAAACTAATTATTGCTAGCGGATTAACAATCATAAAGCAGAACTGTGTTGCTATGTCACGATGGACATGACTACCGCCTGACGGTATAGGTTCCATCGTTAGATCACTGAAATTTGTCAGTTTTCGTTCATAATGCTTCAACACCTTTCTTTTAAATTAAGGTGCACCTAACTACCCACTTTTCGCTTAAATAAGTCTACTTACAATTCCAAAAGAAATAGATTAGCTTGAATCTACATTTTCCGTTGCTCGGCGAAGTTTCGAAAATTTGCGCTATAAACGGCGGCCGAGATTTGGGCAAAATGGGTCCAGCGGATATCGTGACGTCTTCTCAGGAATCGAGGACCTAATTTCTCTGAAGAAAGGGCACGCGTAAAATGTTTTTGGAAGGCCTAGGCAGCAATACTCATACTAACATGTTTGTCGCTTCTCGTCTCGCCTTTTCGACCTTTTTATGTTCTTGTACATTTTAGCGAGTTAATGTGATAATTTGGAGGATCTGCATGATAGTAAGCCCTGTGTTTAGCCATCGCATGTGTTTCTTTGTTAAGAGTTCAGTTGTTGACTTTTTAGCTGGTGTGGTTCCGTGTGCTGTGTGAGCCATTTTAGCTGGGTTCAACTGGCGTCGTTTCCTGAGCACCTCTTGTTGAAACTTATGAAATAATAGGATCTGAAGCATTCTTTGGACCAGAAAATTAGCTTTACTAATAGTTTTTGTACTGCCAGGCCTAGGCATTTGCTCTTGTTGCAAGATGGTGCGTTTCTTGTTGCGGCCATTGGTCTTTTGACAAGCTTCTTTTTAACGCTGAAACGCCGTCTTTAAAAGCTATGCAGCGTGCGGTGTTGCGTTGAAGGAGCTGCATAAATTTTTTTCTTTCGTGTTTAATAAAGAAATAAAAAACGCGCCGAGTGCATTGTTGAGTTATATAAGCACGCGGGAATTTTTAAGAACACTCGAGAAGTGCAGAGAGGCACGAGCCGTAGGTGAGTGCCTCTCTGCACTTCTCGAGTGTTCTTAAAAATTCCCAAGTGCTTATATAACTCAACAATGCACGAGGAACAAGTTTTCTATTTCTTTTATAAAATATAAACAATCGCAACTCCTCAGACAAGTGCGAATTTTAATGAATCAACATCAAGTTTCTCCTAACACGAGATAACGCGTAATTTAATAGCGCGCGCTCTTCCCGATCACGACAGGGCACGCGACAGCGCAATCCAGTAAAAAGTCAAACTGTTTTCAAGTTAAAGTTCAAGAAGTTAACTCTAGCTCCAAGTCAAGTTTGAGGTTTAAGGTGTTGAGAGACAAGTTGAAGTTAATTAAAAGTCTGGAAACATCAGTACAAGAGACTACATTTTCGCTTGACAGAGATTTAAGACAATATATCTTCCGCATAAATCCATACACTGACAGCTGCAAAATAAAGCTATACATGCATAGTTTGGGAGTTTGTTTGTATATACTATAGTATGATAAAAACTAATATTAAAACTAGCCTTTCTTTGTTAAAAGTGATGTTGACGGTTTTTGAAACAACCCAAAATGAATTCAGAAGAACAATAAAGAATATAAGCACAACGGTGAACTTTGTTGCATATTAGCGGCTCTTCGCTTGCGATACCCCAATGGACCTTCACCCTCGTAGACTTTATTTAGAAAACCTGATTCAGTAACGGTTTAACGCGAATTAATTTTCTGTTCTTATTTAATATTTCGCTTTGGAAAAAATGCAAGAAATAACATTAAGGTACTTGGTGATAAGCTGATAAAAGAAACCAGAAATTCCTGCCAATAGAAGGCATGTTTGATAAATTTTATGACCCACTGGGTAACAGAAACCAAACCAATGACACGACATGGACAATCTATCTCTTTTACGCTATAACATAAGCAAAAGAAACAATATTCACATGGAGAACATAGGCCTGTTCAAAGTACCAGGAAAAGTTTCATAAATATCGCATTCCTGACGAAAGCCAAAACGCAAACGAAAATAACAGAGAAAATTGTGAGATAACCAACAAGCATCTATAAATGAAAACACCTCACCGCGCTCACTGCGGCAGAATTAAGGCAAAATTCCGGCCCCACTCAAATAGAACTCTCCCGACCTGCCGGACTCGGTCTTAAAAACGAAATGAAGATGGACATACCAGCACTACTTAAAGAGATATCTTTAACCTTAATGCAGAACAATTTAGAAACACAGAAAGATCCGCAGATCCGACTAACGACACAAATAAGAAACGAATGCTCGCGAGAGAAACGGAAGCAGTGTTGTAGAACTGAGCAACCCCTACAATGGTGCACAGATACAAAGGCTTCTTGGGCTGAACCAGCTTGGGTAACTTCCTCTTAGCACCTTCAGCGGCTTCAATAACTTTCTGATTCTACGATGGGAACTCCAAACCGGCAACCTTGTGATCCCATCGAAAACAGTAAATTAAGCGCGAAGTCGATGACGGAACACCCAGCGTCCCTTAGGGAAGCAGTTGCGGTAAAATCCAAAAGATAACTGGCGAAATTGCAGAGGCTGCGCGGGAAGGTGTGGAACTTCTGTCTTTGCCTAGACCTACTGGGACCAACGTCTCCAAGCCGAAGGGTACCTACGAACAGTGCTATGGCCAGTCTAGGAAAGAATCAGGTCCAATAGAAGCCGAACTCGGGCAAACAAACCAGGACGAGCAGCAGCTGAGCTTCACCCCAAATGCCAAAATAACAAATCTCTGGCAAAATAAAAATACAAAACAAAAGGAAAATCACTAACCAGGTAACCAGGAAACTCGAAAAACAAAACAAAACTTTTTTTACAGGTAAGAGTTTTTCCACGAAATAACAGGAAATGTTCGCGAGAAATTAGAAAAAAAAACGAGCAACACAGGGGAAAATATGCAAGCACGGGATAAGAGCAAAACGAGGGAACATCACGCCACCCGAACTGTAAACAAAGCGAAAAGGGGTGGACTACGATTACACAGCTTGGAGAAAAAACCACGACTCCGGAATCCTGATCAGAAAAGAATTAAAGGGAAGACGAAGCGAAAAAAAGACTTTCAAAACAATACTAACCGAGTGGAGAAGCTCAGCGGAAATTGAGACATAACGGCAACATATTGAACGAAAGGCACCTAGTGAGCACGGAGAATGCCTTCTGTACGCTATCCACTTGCCTTGACGTCAATTCAATTAGTAGATCTAGCAACCTGGGAAGGACGATGGAATCTCTCACAAAAGGCGCAAAATGAGTAGGACCGCTATACAGGAAAAGCCAAAAAGAAGTGGAAGGCCAGTCGAAACAACAACGGTCCCCACCTTTTAAATCTGGCCACATGCGAATTACAATGAGAACAAAAATGGTCCACGGATTACGCATGCCTTTCCGCGTCGGACCACTAGAAATCTGCAGGATTCAGGCTCCAGTTATCTCGGTCGGGAACCTACTGAGCAAATCGGCACAGGCATTTTGGTCACTGGTAACCACTGTGGCGCTAAAGATATAGCGAATGACAGGCAGAACTTGTATATGTCACTGCTAAAACCTGCTGCTAATCCGGCTTGGGACTGCCGACAGCGAGGACACGCGTAGCCCCCATATTGTCTGGATCCACACAGACTTTCACCCTCCGAAGGCTCAACCTCTCAGCATAAGACTGCAAAACGACGATTACTGCTTTAAGAGTGCCTGACTGTAACTTTCGAGAATCGCTGGCCAAGCTTGAAAAATCGAAACTCCTGATAATTTGCCTGAAGTTTACTTTTGGGAAACTATCTTCGAAAATATTATTTGAATGTTCTTGAAATTTATAGTTTTCGAGAATTTTGGAGAAAACGAAATTACGGGTTTTGCCTCATTAATTATGCAAAAATCGTACTCAAAATTAGCCAAGTTTAATACGCTTATGTTGAAACAGTACGCAACGCTACAAAACAAGGTCGGTTTTGAATAAGAGCATAACTCACCTACTTTCTATCAATGGGACCTATGTAAACTTTTGTAGAACTTTGGTGGGTTTATGGCTCTTTGAAAAATTGACATTTTGAGGACCTCGCGATGAGGTGAAAATTGAGTAAGATTGAAGGTTTAAAATGCATCTTGGTATGTCAGGTATCGACTCGAGAGGAACATTGTGATAAAGTTTGCGTCTTCGTCTTTGATAATATGAAATAAAAAATCTGGGCAATCAATGCACGCGCTGACGAAAACCAAAGTTAGCGAGGCTTCGTTAACAAATTTGTATAATTCGCAACTGTTGAGAAAAAGTAAATGTTGTGGCGACTCGGTGAAAACATTGACCCAGGCTATCTTCAAATGGTCATTTTTTCTCATATTGCATTTGCCTGTTTCGCTTTCTTGTTTAATAACGTGATAGAAAAGGTCTGGACAAAAAAAAGGCACGCCACCGGGAAAGAAAATGTTCGCCAAATTCTGGTGGGAAATTTGCATAATGCAAATCTCCCAATAAATCTTTCTGCAAAGGAATCTGATTGGGAAGGTTTCGTGAAGAGACCCGAAACACTCCATATAAGAGGAGTTAAAACAACGTTTAATAATCCGATTTCAACAAATAATTGTCGAATCTTAAAATTATAGTGTCAAACTGATACTCGCTATTGCGTTACCTGCATCACGTCAATAGCTGTCGATATGTCTTAAAAGATGCCCACAAACACACATGCACAGATACATGCTTCAAAACCTGTGTGGCAATTTCCGTTTAACAAAATAATAACTCAGTTTATACCTACAGTCCACATTGGCTGTAGGGCATGCATTTATCTTTGTCGAATGCCAACAAGAGAAACACGGGTATCTTAATGACACTGCATACACGCAATGTCTACTGCATACATTACAGGTAGCCGAAGCTCTATGAGCGTTCAAAAGAAATTCGTTTGACCTTTTTATTGTCATGTTGTAATTTGAGTGTCACGATGAGTGTTACGCAATGGCGTAAATTATGAGAGTTTGTATGGGAATTTGCGAACGTGTTTTGGAGTCGAAAATAAAGGGAATAAATTGAACAAAAATGGCTTACCTTGTCTCTCGATCTCTTGCCAGTGTTTGTGTGCCATATTTTGGCCATTTCAGTACGATTCCAGTGGATTTTTAAAGGTTTGCTGGACATTTTCCTCGCTCTATATCCTGCTATATATATTATTGTATATATATATATATATATAATTATATATATATATATATATATATATATATATATATATATATATATATATATATATATATATTATATATATATATATATATCCCCAAAATCTTGGTGACTTCAGTCCCCTGTAATTTACTTTCGACGACATCAACGCGGTCAGAATATGATAAATTATACAATGAACTGTGTAAAGCTCGCGTTTTGATTGGTCTAGAGGAGTGTGTGATTAGAGTATAGACGCACGATTGACGTCATCGAGTGGTGTGACCGGCGCACGTGATCAGAGTCTAGAGTCCAGCCAGAGCGACTGGTCAACAAAGTTTTGCAAACTGTTTTTGCGAGTAGCAGACAAACACACGCAAATTTTCTCAGGAAAGGAAAACTGTTCAATAAAAAATTGGACAAAGACCGTTGAGAGTGACTTCAACCAGGATAGGAAAGCTAGAACTTTGTTGTGACGTGAAAAGGAAGCAAATATTTGTCGAAATATGTCGCCGATAGAAATTTGGTAATGGCGAGTAATCGATTACAAATCGCAGTGAAGCGACTTACATGCTGTAATATTTTGAGGTCAGGATTTCCTTCTGGAATAAAGGTTAGTTTCGAAAATATTGTTAGTGAAATTTTTTCGGATTATACTCTAATTTAGAAGATCACAATTGCATGTGTGTAGTAGTCCAAAACTGAGTTTGCTGGAAAGTTTTTGTCTCAGCTCAGGCAACGCGATGCTCGCTCACGAAATGTGTTGAAATGTCTTGGTTATTGTATAAAACAAATAGATTCCATTTTGTACTACCTGTCCGTGGTCCACAGTTCTTCGTCTGCGACTCACGTTTTATACTGACTGCGTTGTTAACGTTGCAATTTTTTTTCTAAAAGTACTATTGATACCGAAGTGACCAAGATTTTGGGGTATAGATATATATGGATACCGTATAGAGAAAGGAAAATTTTCAGCGAACCTAAAACCCACTGGAATCGTACTGAAATGGGCAAAATATGGCACACAAACACTGGCAACATATCAAGGAGAAAAGGTAAGCCATTTTTGTTCAATTCATGCCCTTTACTTTTCGACTCCAAAACACGTTCGTAGATTCCAATACAAACCCTTATAATTTACGCCATTGTGTAACACTCATCGTGACATGACAATGTAGGCACTGCGTGTACACAGTGTCACTGAGATACCTGTGTTTCTCTCGTTGACATTCAATAAAGATAAATGCATGCCCTACAGCCAGTTTTTTTTTCGTTAAACGGAAATTGACACACAGGTTTTGAAGCGTGTATTCGTGCATGTGTGATATTTCATACCATGTACCAGTAATTACGTTAAAGTATGGCGTGCCGGCTGACATTTTTTTTCAGTCGCTTGCGAAGGTACAGTATCAAACAACACGAACACAGAGTTTTTTTTGAACTGACCCGCTTCTGAGTGATCATTATTTAGAAGCCATAAAAGGTTGGACTGGCTATTTGAAAAGCATTCCAC
>NW_028145878.1:0-42721 GCF_977016875.1 Pavona decussata | reverse complement strand
AAAACACGATTGTTCAAGACTTACTGAGATCTTTAAGTTGTTTCCTGTCAGAAGAGAACTTTCTAGCGGCGCCGCTGTGGTTCGCCAGATTCGCTCCCCAGCAAAGTCAGCCGATACCGTTCCATCGGTCAATCGCTGCCACTGACGGCGCGCTGACTTCTCATCGCAAAGAAGGCCTGAAAGTCAATGTGATCATCCTGTTACTAAAATAATAATAGTAATAATAATAAACAAAATAATGGTGACATGTTGTCGCGGAAACGTCATGTTTTCACCCTTTAAGCCCTAATATCAAAGGACAAACTCTCCTGTCTTGTCCCTATATTTTTCTTATAAAAGCCGACTGGGTAGAAGTTATTAAAATATCAAGAGAATTCATCTTGGGTGATCGTATCCTTAATTCTCATGACCTCAGGGATTGAATAAACATTAATTTTACCAGGAGAAATTTGATGCTGATCACTGTTAGGGCTTAAAGGGTTAATCTCTCTACTTTTTATTGTGAAATAATACAACCGTCCTGGCACAAGCCTGACCCCATGCACCAAAGGTCTCTTATGCCAGCGGGGATGATCTTGCCACTCAGTCCGATAACTTGTCTGACGACAAGCCAGGGAGGGAGAGATGAACTGGCCCCTAGACCATAATAAGTACATCCCTTTCGGCTAGCGCTCACATCCGACTGTCTCAAATTCAGCTTCATCTATATATAACATGATTAGCCGTCTTCCAAGTGGTACGTCTTGAGGTTTGGGCATGCGTACGTAGTGAACCTCATATAACGAATAGAGAAATATCTCGTTGTTTATTTCAACAAAATGATCAGGCAATGATCAAAAATATGAAAAGCTAGGGGGAAAAAACACACTTGTGATTAGTCTATAAAGTCACTTAACGACGAGGGAATCTTTTCATTATTTTAATTTTGTTTAATAAAAAAAAAAAAAAACGCTCAATGTATGTGATTGTTCATTCTACCCAAGCCTTGGCATCCGTACAGATCGACGTCGTAGTTCATTTTTTATCTCACTCAAAGAGTTAATTTGTTTAGAAAAGAACTTTGCCGGAAACTTTTACCATCACTTTATAGGGATTCACGCCCTGGCCTCAAAATTAGTTTTTTCAGGTCACACATGTCATAATAGTTAATGATCAACCAGCACGCTAAGTAAGAATTAGGGCTGTTGATTGCAAGAACGGCTGATATCTTACTAACGCACGGTTGGATAAGTATGAAACCAACTTAGATCTGTCTACTAAAGAATTTTTTAGGCCGTAAACTTCGAAAATTAAGCAGGTTTTTGACCTCCAAACATTGAGCGTGTTCTATAATGTCGTATGCACTGCGCTGTTCAAAGGGCGCTTTGAAATGAAATGCTCAAGCTAAGTTTTTTTTTGTAATGAAAGAAATATTCTTTTAACTAAAATGGCCCAAAATTTGATTTCTCTGAACTGAACAATTCAACTTCAAATGAGAAAAAACATCATTTTGACAACAACTCGTCATATAATTAGTTTTGACAAATGCGAGCATCTCGAGCGACGGGCTAGGCAAAATTTTCACGCAATTCTAGAAAGTAACTAAGACATTCGCGGAAAGTCTGATTGTGTTGATTAGCTAGGTAAACTTAACTTACGGTATTTAACTGAAAGGACGTTTTGACACAAAGAAGTGCGACAATAACAACACATCAAAACACAAGTTAATTAAGCGATGGTTCTTGAAACGAACAACTTCACAGCTAGATAATAACATCAGGCTAATACGAAAATATTTCGTTCTCCGGCTCTAAAGCAAACATGACAGTGAAAAGAAACAACATAATAAGAACTGGAGTAAACCAGTTCATTTAAGTCGATTGTGCATTTTAGGTGGCCCCGAATCCCTGAATAAAGTTCACTGAATCTAGTTAAACACAACAACACAGCTGAACAGCAGACCAAAAATATTGCCGGCAAAAACATGGCCTTAACTAAACACTTTGATTACTTAGCGATATGTGAAAGAGAAATACAAACTCTAACTGAATAAAACACGATTGTTCAAGACTTACTGAGACCTTTAAGTTGTTTCCCTGTCAGAAGAGAACTTTCTAGCGGCGCCGCTGTGGTTCGCCAGATTCGCTCCCCAGCAAAGTCAGCCGATACCGTTCTATAATGTCGTATGCACTGCGCTGTTCAAAGGGCGCTTTGAAATGAAATGCTCAAGGTAAGTTTTTTTTTGTAATGAAACAAATATTCTTTTAACTGAAATGGCCAAAAATTTGATTAAGCGATGGTTCTTGAAACGAACAATTTCATAGCTAGAATAATAACATCAGGCTAATACGAAAATATCTTGCTCTCCGGCTCTAAAGCAAACATGACAGTGAAAAGAAAGAACATAATAAGAACTGGAGTAAACCAGTTTATTTAAGTCGATTGTGCATTTTAGGTGGCCCCGAATCCCTGAATAAAGTTCACTGAATCTAGTTAAACACAACAACACAGCTGAACAGCAGACGAAAAAAATTGCCGGCAGAAACATGGCCTTAACTAAACACTTTGATTACTTAGCGATATGTGAAAGAGAAGTACAAACTCTAACTGAATAAAACACGATTGTTCAAGACTTACTGAGATCTTTAAGTTGTTTCCTGTCAGAAGAGAACTTTCTAGCGGCGCCGCTGTGGTTCGCCAGATTCGCTCCCCAGCAAAGTCAGCCGATACCGTTCCATCGATCAATCGCTGCCACTGACGGCGCGCTGACTTCTCATCGCAAAGAAGGCCTGAAAGTCAATGTGATCATCCTGTTACTAAAATAATAATAGTAATAATAATAAACAAAATAATGGTGACATGTTGTCGCGGAAACGTCATGTTTTCACCCTTTAAGCCCTAATATCAAAGGACAAACTCTCCTGTCTTGTCCCTATATTTTTCTTATAAAAGCCGACTGGGTAGAAGTTATTAAAATATCAAGAGAATTCATCTTGGGTGATCGTATCCTTAATTCTCATGACCTCAGGGATTGAATAAACATTAATTTTACCAGGAGAAATTTGATGCTGATCACTGTTAGGGCTTAAAGGGTTAATCTCTCTACTTTTTATTGTGAAATAATACAACCGTCCTGGCACAAGCCTGACCCCATGCACCAAAGGTCTCTTATGCCAGCGGGGATGATCTTGCCACTCAGTCCGATAACTTGTCTGACGACAAGCCAGGGAGGGAGAGATGAACTGGCCCCTAGACCATAATAAGTACATCCCTTTCGGCTAGCGCTCACATCCGACTGTCTCAAATTCAGCTTCATCTATATATAACATGATTAGCCGTCTTCCAAGTGGTACGTCTTGAGGTTTGGGCATGCGTACGTAGTGAACCTCATATAACGAATAGAGAAATATCTCGTTGTTTATTTCAACAAAATGATCAGGCAATGATCAAAAATATGAAAAGCTAGGGGGAAAAAACACACTTGTGATTAGTCTATAAAGTCACTTAACGACGAGGGAATCTTTTCATTATTTTAATTTTGTTTAATAAAAAAAAAAAAAACGCTCAATGTATGTGATTGTTCATTCTACCCAAGCCTTGGCATCCGTACAGATCGACGTCGTAGTTCATTTTTTATCTCACTCAAAGAGTTAATTTGTTTAGAAAAGAACTTTGCCGGAAACTTTTACCATCACTTTATAGGGATTCACGCCCTGGCCTCAAAATTAGTTTTTTCAGGTCACACATGTCATAATAGTTAATGATCAACCAGCACGCTAAGTAAGAATTAGGGCTGTTGATTGCAAGAACGGCTGATATCTTACTAACGCACGGTTGGATAAGTATGAAACCAACTTAGATCTGTCTACTAAAGAATTTTTTAGGCCGTAAACTTCGAAAATTAAGCAGGTTTTTGACCTCCAAACATTGAGCGTGTTCTATAATGTCGTATGCACTGCGCTGTTCAAAGGGCGCTTTGAAATGAAATGCTCAAGCTAAGTTTTTTTTTGTAATGAAAGAAATATTCTTTTAACTAAAATGGCCCAAAATTTGATTTCTCTGAACTGAACAATTCAACTTCAAATGAGAAAAAACATCATTTTGACAACAACTCGTCATATAATTAGTTTTGACAAATGCGAGCATCTCGAGCGACGGGCTAGGCAAAATTTTCACGCAATTCTAGAAAGTAACTAAGACATTCGCGGAAAGTCTGATTGTGTTGATTAGCTAGGTAAACTTAACTTACGGTATTTAACTGAAAGGACGTTTTGACACAAAGAAGTGCGACAATAACAACACATCAAAACACAAGTTAATTAAGCGATGGTTCTTGAAACGAACAACTTCACAGCTAGATAATAACATCAGGCTAATACGAAAATATTTCGTTCTCCGGCTCTAAAGCAAACATGACAGTGAAAAGAAACAACATAATAAGAACTGGAGTAAACCAGTTCATTTAAGTCGATTGTGCATTTTAGGTGGCCCCGAATCCCTGAATAAAGTTCACTGAATCTAGTTAAACACAACAACACAGCTGAACAGCAGACCAAAAATATTGCCGGCAAAAACATGGCCTTAACTAAACACTTTGATTACTTAGCGATATGTGAAAGAGAAATACAAACTCTAACTGAATAAAACACGATTGTTCAAGACTTACTGAGACCTTTAAGTTGTTTCCCTGTCAGAAGAGAACTTTCTAGCGGCGCCGCTGTGGTTCGCCAGATTCGCTCCCCAGCAAAGTCAGCCGATACCGTTCTATAATGTCGTATGCACTGCGCTGTTCAAAGGGCGCTTTGAAATGAAATGCTCAAGGTAAGTTTTTTTTTGTAATGAAACAAATATTCTTTTAACTGAAATGGCCAAAAATTTGATTAAGCGATGGTTCTTGAAACGAACAATTTCATAGCTAGAATAATAACATCAGGCTAATACGAAAATATCTTGCTCTCCGGCTCTAAAGCAAACATGACAGTGAAAAGAAAGAACATAATAAGAACTGGAGTAAACCAGTTTATTTAAGTCGATTGTGCATTTTAGGTGGCCCCGAATCCCTGAATAAAGTTCACTGAATCTAGTTAAACACAACAACACAGCTGAACAGCAGACGAAAAAAATTGCCGGCAGAAACATGGCCTTAACTAAACACTTTGATTACTTAGCGATATGTGAAAGAGAAGTACAAACTCTAACTGAATAAAACACGATTGTTCAAGACTTACTGAGATCTTTAAGTTGTTTCCTGTCAGAAGAGAACTTTCTAGCGGCGCCGCTGTGGTTCGCCAGATTCGCTCCCCAGCAAAGTCAGCCGATACCGTTCCATCGATCAATCGCTGCCACTGACGGCGCGCTGACTTCTCATCGCAAAGAAGGCCTGAAAGTCAATGTGATCATCCTGTTACTAAAATAATAATAGTAATAATAATAAACAAAATAATGGTGACATGTTGTCGCGGAAACGTCATGTTTTCACCCTTTAAGCCCTAATATCAAAGGACAAACTCTCCTGTCTTGTCCCTATATTTTTCTTATAAAAGCCGACTGGGTAGAAGTTATTAAAATATCAAGAGAATTCATCTTGGGTGATCGTATCCTTAATTCTCATGACCTCAGGGATTGAATAAACATTAATTTTACCAGGAGAAATTTGATGCTGATCACTGTTAGGGCTTAAAGGGTTAATCTCTCTACTTTTTATTGTGAAATAATACAACCGTCCTGGCACAAGCCTGACCCCATGCACCAAAGGTCTCTTATGCCAGCGGGGATGATCTTGCCACTCAGTCCGATAACTTGTCTGACGACAAGCCAGGGAGGGAGAGATGAACTGGCCCCTAGACCATAATAAGTACATCCCTTTCGGCTAGCGCTCACATCCGACTGTCTCAAATTCAGCTTCATCTATATATAACATGATTAGCCGTCTTCCAAGTGGTACGTCTTGAGGTTTGGGCATGCGTACGTAGTGAACCTCATATAACGAATAGAGAAATATCTCGTTGTTTATTTCAACAAAATGATCAGGCAATGATCAAAAATATGAAAAGCTAGGGGGAAAAAACACACTTGTGATTAGTCTATAAAGTCACTTAACGACGAGGGAATCTTTTCATTATTTTAATTTTGTTTAATAAAAAAAAAAAAAAACGCTCAATGTATGTGATTGTTCATTCTACCCAAGCCTTGGCATCCGTACAGATCGACGTCGTAGTTCATTTTTTATCTCACTCAAAGAGTTAATTTGTTTAGAAAAGAACTTTGCCGGAAACTTTTACCATCACTTTATAGGGATTCACGCCCTGGCCTCAAAATTAGTTTTTTCAGGTCACACATGTCATAATAGTTAATGATCAACCAGCACGCTAAGTAAGAATTAGGGCTGTTGATTGCAAGAACGGCTGATATCTTACTAACGCACGGTTGGATAAGTATGAAACCAACTTAGATCTGTCTACTAAAGAATTTTTTAGGCCGTAAACTTCGAAAATTAAGCAGGTTTTTGACCTCCAAACATTGAGCGTGTTCTATAATGTCGTATGCACTGCGCTGTTCAAAGGGCGCTTTGAAATGAAATGCTCAAGCTAAGTTTTTTTTTGTAATGAAAGAAATATTCTTTTAACTAAAATGGCCCAAAATTTGATTTCTCTGAACTGAACAATTCAACTTCAAATGAGAAAAAACATCATTTTGACAACAACTCGTCATATAATTAGTTTTGACAAATGCGAGCATCTCGAGCGACGGGCTAGGCAAAATTTTCACGCAATTCTAGAAAGTAACTAAGACATTCGCGGAAAGTCTGATTGTGTTGATTAGCTAGGTAAACTTAACTTACGGTATTTAACTGAAAGGACGTTTTGACACAAAGAAGTGCGACAATAACAACACATCAAAACACAAGTTAATTAAGCGATGGTTCTTGAAACGAACAACTTCACAGCTAGATAATAACATCAGGCTAATACGAAAATATTTCGTTCTCCGGCTCTAAAGCAAACATGACAGTGAAAAGAAACAACATAATAAGAACTGGAGTAAACCAGTTCATTTAAGTCGATTGTGCATTTTAGGTGGCCCCGAATCCCTGAATAAAGTTCACTGAATCTAGTTAAACACAACAACACAGCTGAACAGCAGACCAAAAATATTGCCGGCAAAAACATGGCCTTAACTAAACACTTTGATTACTTAGCGATATGTGAAAGAGAAATACAAACTCTAACTGAATAAAACACGATTGTTCAAGACTTACTGAGACCTTTAAGTTGTTTCCCTGTCAGAAGAGAACTTTCTAGCGGCGCCGCTGTGGTTCGCCAGATTCGCTCCCCAGCAAAGTCAGCCGATACCGTTCTATAATGTCGTATGCACTGCGCTGTTCAAAGGGCGCTTTGAAATGAAATGCTCAAGGTAAGTTTTTTTTTGTAATGAAACAAATATTCTTTTAACTGAAATGGCCAAAAATTTGATTAAGCGATGGTTCTTGAAACGAACAATTTCATAGCTAGAATAATAACATCAGGCTAATACGAAAATATCTTGCTCTCCGGCTCTAAAGCAAACATGACAGTGAAAAGAAAGAACATAATAAGAACTGGAGTAAACCAGTTTATTTAAGTCGATTGTGCATTTTAGGTGGCCCCGAATCCCTGAATAAAGTTCACTGAATCTAGTTAAACACAACAACACAGCTGAACAGCAGACGAAAAAAATTGCCGGCAGAAACATGGCCTTAACTAAACACTTTGATTACTTAGCGATATGTGAAAGAGAAGTACAAACTCTAACTGAATAAAACACGATTGTTCAAGACTTACTGAGATCTTTAAGTTGTTTCCTGTCAGAAGAGAACTTTCTAGCGGCGCCGCTGTGGTTCGCCAGATTCGCTCCCCAGCAAAGTCAGCCGATACCGTTCCATCGATCAATCGCTGCCACTGACGGCGCGCTGACTTCTCATCGCAAAGAAGGCCTGAAAGTCAATGTGATCATCCTGTTACTAAAATAATAATAGTAATAATAATAAACAAAATAATGGTGACATGTTGTCGCGGAAACGTCATGTTTTCACCCTTTAAGCCCTAATATCAAAGGACAAACTCTCCTGTCTTGTCCCTATATTTTTCTTATAAAAGCCGACTGGGTAGAAGTTATTAAAATATCAAGAGAATTCATCTTGGGTGATCGTATCCTTAATTCTCATGACCTCAGGGATTGAATAAACATTAATTTTACCAGGAGAAATTTGATGCTGATCACTGTTAGGGCTTAAAGGGTTAATCTCTCTACTTTTTATTGTGAAATAATACAACCGTCCTGGCACAAGCCTGACCCCATGCACCAAAGGTCTCTTATGCCAGCGGGGATGATCTTGCCACTCAGTCCGATAACTTGTCTGACGACAAGCCAGGGAGGGAGAGATGAACTGGCCCCTAGACCATAATAAGTACATCCCTTTCGGCTAGCGCTCACATCCGACTGTCTCAAATTCAGCTTCATCTATATATAACATGATTAGCCGTCTTCCAAGTGGTACGTCTTGAGGTTTGGGCATGCGTACGTAGTGAACCTCATATAACGAATAGAGAAATATCTCGTTGTTTATTTCAACAAAATGATCAGGCAATGATCAAAAATATGAAAAGCTAGGGGGAAAAAACACACTTGTGATTAGTCTATAAAGTCACTTAACGACGAGGGAATCTTTTCATTATTTTAATTTTGTTTAATAAAAAAAAAAAAAAACGCTCAATGTATGTGATTGTTCATTCTACCCAAGCCTTGGCATCCGTACAGATCGACGTCGTAGTTCATTTTTTATCTCACTCAAAGAGTTAATTTGTTTAGAAAAGAACTTTGCCGGAAACTTTTACCATCACTTTATAGGGATTCACGCCCTGGCCTCAAAATTAGTTTTTTCAGGTCACACATGTCATAATAGTTAATGATCAACCAGCACGCTAAGTAAGAATTAGAGCTGTTGATTGCAAGAACGGCTGATATCTTACTAACGCACGGTTGGATAAGTATGAAACCAACTTAGATCTGTCTACTAAAGAATTTTTTAGGCCGTAAACTTCGAAAATTAAGCAGGTTTTTGACCTCCAAACATTGAGCGTGTTCTATAATGTCGTATGCACTGCGCTGTTCAAAGGGCGCTTTGAAATGAAATGCTCAAGCTAAGTTTTTTTTTTGTAATGAAAGAAATATTCTTTTAACTAAAATGGCCCAAAATTTGATTTCTCTGAACTGAACAATTCAACTTCAAATGAGAAAAAACATCATTTTGACAACAACTCGTCATATAATTAGTTTTGACAAATGCGAGCATCTCGAGCGACGGGCTAGGCAAAATTTTCACGCAATTCTAGAAAGTAACTAAGACATTCGCGGAAAGTCTGATTGTGTTGATTAGCTAGGTAAACTTAACTTACGGTATTTAACTGAAAGGACGTTTTGACACAAAGAAGTGCGACAATAACAACACATCAAAACACAAGTTAATTAAGCGATGGTTCTTGAAACGAACAACTTCACAGCTAGATAATAACATCAGGCTAATACGAAAATATTTCGTTCTCCGGCTCTAAAGCAAACATGACAGTGAAAAGAAACAACATAATAAGAACTGGAGTAAACCAGTTCATTTAAGTCGATTGTGCATTTTAGGTGGCCCCGAATCCCTGAATAAAGTTCACTGAATCTAGTTAAACACAACAACACAGCTGAACGCAGACGAAAAAAATTGCCGGCAGAAACATGGCCTTAACTAAACACGTTGATTACTTAGCGATATGTGAAAGAGAAATACAAACTCTTACTGAATAAAACACGATTGTTCAAGACTTACTGAGACCTTTAAGTTGTTTCCCTGTCAGAAGAGAACTTTCTAGCGGCGCCGCTGTGGTTCGCCAGATTCGCTCCCCAGCAAAGTCAGCCGATACCGTTCCATCGATCAATCGCTGCCACTGACGGCGCGCTGACTTCTCATCGCAAAGAAGGCCTGAAAGTCAATGTGATCATCCTGTCACTAAAATAATAATAGTAATAATAATAAACAAAATAATGGTGACATGTTGTCGCCGAAACGTCATGTTTTAACCCTTTCAGCCCTAATATCAATGGACAAACTCTCCTGTCTTGTCCCTATATTTTTCTTATAAAAGCCGACTGGGTAGAAGTTATTAAAATATCAAGAGAATTCATGTTGGGTGGTCGTATCCTTAATTCTCATGACCTCAGGGATTGAATAAACATTAATTTTACCAGGAGAAATTTGATGCTGATCACTGTTAGGGCTTACAGGGTTAATCTCTCTACTTTTTATTGTGAAATAATACAACCGTCCTGGCATCCGAAACCCCATGCACCAAAGGTCTCTTCTGCCAGCGGGGATGATCTTGCCACTCAGTCCGATAACTTGTCTGACGACAAGCCAGTGAGGGAGAGATGAACTAGCCCCTAGACCATAATAAGTACATCCCTTTCGGCTAGCGCTCACATCCGACTGTCTCAAATTCAGCTTCATCTATATATAACATGATTAGCCGTCTTCCAAGTGGTACGTCTTGAGGTTTGGGCATGCGTACGTAGTGAACCTCATATAACGGATAGAGAAATATCTCGTTGTTTATTTCATCAAAATGATCAGGCAATGATCAAAAATATGAAAAGCTAGGGGGAAAAAACACACTTGTGATTAGTCTATAAAGTCACTTAACGACAAGGGAATCTTTTCATTATTTTAATTTCGTTTAATAAAAAAAAAAAAAAAAAAACGCTCAATGTATGTGATTGTTCATTCTACCCAAGCCTTGGCATCCGTACAGATTGACGTCGTAGTTCATTTTTTATCTCACTCAAAGAGTTAATTTGTTTAGAAAAGAACTTTGCCGGAAACTTTTACCATCACTTTATAGGGATTCACGCTCTGGCCTCAAAATTAGTCTTTTTAGGTCACACATGTCATAACAGTTAATGATCAACCAGCACGCTAAGAAAGAATTAGGGCTGTTGATTGCAAGAACGGCTGATATCTTACTAACGCACGGTTGGATAAGTATGAAACCAACTTAGATCTGTCTACTAAAGAATTTTTTAGGCCATAAACTTCGAAAATTAAGCAGGTTTTTGACCTCCAAACATTGAGCGTGTTCTATAATGTCGTATGCACTGCGCTGTTCAAAGGGCGCTTTGAAATGAAATGCTCAAGCTAAGTTTTTTTTGTAATGAAACAAATATTCTTTTAACTGAAATGGCCCAAAATTTGATTTCTCTGAACTGAACAATTCAACTTCAAATGAGAAAAAACATCATTTTGACAACAACTCGTCATATAATTAGTTTTGACAAATGCGAGCATCTCGAGCGACGGGCTAGGCAAAATTTTCACGCAATTCTAGAAAGTAACTAAGGCATTCGCGGAGAGTCTGATTGTGTTGATTAGCTAGGTAAACTTAACTTACGGTATTTAACTGAAAGAAAGTTTTGTCACAAAGAAGTGCGACAATAACAACACATCAAAACACAAGTTAATTGAGCGATGGTTCTTGAAACGAACAACTTCACAGCTAGAATAATAACATCAGGCTAATACGAAAATATTTCGTTCTCCGGCTCTAAAGCGAACATGAAAGTGAAAAGAAACAACATAATAAGAACTGGAGTAAACCAGTTTATTTAAGTCGATTGTGCATTTTAGGTGGCCCCGAATCCCTGAATAAAGTTCACTGAATCCAGTTAAACACAACAACACAGCTGAACAGCAGACGAAAAAAATTGCCGGCAGAAACATGGCCTTAACTAAACACGTTGATTACTTAGCGATATGTGAAAGAGAAATACAAACTCTTACTGAATAAAACACGATTGTTCAAGACTTACTGAGACCTTTAAGTTGTTTCCCTGTCAGAAGAGAACTTTCTAGCGGCGCCGCTGTGGTTCGCCAGATTCGCTCCCCAGCAAAGTCAGCCGATACCGTTCCATCGATCAATCGCTGCCACTGACGGCGCGCTGACTTCTCATCGCAAAGAAGGCCTGAAAGTCAATGTGATCATCCTGTCACTAAAATAATAATAGTAATAATAATAAACAAAATAATGGTGACATGTTGTCGCCGAAACGTCATGTTTTAACCCTTTCAGCCCTAATATCAAAGGACAAACTCTCCTGTCTTGTCCCTATATTTTTCTTATAAAAGCCGACTGGGTAGAAGTTATTAAAATATCAAGAGAATTCATGTTGGGTGGTCGTATCCTTAATTCTCATGACCTCAGGGATTGAATAAACATTAATTTTACCAGGAGAAATTTGATGCTGATCACTGTTAGGGCTTACAGGGTTAATCTCTCTACTTTTTATTGTGAAATAATACAACCGTCCTGGCATCCGAAACCCCATGCACCAAAGGTCTCTTCTGCCAGCGGGGATGATCTTGCCACTCAGTCCGATAACTTGTCTGACGACAAGCCAGTGAGGGAGAGATGAACTAGCCCCTAGACCATAATAAGTACATCCCTTTCGGCTAGCGCTCACATCCGACTGTCTCAAATTCAGCTTCATCTATATATAACATGATTAGCCGTCTTCCAAGTGGTACGTCTTGAGGTTTGGGCATGCGTACGTAGTGAACCTCATATAACGGATAGAGAAATATCTCGTTGTTTATTTCAACAAAATGATCAGGCAATGATCAAAAATATGAAAAGCTAGGGGGAAAAAACACACTTGTGATTAGTCTATAAAGTCACTTAACGACAAGGGAATCTTTTCATTATTTTAATTTCGTTTAATAAAAATAAAAAAAAAAAAAAACGCTCAATGTATGTGATTGTTCATTCTACCCAAGCCTTGGCATCCGTACAGATTGACGTCGTAGTTCATTTTTTATCTCACTCAAAGAGTTAATTTGTTTAGAAAAGAACTTTGCCGGAAACTTTTACCATCACTTTATAGGGATTCACGCTCTGGCCTCAAAATTAGTCTTTTTAGATCACACATGTCATAACAGTTAATGATCAACCAGCACGCTAAGTAAGAATTAGGGCTGTTGATTGCAAGAACGGCTGATATCTTACTAACGCACGGTTGGATAAGTATGAAACCAACTTAGATCTGTCTACTAAAGAATTTTTTAGGCCATAAACTTCGAAAATTAAGCAGGTTTTTGACCTCCAAACATTGAGCGTGTTCTATAATGTCGTATGCACTGCGCTGTTCAAAGGGCGCTTTGAAATGAAATGCTCAAGCTAAGTTTTTTTTGTAATGAAACAAATATTCTTTTAACTGAAATGGCCCAAAATTTGATTTCTCTGAACTGAACAATTCAACTTCAAATGAGAAAAAACATCATTTTGACAACAACTCGTCATATAATTAGTTTTGACAAATGCGAGCATCTCGAGCGACGGGCTAGGCAAAATTTTCACGCAATTCTAGAAAGTAACTAAGGCATTCGCGGAGAGTCTGATTGTGTTGATTAGCTAGGTAAACTTAACTTACGGTATTTAACTGAAAGAAAGTTTTGTCACAAAGAAGTGCGACAATAACAACACATCAAAACACAAGTTAATTGAGCGATGGTTCTTGAAACGAACAACTTCACAGCTAGAATAATAACATCAGGCTAATACGAAAATATTTCGTTCTCCGGCTCTAAAGCAAACATGAAAGTGAAAAGAAACAACATAATAAGAACTGGAGTAAACCAGTTTATTTAAGTCGATTGTGCATTTTAGGTGGCCTCTGAATCCCTGAATAAAGTTCACTGAATCCAGTTAAACACAACAACACAGCTGAACAGCAGACGAAAAAAATTGCCGGCAGAAACATGGCCTTAACTAAACACGTTGATTACTTAGCGATATGTGAAAGAGAAATACAAACTCTTACTGAATAAAACACGATTGTTCAAGACTTACTGAGACCTTTAAGTTGTTTCCCTGTCAGAAGAGAACTTTCTAGCGGCGCCGCTGTGGTTCGCCAGATTCGCTCCCCAGCAAAGTCAGCCGATACCGTTCCATCGATCAATCGCTGCCACTGACGGCGCGCTGACTTCTCATCGCAAAGAAGGCCTGAAAGTCAATGTGATCATCCTGTCACTAAAATAATAATAGTAATAATAATAAACAAAATAATGGTGACATGTTGTCGCCGAAACGTCATGTTTTAACCCTTTCAGCCCTAATATCAAAGGACAAACTCTCCTGTCTTGTCCCTATATTTTTCTTATAAAAGCCGACTGGGTAGAAGTTATTAAAATATCAAGAGAATTCATGTTGGGTGGTCGTATCCTTAATTCTCATGACCTCAGGGATTGAATAAACATTAATTTTACCAGGAGAAATTTGATGCTGATCACTGTTAGGGCTTACAGGGTTAATCTCTCTACTTTTTATTGTGAAATAATACAACCGTCCTGGCATCCGAAACCCCATGCACCAAAGGTCTCTTCTGCCAGCGGGGATGATCTTGCCACTCAGTCCGATAACTTGTCTGACGACAAGCCAGTGAGGGAGAGATGAACTAGCCCCTAGACCATAATAAGTACATCCCTTTCGGCTAGCGCTCACATCCGACTGTCTCAAATTCAGCTTCATCTATATATAACATGATTAGCCGTCTTCCAAGTGGTACGTCTTGAGGTTTGGGCATGCGTACGTAGTGAACCTCATATAACGGATAGAGAAATATCTCGTTGTTTATTTCAACAAAATGATCAGGCAATGATCAAAAATATGAAAAGCTAGGGGGAAAAAACACACTTGTGATTAGTCTATAAAGTCACTTAACGACAAGGGAATCTTTTCATTATTTTAATTTCGTTTAATAAAAATAAAAAAAAAAAAAACGCTCAATGTATGTGATTGTTCATTCTACCCAAGCCTTGGCATCCGTACAGATTGACGTCGTAGTTCATTTTTTATCTCACTCAAAGAGTTAATTTGTTTAGAAAAGAACTTTGCCGGAAACTTTTACCATCACTTTATAGGGATTCACGCTCTGGCCTCAAAATTAGTCTTTTTAGATCACACATGTCATAACAGTTAATGATCAACCAGCACGCTAAGTAAGAATTAGGGCTGTTGATTGCAAGAACGGCTGATATCTTACTAACGCACGGTTGGATAAGTATGAAACCAACTTAGATCTGTCTACTAAAGAATTTTTTAGGCCATAAACTTCGAAAATTAAGCAGGTTTTTGACCTCCAAACATTGAGCGTGTTCTATAATGTCGTATGCACTGCGCTGTTCAAAGGGCGCTTTGAAATGAAATGCTCAAGCTAAGTTTTTTTTGTAATGAAACAAATATTCTTTTAACTGAAATGGCCCAAAATTTGATTTCTCTGAACTGAACAATTCAACTTCAAATGAGAAAAAACATCATTTTGACAACAACTCGTCATATAATTAGTTTTGACAAATGCGAGCATCTCGAGCGACGGGCTAGGCAAAATTTTCACGCAATTCTAGAAAGTAACTAAGGCATTCGCGGAGAGTCTGATTGTGTTGATTAGCTAGGTAAACTTAACTTACGGTATTTAACTGAAAGAAAGTTTTGTCACAAAGAAGTGCGACAATAACAACACATCAAAACACAAGTTAATTGAGCGATGGTTCTTGAAACGAACAACTTCACAGCTAGAATAATAACATCAGGCTAATACGAAAATATTTCGTTCTCCGGCTCTAAAGCAAACATGAAAGTGAAAAGAAACAACATAATAAGAACTGGAGTAAACCAGTTTATTTAAGTCGATTGTGCATTTTAGGTGGCCCCGAATCCCTGAATAAAGTTCACTGAATCCAGTTAAACACAACAACACAGCTGAACAGCAGACGAAAAAAATTGCCGGCAGAAACATGGCCTTAACTAAACACGTTGATTACTTAGCGATATGTGAAAGAGAAATACAAACTCTTACTGAATAAAACACGATTGTTCAAGACTTACTGAGACCTTTAAGTTGTTTCCCTGTCAGAAGAGAACTTTCTAGCGGCGCCGCTGTGGTTCGCCAGATTCGCTCCCCAGCAAAGTCAGCCGATACCGTTCCATCGATCAATCGCTGCCACTGACGGCGCGCTGACTTCTCATCGCAAAGAAGGCCTGAAAGTCAATGTGATCATCCTGTCACTAAAATAATAATAGTAATAATAATAAACAAAATAATGGTGACATGTTGTCGCCGAAACGTCATGTTTTAACCCTTTCAGCCCTAATATCAAAGGACAAACTCTCCTGTCTTGTCCCTATATTTTTCTTATAAAAGCCGACTGGGTAGAAGTTATTAAAATATCAAGAGAATTCATGTTGGGTGGTCGTATCCTTAATTCTCATGACCTCAGGGATTGAATAAACATTAATTTTACCAGGAGAAATTTGATGCTGATCACTGTTAGGGCTTACAGGGTTAATCTCTCTACTTTTTATTGTGAAATAATACAACCGTCCTGGCATCCGAAACCCCATGCACCAAAGGTCTCTTCTGCCAGCGGGGATGATCTTGCCACTCAGTCCGATAACTTGTCTGACGACAAGCCAGTGAGGGAGAGATGAACTAGCCCCTAGACCATAATAAGTACATCCCTTTCGGCTAGCGCTCACATCCGACTGTCTCAAATTCAGCTTCATCTATATATAACATGATTAGCCGTCTTCCAAGTGGTACGTCTTGAGGTTTGGGCATGCGTACGTAGTGAACCTCATATAACGGATAGAGAAATATCTCGTTGTTTATTTCAACAAAATGATCAGGCAATGATCAAAAATATGAAAAGCTAGGGGGAAAAAACACACTTGTGATTAGTCTATAAAGTCACTTAACGACAAGGGAATCTTTTCATTATTTTAATTTCGTTTAATAAAAATAAAAAAAAAAAAAACGCTCAATGTATGTGATTGTTCATTCTACCCAAGCCTTGGCATCCGTACAGATTGACGTCGTAGTTCATTTTTTATCTCACTCAAAGAGTTAATTTGTTTAGAAAAGAACTTTGCCGGAAACTTTTACCATCACTTTATAGGGATTCACGCTCTGGCCTCAAAATTAGTCTTTTTAGATCACACATGTCATAACAGTTAATGATCAACCAGCACGCTAAGTAAGAATTAGGGCTGTTGATTGCAAGAACGGCTGATATCTTACTAACGCACGGTTGGATAAGTATGAAACCAACTTAGATCTGTCTACTAAAGAATTTTTTAGGCCATAAACTTCGAAAATTAAGCAGGTTTTTGACCTCCAAACATTGAGCGTGTTCTATAATGTCGTATGCACTGCGCTGTTCAAAGGGCGCTTTGAAATGAAATGCTCAAGCTAAGTTTGTTTTTGTAATGAAAGAAATATTCTTTTAACTAAAATGGCCCAAAATTTGATTTCTCTGAACTGAACAATTCAACTTCAAATGAGAAAAAACATCATTTTGACAACAACTCGTCATATAATTAGTTTTGACAAATGCGAGCATCTCGAGCGACGGGCTAGGCAAAATTTTCACGCAATTCTAGAAAGTAACTAAGACATTCGCGGAAAGTCTGATTGTGTTGATTAGCTAGGTAAACTTAACTTACGGTATTTAACTGAAAGGACGTTTTGACACAAAGAAGTGCGACAATAACAACACATCAAAACACAAGTTAATTAAGCGATGGTTCTTGAAACGAACAACTTCACAGCTAGATAATAACATCAGGCTAATACGAAAATATTTCGTTCTCCGGCTCTAAAGCAAACATGACAGTGAAAAGAAAGAACATAATTAGAACTGGAGTAAACCAGTTCATTTAAGTCGATTGTGCATTTTAGGTGGCCCCGAATCCCTGAATAAAGTTCACTGAATCTAGTTAAACACAACAACACAGCTGAACAGCAGACGAAAAAAATTGCCGGCAGAAACATGGCCTTAACTAAACACGTTGATTACTTAGCGATATGTGAAAGAGAAATACAAACTCTTACTGAATAAAACACGATTGTTCAAGACTTACTGAGACCTTTAAGTTGTTTCCCTGTCAGAAGAGAACTTTCTAGCGGCGCCGCTGTGGTTCGCCAGATTCGCTCCCCAGCAAAGTCAGCCGATACCGTTCCATCGATCAATCGCTGCCACTGACGGCGCGCTGACTTCTCATCGCAAAGAAGGCCTGAAAGTCAATGTGATCATCCTGTTACTAAAATAATAATAGTAATAATAATAAACAAAATAATGGTGACATGTTGTCGCGGAAACGTCATGTTTTCCCCCTTTAAGCCCTAATATCAAAGGACAAACTCTCCTGTCTTGTCCCTATATTTTTCTTATAAAAGCCGACTGGGTAGAAGTTATTAAAATATCAAGAGAATTCATCTTGGGTGATCGTATCCTTAATTCTCATGACCTCAGGGATTGAATAAACATTAATTTTACCAGGAGAAATTTGATGCTGATCACTGTTAGGGCTTAAAGGGTTAATCTCTCTACTTTTTATTGTGAAATAATACAACCGTCCTGGCACAAGCCTGACCCCATGCACCAAAGGTCTCTTATGCCAGCGGGGATGATCTTGCCACTCAGTCCGATAACTTGTCTGACGACAAGCCAGGGAGGGAGAGATGAACTGGCCCCTAGACCATAATAAGTACATCCCTTTCGGCTAGCGCTCACATCCGACTGTCTCAAATTCAGCTTCATCTATATATAACATGATTAGCCGTCTTCCAAGTGGTACGTCTTGAGGTTTGGGCATGCGTACGTAGTGAACCTCATATAACGAATAGAGAAATATCTCGTTGTTTATTTCAACAAAATGATTAGGCAATGATCAAAAATATGAAAAGCTAGGGGGAAAAAACACACTTGTGATTAGTCTATAAAGTCACTTAACGACGAGGGAATCTTTTCATTATTTTAATTTTGTTTAATAAAAAAAAAAAAAAAAACGCTCAATGTATGTGATTGTTCATTCTACCCAAGCCTTGGCATCCGTACAGATCGACGTCGTAGTTCATTTTTTATCTCACTCAAAGAGTTAATTTGTTTAGAAAAGAACTTTGCCGGAAACTTTTACCATCACTTTATAGGGATTCACGCCCTGGCCTCAAAATTAGTTTTTTCAGGTCACACATGTCATAATAGTTAATGATCAACCAGCACGCTAAGTAAGAATTAGGGCTGTTGATTGCAAGAACGGCTGATATCTTACTAACGCACGGTTGGATAAGTATGAAACCAACTTAGATCTGTCTACTAAAGAATTTTTTAGGCCGTAAACTTCGAAAATTAAGCAGGTTTTTGACCTCCAAACATTGAGCGTGTTCTATAATGTCGTATGCACTGCGCTGTTCAAAGGGCGCTTTGAAATGAAATGCTCAAGCTAAGTTTGTTTTTGTAATGAAAGAAATATTCTTTTAACTAAAATGGCCCAAAATTTGATTTCTCTGAACTGAACAATTCAACTTCAAATGAGAAAAAACATCATTTTGACAACAACTCGTCATATAATTAGTTTTGACAAATGCGAGCATCTCGAGCGACGGGCTAGGCAAAATTTTCACGCAATTCTAGAAAGTAACTAAGACATTCGCGGAAAGTCTGATTGTGTTGATTAGCTAGGTAAACTTAACTTACGGTATTTAACTGAAAGGACGTTTTGACACAAAGAAGTGCGACAATAACAACACATCAAAACACAAGTTAATTAAGCGATGGTTCTTGAAACGAACAACTTCACAGCTAGATAATAACATCAGGCTAATACGAAAATATTTCGTTCTCCGGCTCTAAAGCAAACATGACAGTGAAAAGAAAGAACATAATTAGAACTGGAGTAAACCAGTTCATTTAAGTCGATTGTGCATTTTAGGTGGCCCCGAATCCCTGAATAAAGTTCACTGAATCTAGTTAAACACAACAACACAGCTGAACAGCAGACGAAAAAAATTGCCGGCAAAAACATGGCCTTAACTAAACACTTTGATTACTTAGCGATATGTGAAAGAGAAGTACAAACTCTAACTGAATAAAACACGATTGTTCAAGACTTACTGAGATCTTTAAGTTGTTTCCTGTCAGAAGAGAACTTTCTAGCGGCGCCGCTGTGGTTCGCCAGATTCGCTCCCCAGCAAAGTCAGCCGATACCGTTCCATCGATCAATCGCTGCCACTGACGGCGCGCTGACTTCTCATCGCAAAGAAGGCCTGAAAGTCAATGTGATCATCCTGTTACTAAAATAATAATAGTAATAATAATAAACAAAATAATGGTGACATGTTGTCGCGGAAACGTCATGTTTTCCCCCTTTAAGCCCTAATATCAAAGGACAAACTCTCCTGTCTTGTCCCTATATTTTTCTTATAAAAGCCGACTGGGTAGAAGTTATTAAAATATCAAGAGAATTCATCTTGGGTGATCGTATCCTTAATTCTCATGACCTCAGGGATTGAATAAACATTAATTTTACCAGGAGAAATTTGATGCTGATCACTGTTAGGGCTTAAAGGGTTAATCTCTCTACTTTTTATTGTGAAATAATACAACCGTCCTGGCACAAGCCTGACCCCATGCACCAAAGGTCTCTTATGCCAGCGGGGATGATCTTGCCACTCAGTCCGATAACTTGTCTGACGACAAGCCAGGGAGGGAGAGATGAACTGGCCCCTAGACCATAATAAGTACATCCCTTTCGGCTAGCGCTCACATCCGACTGTCTCAAATTCAGCTTCATCTATATATAACATGATTAGCCGTCTTCCAAGTGGTACGTCTTGAGGTTTGGGCATGCGTACGTAGTGAACCTCATATAACGAATAGAGAAATATCTCGTTGTTTATTTCAACAAAATGATCAGGCAATGATCAAAAATATGAAAAGCTAGGGGGAAAAAACACACTTGTGATTAGTCTATAAAGTCACTTAACGACGAGGGAATCTTTTCATTATTTTAATTTTGTTTAATAAAAAAAAAAAAAAAAACGCTCAATGTATGTGATTGTTCATTCTACCCAAGCCTTGGCATCCGTACAGATCGACGTCGTAGTTCATTTTTTATCTCACTCAAAGAGTTAATTTGTTTAGAAAAGAACTTTGCCGGAAACTTTTACCATCACTTTATAGGGATTCACGCCCTGGCCTCAAAATTAGTTTTTTCAGGTCACACATGTCATAATAGTTAATGATCAACCAGCACGCTAAGTAAGAATTAGGGCTGTTGATTGCAAGAACGGCTGATATCTTACTAACGCACGGTTGGATAAGTATGAAACCAACTTAGATCTGTCTACTAAAGAATTTTTTAGGCCGTAAACTTCGAAAATTAAGCAGGTTTTTGACCTCCAAACATTGAGCGTGTTCTATAATGTCGTATGCACTGCGCTGTTCAAAGGGCGCTTTGAAATGAAATGCTCAAGCTAAGTTTGTTTTTGTAATGAAAGAAATATTCTTTTAACTAAAATGGCCCAAAATTTGATTTCTCTGAACTGAACAATTCAACTTCAAATGAGAAAAAACATCATTTTGACAACAACTCGTCATATAATTAGTTTTGACAAATGCGAGCATCTCGAGCGACGGGCTAGGCAAAATTTTCACGCAATTCTAGAAAGTAACTAAGACATTCGCGGAAAGTCTGATTGTGTTGATTAGCTAGGTAAACTTAACTTACGGTATTTAACTGAAAGGACGTTTTGACACAAAGAAGTGCGACAATAACAACACATCAAAACACAAGTTAATTAAGCGATGGTTCTTGAAACGAACAACTTCACAGCTAGATAATAACATCAGGCTAATACGAAAATATTTCGTTCTCCGGCTCTAAAGCAAACATGACAGTGAAAAGAAAGAACATAATTAGAACTGGAGTAAACCAGTTCATTTAAGTCGATTGTGCATTTTAGGTGGCCCCGAATCCCTGAATAAAGTTCACTGAATCTAGTTAAACACAACAACACAGCTGAACAGCAGACGAAAAAAATTGCCGGCAAAAACATGGCCTTAACTAAACACTTTGATTACTTAGCGATATGTGAAAGAGAAGTACAAACTCTAACTGAATAAAACACGATTGTTCAAGACTTACTGAGATCTTTAAGTTGTTTCCTGTCAAAAGAGAACTTTCTAGCGGCGCCGCTGTGGTTCGCCAGATTCGCTCCCCAGCAAAGTCAGCCGATACCGTTCCATCGATCAATCGCTGCCACTGACGGCGCGCTGACTTCTCATCGCAAAGAAGGCCTGAAAGTCAATGTGATCATCCTGTTACTAAAATAATAATAGTAATAATAATAAACAAAATAATGGTGACATGTTGTCGCGGAAACGTCATGTTTTCCCCCTTTAAGCCCTAATATCAAAGGACAAACTCTCCTGTCTTGTCCCTATATTTTTCTTATAAAAGCCGACTGGGTAGAAGTTATTAAAATATCAAGAGAATTCATCTTGGGTGATCGTATCCTTAATTCTCATGACCTCAGGGATTGAATAAACATTAATTTTACCAGGAGAAATTTGATGCTGATCACTGTTAGGGCTTAAAGGGTTAATCTCTCTACTTTTTATTGTGAAATAATACAACCGTCCTGGCACAAGCCTGACCCCATGCACCAAAGGTCTCTTATGCCAGCGGGGATGATCTTGCCACTCAGTCCGATAACTTGTCTGACGACAAGCCAGGGAGGGAGAGATGAACTGGCCCCTAGACCATAATAAGTACATCCCTTTCGGCTAGCGCTCACATCCGACTGTCTCAAATTCAGCTTCATCTATATATAACATGATTAGCCGTCTTCCAAGTGGTACGTCTTGAGGTTTGGGCATGCGTACGTAGTCAACCTCATATAACGAATAGAGAAATATCTCGTTGTTTATTTCAACAAAATGATCAGGCAATGATCAAAAATATGAAAAGCTAGGGGGAAAAAACACACTTGTGATTAGTCTATAAAGTCACTTAACGACGAGGGAATCTTTTCATATTTTTAATTTTGTTTAATAAAAAAAAAAAAACGCTCAATGTATGTGATTGTTCATTCTACCCAAGCCTTGGCATCCGTACAGATCGACGTCGTAGTTCATTTTTTATCTCACTCAAAGAGTTAATTTGTTTAGAAAAGAACTTTGCCGAAAACTTTTACCATCACTTTATAGGGATTCACGCCCTGGCCTCAAAATTAGTTTTTTCAGGTCACACATGTCATAATAGTTAATGATCAACCAGCACGCTAAGTAAGAATTAGGGCTGTTGATTGCAAGAACGGCTGATATCTTACTAACGCACGGTTGGATAAGTATGAAACCAACTTAGATCTGTCTACTAAAGAATTTTTTAGGCCGTAAACTTCGAAAATTAAGCAGGTTTTTGACCTCCAAACATTGAGCGTGTTCTATAATGTCGTATGCACTGCGCTGTTCAAAGGATGCTTTGAAATGAAATGCTCAAGCTAAGTTTTTTTTTGTAATGAAAGAAATATTCTTTTAACTAAAATGGCCCAAAATTTGATTTCTCTGAACTGAACAATTCAACTTCAAATGAGAAAAAACATCATTTTGACAACAACTCGTCATATAATTAGTTTTGACAAATGCGAGCATCTCGAGCGACGGGCTAGGCAAAATTTTCACGCAATTCTAGAAAGTAACTAAGACATTCGCGGAAAGTCTGATTGTGTTGATTAGCTAGGTAAACTTAACTTACGGTATTTAACTGAAAGGACGTTTTGACACAAAGAAGTGCGACAATAACAACACATCAAAACACAAGTTAATTAAGCGATGGTTCTTGAAACGAACAACTTCACAGCTAGATAATAACATCAGGCTAATACGAAAATATTTCGTTCTCCGGCTCTAAAGCAAACATGACAGTGAAAAGAAACAACATAATAAGAACTGGAGTAAACCAGTTCATTTAAGTCGATTGTGCATTTTAGGTGGCCCCGAATCCCTGAATAAAGTTCACTGAATCTAGTTAAACACAACAACACAGCTGAACAGCAGACCAAAAATATTGCCGGCAAAAACATGGCCTTAACTAAACACTTTGATTACTTAGCGATATGTGAAAGAGAAATACAAACTCTAACTGAATAAAACACGATTGTTCAAGACTTACTGAGACCTTTAAGTTGTTTCCCTGTCAGAAGAGAACTTTCTAGCGGCGCCGCTGTGGTTCGCCAGATTCGCTCCCCAGCAAAGTCAGCCGATACCGTTTTATAATGTCGTATGCACTGCGCTGTTCAAAGGGCGCTTTGAAATGAAATGCTCAAGGTAAGTTTTTTTTTGTAATGAAACAAATATTCTTTTAACTGAAATGGCCAAAAATTTGATTAAGCGATGGTTCTTGAAACGAACAATTTCATAGCTAGAATAATAACATCAGGCTAATACGAAAATATCTTGCTCTCCGGCTCTAAAGCAAACATGACAGTGAAAAGAAAGAACATAATAAGAACTGGAGTAAACCAGTTTATTTAAGTCGATTGTGCATTTTAGGTGGCCCCGAATCCCTGAATAAAGTTCACTGAATCTAGTTAAACACAACAACACAGCTGAACAGCAGACGAAAAAAATTGCCGGCAGAAACATGGCCTTAACTAAACACTTTGATTACTTAGCGATATGTGAAAGAGAAGTACAAACTCTAACTGAATAAAACACGATTGTTCAAGACTTACTGAGATCTTTAAGTTGTTTCCTGTCAGAAGAGAACTTTCTAGCGGCGCCGCTGTGGTTCGCCAGATTCGCTCCCCAGCAAAGTCAGCCGATACCGTTCCATCGATCAATCGCTGCCACTGACGGCGCGCTGACTTCTCATCGCAAAGAAGGCCTGAAAGTCAATGTGATCATCCTGTTACTAAAATAATAATAGTAATAATAATAAACAAAATAATGGTGACATGTTGTCGCGGAAACGTCATGTTTTCACCCTTTAAGCCCTAATATCAAAGGACAAACTCTCCTGTCTTGTCCCTATATTTTTCTTATAAAAGCCGACTGGGTAGAAGTTATTAAAATATCAAGAGAATTCATCTTGGGTGATCGTATCCTTAATTCTCATGACCTCAGGGATTGAATAAACATTAATTTTACCAGGAGAAATTTGATGCTGATCACTGTTAGGGCTTAAAGGGTTAATCTCTCTACTTTTTATTGTGAAATAATACAACCGTCCTGGCACAAGCCTGACCCCATGCACCAAAGGTCTCTTATGCCAGCGGGGATGATCTTGCCACTCAGTCCGATAACTTGTCTGACGACAAGCCAGGGAGGGAGAGATGAACTGGCCCCTAGACCATAATAAGTACATCCCTTTCGGCTAGCGCTCACATCCGACTGTCTCAAATTCAGCTTCATCTATATATAACATGATTAGCCGTCTTCCAAGTGGTACGTCTTGAGGTTTGGGCATGCGTACGTAGTCAACCTCATATAACGAATAGAGAAATATCTCGTTGTTTATTTCAACAAAATGATCAGGCAATGATCAAAAATATGAAAAGCTAGGGGGAAAAAACACACTTGTGATTAGTCTATAAAGTCACTTAACGACGAGGGAATCTTTTCATATTTTTAATTTTGTTTAATAAAAAAAAAAAAACGCTCAATGTATGTGATTGTTCATTCTACCCAAGCCTTGGCATCCGTACAGATCGACGTCGTAGTTCATTTTTTATCTCACTCAAAGAGTTAATTTGTTTAGAAAAGAACTTTGCCGAAAACTTTTACCATCACTTTATAGGGATTCACGCCCTGGCCTCATAATTAGTTTTTTCAGGTCACACATGTCATAATAGTTAATGATCAACCAGCACGCTAAGTAAGAATTAGGGCTGTTGATTGCAAGAACGGCTGATATCTTACTAACGCACGGTTGGATAAGTATGAAACCAACTTAGATCTGTCTACTAAAGAATTTTTTAGGCCGTAAACTTCGAAAATTAAGCAGGTTTTTGACCTCCAAACATTGAGCGTGTTCTATAATGTCGTATGCACTGCGCTGTTCAAAGGATGCTTTGAAATGAAATGCTCAAGCTAAGTTTTTTTTTGTAATGAAAGAAATATTCTTTTAACTAAAATGGCCCAAAATTTGATTTCTCTGAACTGAACAATTCAACTTCAAATGAGAAAAAACATCATTTTGACAACAACTCGTCATATAATTAGTTTTGACAAATGCGAGCATCTCGAGCGACGGGCTAGGCAAAATTTTCACGCAATTCTAGAAAGTAACTAAGACATTCGCGGAAAGTCTGATTGTGTTGATTAGCTAGGTAAACTTAACTTACGGTATTTAACTGAAAGGACGTTTTGACACAAAGAAGTGCGACAATAACAACACATCAAAACACAAGTTAATTAAGCGATGGTTCTTGAAACGAACAACTTCACAGCTAGATAATAACATCAGGCTAATACGAAAATATTTCGTTCTCCGGCTCTAAAGCAAACATGACAGTGAAAAGAAACAACATAATAAGAACTGGAGTAAACCAGTTCATTTAAGTCGATTGTGCATTTTAGGTGGCCCCGAATCCCTGAATAAAGTTCACTGAATCTAGTTAAACACAACAACACAGCTGAACAGCAGACCAAAAATATTGCCGGCAAAAACATGGCCTTAACTAAACACTTTGATTACTTAGCGATATGTGAAAGAGAAATACAAACTCTAACTGAATAAAACACGATTGTTCAAGACTTACTGAGATCTTTAAGTTGTTTCCTGTCAGAAGAGAACTTTCTAGCGGCGCCGCTGTGGTTCGCCAGATTCGCTCCCCAGCAAAGTCAGCCGATACCGTTCCATCGATCAATCGCTGCCACTGACGGCGCGCTGACTTCTCATCGCAAAGAAGGCCTGAAAGTCAATGTGATCATCCTGTTACTAAAATAATAATAGTAATAATAATAAACAAAATAATGGTGACATGTTGTCGCGGAAACGTCATGTTTTCACCCTTTAAGCCCTAATATCAAAGGACAAACTCTCCTGTCTTGTCCCTATATTTTTCTTATAAAAGCCGACTGGGTAGAAGTTATTAAAATATCAAGAGAATTCATCTTGGGTGATCGTATCCTTAATTCTCATGACCTCAGGGATTGAATAAACATTAATTTTACCAGGAGAAATTTGATGCTGATCACTGTTAGGGCTTAAAGGGTTAATCTCTCTACTTTTTATTGTGAAATAATACAACCGTCCTGGCACAAGCCTGACCCCATGCACCAAAGGTCTCTTATGCCAGCGGGGATGATCTTGCCACTCAGTCCGATAACTTGTCTGACGACAAGCCAGGGAGGGAGAGATGAACTGGCCCCTAGACCATAATAAGTACATCCCTTTCGGCTAGCGCTCACATCCGACTGTCTCAAATTCAGCTTCATCTATATATAACATGATTAGCCGTCTTCCAAGTGGTACGTCTTGAGGTTTGGGCATGCGTACGTAGTCAACCTCATATAACGAATAGAGAAATATCTCGTTGTTTATTTCAACAAAATGATCAGGCAATGATCAAAAATATGAAAAGCTAGGGGGAAAAAACACACTTGTGATTAGTCTATAAAGTCACTTAACGACGAGGGAATCTTTTCATATTTTTAATTTTGTTTAATAAAAAAAAAAAAACGCTCAATGTATGTGATTGTTCATTCTACCCAAGCCTTGGCATCCGTACAGATCGACGTCGTAGTTCATTTTTTATCTCACTCAAAGAGTTAATTTGTTTAGAAAAGAACTTTGCCGAAAACTTTTACCATCACTTTATAGGGATTCACGCCCTGGCCTCAAAATTAGTTTTTTCAGGTCACACATGTCATAATAGTTAATGATCAACCAGCACGCTAAGTAAGAATTAGGGCTGTTGATTGCAAGAACGGCTGATATCTTACTAACGCACGGTTGGATAAGTATGAAACCAACTTAGATCTGTCTACTAAAGAATTTTTTAGGCCGTAAACTTCGAAAATTAAGCAGGTTTTTGACCTCCAAACATTGAGCGTGTTCTATAATGTCGTATGCACTGCGCTGTTCAAAGGATGCTTTGAAATGAAATGCTCAAGCTAAGTTTTTTTTTGTAATGAAAGAAATATTCTTTTAACTAAAATGGCCCAAAATTTGATTTCTCTGAACTGAACAATTCAACTTCAAATGAGAAAAAACATCATTTTGACAACAACTCGTCATATAATTAGTTTTGACAAATGCGAGCATCTCGAGCGACGGGCTAGGCAAAATTTTCACGCAATTCTAGAAAGTAACTAAGACATTCGCGGAAAGTCTGATTGTGTTGATTAGCTAGGTAAACTTAACTTACGGTATTTAACTGAAAGGACGTTTTGACACAAAGAAGTGCGACAATAACAACACATCAAAACACAAGTTAATTAAGCGATGGTTCTTGAAACGAACAACTTCACAGCTAGATAATAACATCAGGCTAATACGAAAATATTTCGTTCTCCGGCTCTAAAGCAAACATGACAGTGAAAAGAAACAACATAATAAGAACTGGAGTAAACCAGTTCATTTAAGTCGATTGTGCATTTTAGGTGGCCCCGAATCCCTGAATAAAGTTCACTGAATCTAGTTAAACACAACAACACAGCTGAACAGCAGACCAAAAATATTGCCGGCAAAAACATGGCCTTAACTAAACACTTTGATTACTTAGCGATATGTGAAAGAGAAATACAAACTCTAACTGAATAAAACACGATTGTTCAAGACTTACTGAGATCTTTAAGTTGTTTCCTGTCAGAAGAGAACTTTCTAGCGGCGCCGCTGTGGTTCGCCAGATTCGCTCCCCAGCAAAGTCAGCCGATACCGTTCCATCGATCAATCGCTGCCACTGACGGCGCGCTGACTTCTCATCGCAAAGAAGGCCTGAAAGTCAATGTGATCATCCTGTTACTAAAATAATAATAGTAATAATAATAAACAAAATAATGGTGACATGTTGTCGCGGAAACGTCATGTTTTCACCCTTTAAGCCCTAATATCAAAGGACAAACTCTCCTGTCTTGTCCCTATATTTTTCTTATAAAAGCCGACTGGGTAGAAGTTATTAAAATATCAAGAGAATTCATCTTGGGTGATCGTATCCTTAATTCTCATGACCTCAGGGATTGAATAAACATTAATTTTACCAGGAGAAATTTGATGCTGATCACTGTTAGGGCTTAAAGGGTTAATCTCTCTACTTTTTATTGTGAAATAATACAACCGTCCTGGCACAAGCCTGACCCCATGCACCAAAGGTCTCTTATGCCAGCGGGGATGATCTTGCCACTCAGTCCGATAACTTGTCTGACGACAAGCCAGGGAGGGAGAGATGAACTGGCCCCTAGACCATAATAAGTACATCCCTTTCGGCTAGCGCTCACATCCGACTGTCTCAAATTCAGCTTCATCTATATATAACATGATTAGCCGTCTTCCAAGTGGTACGTCTTGAGGTTTGGGCATGCGTACGTAGTCAACCTCATATAACGAATAGAGAAATATCTCGTTGTTTATTTCAACAAAATGATCAGGCAATGATCAAAAATATGAAAAGCTAGGGGGAAAAAACACACTTGTGATTAGTCTATAAAGTCACTTAACGACGAGGGAATCTTTTCATATTTTTAATTTTGTTTAATAAAAAAAAAAAAACGCTCAATGTATGTGATTGTTCATTCTACCCAAGCCTTGGCATCCGTACAGATCGACGTCGTAGTTCATTTTTTATCTCACTCAAAGAGTTAATTTGTTTAGAAAAGAACTTTGCCGAAAACTTTTACCATCACTTTATAGGGATTCACGCCCTGGCCTCAAAATTAGATTTTTCAGGTCACACATGTCATAATAGTTAATGATCAACCAGCACGCTAAGTAAGAATTAGGGCTGTTGATTGCAAGAACGGCTGATATCTTACTAACGCACGGTTGGATAAGTATGAAACCAACTTAGATCTGTCTACTAAAGAATTTTTTAGGCCGTAAACTTCGAAAATTAAGCAGGTTTTTGACCTCCAAACATTGAGCGTGTTCTATAATGTCGTATGCACTGCGCTGTTCAAAGGATGCTTTGAAATGAAATGCTCAAGCTAAGTTTTTTTTTGTAATGAAAGAAATATTCTTTTAACTAAAATGGCCCAAAATTTGATTTCTCTGAACTGAACAATTCAACTTCAAATGAGAAAAAACATCATTTTGACAACAACTCGTCATATAATTAGTTTTGACAAATGCGAGCATCTCGAGCGACGGGCTAGGCAAAATTTTCACGCAATTCTAGAAAGTAACTAAGACATTCGCGGAAAGTCTGATTGTGTTGATTAGCTAGGTAAACTTAACTTACGGTATTTAACTGAAAGGACGTTTTGACACAAAGAAGTGCGACAATAACAACACATCAAAACACAAGTTAATTAAGCGATGGTTCTTGAAACGAACAACTTCACAGCTAGATAATAACATCAGGCTAATACGAAAATATTTCGTTCTCCGGCTCTAAAGCAAACATGACAGTGAAAAGAAACAACATAATAAGAACTGGAGTAAACCAGTTCATTTAAGTCGATTGTGCATTTTAGGTGGCCCCGAATCCCTGAATAAAGTTCACTGAATCTAGTTAAACACAACAACACAGCTGAACAGCAGACCAAAAATATTGCCGGCAAAAACATGGCCTTAACTAAACACTTTGATTACTTAGCGATATGTGAAAGAGAAATACAAACTCTAACTGAATAAAACACGATTGTTCAAGACTTACTGAGATCTTTAAGTTGTTTCCTGTCAGAAGAGAACTTTCTAGCGGCGCCGCTGTGGTTCGCCAGATTCGCTCCCCAGCAAAGTCAGCCGATACCGTTCCATCGATCAATCGCTGCCACTGACGGCGCGCTGACTTCTCATCGCAAAGAAGGCCTGAAAGTCAATGTGATCATCCTGTTACTAAAATAATAATAGTAATAATAATAAACAAAATAATGGTGACATGTTGTCGCGGAAACGTCATGTTTTCACCCTTTAAGCCCTAATATCAAAGGACAAACTCTCCTGTCTTGTCCCTATATTTTTCTTATAAAAGCCGACTGGGTAGAAGTTATTAAAATATCAAGAGAATTCATCTTGGGTGATCGTATCCTTAATTCTCATGACCTCAGGGATTGAATAAACATTAATTTTACCAGGAGAAATTTGATGCTGATCACTGTTAGGGCTTAAAGGGTTAATCTCTCTACTTTTTATTGTGAAATAATACAACCGTCCTGGCACAAGCCTGACCCCATGCACCAAAGGTCTCTTATGCCAGCGGGGATGATCTTGCCACTCAGTCCGATAACTTGTCTGACGACAAGCCAGGGAGGGAGAGATGAACTGGCCCCTAGACCATAATAAGTACATCCCTTTCGGCTAGCGCTCACATCCGACTGTCTCAAATTCAGCTTCATCTATATATAACATGATTAGCCGTCTTCCAAGTGGTACGTCTTGAGGTTTGGGCATGCGTACGTAGTCAACCTCATATAACGAATAGAGAAATATCTCGTTGTTTATTTCAACAAAATGATCAGGCAATGATCAAAAATATGAAAAGCTAGGGGGAAAAAACACACTTGTGATTAGTCTATAAAGTCACTTAACGACGAGGGAATCTTTTCATATTTTTAATTTTGTTTAATAAAAAAAAAAAAACGCTCAATGTATGTGATTGTTCATTCTACCCAAGCCTTGGCATCCGTACAGATCGACGTCGTAGTTCATTTTTTATCTCACTCAAAGAGTTAATTTGTTTAGAAAAGAACTTTGCCGAAAACTTTTACCATCACTTTATAGGGATTCACGCCCTGGCCTCAAAATTAGTTTTTTCAGGTCACACATGTCATAATAGTTAATGATCAACCAGCACGCTAAGTAAGAATTAGGGCTGTTGATTGCAAGAACGGCTGATATCTTACTAACGCACGGTTGGATAAGTATGAAACCAACTTAGATCTGTCTACTAAAGAATTTTTTAGGCCGTAAACTTCGAAAATTAAGCAGGTTTTTGACCTCCAAACATTGAGCGTGTTCTATAATGTCGTATGCACTGCGCTGTTCAAAGGATGCTTTGAAATGAAATGCTCAAGCTAAGTTTTTTTTTGTAATGAAAGAAATATTCTTTTAACTAAAATGGCCCAAAATTTGATTTCTCTGAACTGAACAATTCAACTTCAAATGAGAAAAAACATCATTTTGACAACAACTCGTCATATAATTAGTTTTGACAAATGCGAGCATCTCGAGCGACGGGCTAGGCAAAATTTTCACGCAATTCTAGAAAGTAACTAAGACATTCGCGGAAAGTCTGATTGTGTTGATTAGCTAGGTAAACTTAACTTACGGTATTTAACTGAAAGGACGTTTTGACACAAAGAAGTGCGACAATAACAACACATCAAAACACAAGTTAATTAAGCGATGGTTCTTGAAACGAACAACTTCACAGCTAGATAATAACATCAGGCTAATACGAAAATATTTCGTTCTCCGGCTCTAAAGCAAACATGACAGTGAAAAGAAACAACATAATAAGAACTGGAGTAAACCAGTTCATTTAAGTCGATTGTGCATTTTAGGTGGCCCCGAATCCCTGAATAAAGTTCACTGAATCTAGTTAAACACAACAACACAGCTGAACAGCAGACCAAAAATATTGCCGGCAAAAACATGGCCTTAACTAAACACTTTGATTACTTAGCGATATGTGAAAGAGAAATACAAACTCTAACTGAATAAAACACGATTGTTCAAGACTTACTGAGATCTTTAAGTTGTTTCCTGTCAGAAGAGAACTTTCTAGCGGCGCCGCTGTGGTTCGCCAGATTCGCTCCCCAGCAAAGTCAGCCGATACCGTTCCATCGATCAATCGCTGCCACTGACGGCGCGCTGACTTCTCATCGCAAAGAAGGCCTGAAAGTCAATGTGATCATCCTGTTACTAAAATAATAATAGTAATAATAATAAACAAAATAATGGTGACATGTTGTCGCGGAAACGTCATGTTTTCACCCTTTAAGCCCTAATAGGCTAATACGAAAATATCTTGCTCTCCGGCTCTAAAGCAAACATGACAGTGAAAAGAAAGAACATAATAAGAACTGGAGTAAACCAGTTTATTTAAGTCGATTGTGCATTTTAGGTGGCCCCGAATCCCTGAATAAAGTTCACTGAATCTAGTTAAACACAACAACACAGCTGAACAGCAGACGAAAAAAATTGCCGGCAGAAACATGGCCTTAACTAAACACTTTGATTACTTAGCGATATGTGAAAGAGAAGTACAAACTCTAACTGAATAAAACACGATTGTTCAAGACTTACTGAGATCTTTAAGTTGTTTCCTGTCAGAAGAGAACTTTCTAGCGGCGCCGCTGTGGTTCGCCAGATTCGCTCCCCAGCAAAGTCAGCCGATACCGTTCCATCGATCAATCGCTGCCACTGACGGCGCGCTGACTTCTCATCGCAAAGAAGGCCTGAAAGTCAATGTGATCATCCTGTTACTAAAATAATAATAGTAATAATAATAAACAAAATAATGGTGACATGTTGTCGCGGAAACGTCATGTTTTCACCCTTTAAGCCCTAATATCAAAGGACAAACTCTCCTGTCTTGTCCCTATATTTTTCTTATAAAAGCCGACTGGGTAGAAGTTATTAAAATATCAAGAGAATTCATCTTGGGTGATCGTATCCTTAATTCTCATGACCTCAGGGATTGAATAAACATTAATTTTACCAGGAGAAATTTGATGCTGATCACTGTTAGGGCTTAAAGGGTTAATCTCTCTACTTTTTATTGTGAAATAATACAACCGTCCTGGCACAAGCCTGACCCCATGCACCAAAGGTCTCTTATGCCAGCGGGGATGATCTTGCCACTCAGTCCGATAACTTGTCTGACGACAAGCCAGGGAGGGAGAGATGAACTGGCCCCTAGACCATAATAAGTACATCCCTTTCGGCTAGCGCTCACATCCGACTGTCTCAAATTCAGCTTCATCTATATATAACATGATTAGCCGTCTTCCAAGTGGTACGTCTTGAGGTTTGGGCATGCGTACGTAGTCAACCTCATATAACGAATAGAGAAATATCTCGTTGTTTATTTCAACAAAATGATCAGGCAATGATCAAAAATATGAAAAGCTAGGGGGAAAAAACACACTTGTGATTAGTCTATAAAGTCACTTAACGACGAGGGAATCTTTTCATATTTTTAATTTTGTTTAATAAAAAAAAAAAAACGCTCAATGTATGTGATTGTTCATTCTACCCAAGCCTTGGCATCCGTACAGATCGACGTCGTAGTTCATTTTTTATCTCACTCAAAGAGTTAATTTGTTTAGAAAAGAACTTTGCCGAAAACTTTTACCATCACTTTATAGGGATTCACGCCCTGGCCTCAAAATTAGTTTTTTCAGGTCACACATGTCATAATAGTTAATGATCAACCAGCACGCTAAGTAAGAATTAGGGCTGTTGATTGCAAGAACGGCTGATATCTTACTAACGCACGGTTGGATAAGTATGAAACCAACTTAGATCTGTCTACTAAAGAATTTTTTAGGCCGTAAACTTCGAAAATTAAGCAGGTTTTTGACCTCCAAACATTGAGCGTGTTCTATAATGTCGTATGCACTGCGCTGTTCAAAGGATGCTTTGAAATGAAATGCTCAAGCTAAGTTTTTTTTTGTAATGAAAGAAATATTCTTTTAACTAAAATGGCCCAAAATTTGATTTCTCTGAACTGAACAATTCAACTTCAAATGAGAAAAAACATCATTTTGACAACAACTCGTCATATAATTAGTTTTGACAAATGCGAGCATCTCGAGCGACGGGCTAGGCAAAATTTTCACGCAATTCTAGAAAGTAACTAAGACATTCGCGGAAAGTCTGATTGTGTTGATTAGCTAGGTAAACTTAACTTACGGTATTTAACTGAAAGGACGTTTTGACACAAAGAAGTGCGACAATAACAACACATCAAAACACAAGTTAATTAAGCGATGGTTCTTGAAACGAACAACTTCACAGCTAGATAATAACATCAGGCTAATACGAAAATATTTCGTTCTCCGGCTCTAAAGCAAACATGACAGTGAAAAGAAACAACATAATAAGAACTGGAGTAAACCAGTTCATTTAAGTCGATTGTGCATTTTAGGTGGCCCCGAATCCCTGAATAAAGTTCACTGAATCTAGTTAAACACAACAACACAGCTGAACAGCAGACCAAAAATATTGCCGGCAAAAACATGGCCTTAACTAAACACTTTGATTACTTAGCGATATGTGAAAGAGAAATACAAACTCTAACTGAATAAAACACGATTGTTCAAGACTTACTGAGATCTTTAAGTTGTTTCCTGTCAGAAGAGAACTTTCTAGCGGCGCCGCTGTGGTTCGCCAGATTCGCTCCCCAGCAAAGTCAGCCGATACCGTTCCATCGATCAATCGCTGCCACTGACGGCGCGCTGACTTCTCATCGCAAAGAAGGCCTGAAAGTCAATGTGATCATCCTGTTACTAAAATAATAATAGTAATAATAATAAACAAAATAATGGTGACATGTTGTCGCGGAAACGTCATGTTTTCACCCTTTAAGCCCTAATATCAAAGGACAAACTCTCCTGTCTTGTCCCTATATTTTTCTTATAAAAGCCGACTGGGTAGAAGTTATTAAAATATCAAGAGAATTCATCTTGGGTGATCGTATCCTTAATTCTCATGACCTCAGGGATTGAATAAACATTAATTTTACCAGGAGAAATTTGATGCTGATCACTGTTAGGGCTTAAAGGGTTAATCTCTCTACTTTTTATTGTGAAATAATACAACCGTCCTGGCACAAGCCTGACCCCATGCACCAAAGGTCTCTTATGCCAGCGGGGATGATCTTGCCACTCAGTCCGATAACTTGTCTGACGACAAGCCAGGGAGGGAGAGATGAACTGGCCCCTAGACCATAATAAGTACATCCCTTTCGGCTAGCGCTCACATCCGACTGTCTCAAATTCAGCTTCATCTATATATAACATGATTAGCCGTCTTCCAAGTGGTACGTCTTGAGGTTTGGGCATGCGTACGTAGTCAACCTCATATAACGAATAGAGAAATATCTCGTTGTTTATTTCAACAAAATGATCAGGCAATGATCAAAAATATGAAAAGCTAGGGGGAAAAAACACACTTGTGATTAGTCTATAAAGTCACTTAACGACGAGGGAATCTTTTCATATTTTTAATTTTGTTTAATAAAAAAAAAAAAACGCTCAATGTATGTGATTGTTCATTCTACCCAAGCCTTGGCATCCGTACAGATCGACGTCGTAGTTCATTTTTTATCTCACTCAAAGAGTTAATTTGTTTAGAAAAGAACTTTGCCGAAAACTTTTACCATCACTTTATAGGGATTCACGCCCTGGCCTCAAAATTAGTTTTTTCAGGTCACACATGTCATAATAGTTAATGATCAACCAGCACGCTAAGTAAGAATTAGGGCTGTTGATTGCAAGAACGGCTGATATCTTACTAACGCACGGTTGGATAAGTATGAAACCAACTTAGATCTGTCTACTAAAGAATTTTTTAGGCCGTAAACTTCGAAAATTAAGCAGGTTTTTGACCTCCAAACATTGAGCGTGTTCTATAATGTCGTATGCACTGCGCTGTTCAAAGGATGCTTTGAAATGAAATGCTCAAGCTAAGTTTTTTTTTGTAATGAAAGAAATATTCTTTTAACTAAAATGGCCCAAAATTTGATTTCTCTGAACTGAACAATTCAACTTCAAATGAGAAAAAACATCATTTTGACAACAACTCGTCATATAATTAGTTTTGACAAATGCGAGCATCTCGAGCGACGGGCTAGGCAAAATTTTCACGCAATTCTAGAAAGTAACTAAGACATTCGCGGAAAGTCTGATTGTGTTGATTAGCTAGGTAAACTTAACTTACGGTATTTAACTGAAAGGACGTTTTGACACAAAGAAGTGCGACAATAACAACACATCAAAACACAAGTTAATTAAGCGATGGTTCTTGAAACGAACAACTTCACAGCTAGATAATAACATCAGGCTAATACGAAAATATTTCGTTCTCCGGCTCTAAAGCAAACATGACAGTGAAAAGAAACAACATAATAAGAACTGGAGTAAACCAGTTCATTTAAGTCGATTGTGCATTTTAGGTGGCCCCGAATCCCTGAATAAAGTTCACTGAATCTAGTTAAACACAACAACACAGCTGAACAGCAGACCAAAAATATTGCCGGCAAAAACATGGCCTTAACTAAACACTTTGATTACTTAGCGATATGTGAAAGAGAAATACAAACTCTAACTGAATAAAACACGATTGTTCAAGACTTACTGAGATCTTTAAGTTGTTTCCTGTCAGAAGAGAACTTTCTAGCGGCGCCGCTGTGGTTCGCCAGATTCGCTCCCCAGCAAAGTCAGCCGATACCGTTCCATCGATCAATCGCTGCCACTGACGGCGCGCTGACTTCTCATCGCAAAGAAGGCCTGAAAGTCAATGTGATCATCCTGTTACTAAAATAATAATAGTAATAATAATAAACAAAATAATGGTGACATGTTGTCGCGGAAACGTCATGTTTTCACCCTTTAAGCCCTAATATCAAAGGACAAACTCTCCTGTCTTGTCCCTATATTTTTCTTATAAAAGCCGACTGGGTAGAAGTTATTAAAATATCAAGAGAATTCATCTTGGGTGATCGTATCCTTAATTCTCATGACCTCAGGGATTGAATAAACATTAATTTTACCAGGAGAAATTTGATGCTGATCACTGTTAGGGCTTAAAGGGTTAATCTCTCTACTTTTTATTGTGAAATAATACAACCGTCCTGGCACAAGCCTGACCCCATGCACCAAAGGTCTCTTATGCCAGCGGGGATGATCTTGCCACTCAGTCCGATAACTTGTCTGACGACAAGCCAGGGAGGGAGAGATGAACTGGCCCCTAGACCATAATAAGTACATCCCTTTCGGCTAGCGCTCACATCCGACTGTCTCAAATTCAGCTTCATCTATATATAACATGATTAGCCGTCTTCCAAGTGGTACGTCTTGAGGTTTGGGCATGCGTACGTAGTCAACCTCATATAACGAATAGAGAAATATCTCGTTGTTTATTTCAACAAAATGATCAGGCAATGATCAAAAATATGAAAAGCTAGGGGGAAAAAACACACTTGTGATTAGTCTATAAAGTCACTTAACGACGAGGGAATCTTTTCATATTTTTAATTTTGTTTAATAAAAAAAAAAAAACGCTCAATGTATGTGATTGTTCATTCTACCCAAGCCTTGGCATCCGTACAGATCGACGTCGTAGTTCATTTTTTATCTCACTCAAAGAGTTAATTTGTTTAGAAAAGAACTTTGCCGAAAACTTTTACCATCACTTTATAGGGATTCACGCCCTGGCCTCAAAATTAGTTTTTTCAGGTCACACATGTCATAATAGTTAATGATCAACCAGCACGCTAAGTAAGAATTAGGGCTGTTGATTGCAAGAACGGCTGATATCTTACTAACGCACGGTTGGATAAGTATGAAACCAACTTAGATCTGTCTACTAAAGAATTTTTTAGGCCGTAAACTTCGAAAATTAAGCAGGTTTTTGACCTCCAAACATTGAGCGTGTTCTATAATGTCGTATGCACTGCGCTGTTCAAAGGATGCTTTGAAATGAAATGCTCAAGCTAAGTTTTTTTTTGTAATGAAAGAAATATTCTTTTAACTAAAATGGCCCAAAATTTGATTTCTCTGAACTGAACAATTCAACTTCAAATGAGAAAAAACATCATTTTGACAACAACTCGTCATATAATTAGTTTTGACAAATGCGAGCATCTCGAGCGACGGGCTAGGCAAAATTTTCACGCAATTCTAGAAAGTAACTAAGACATTCGCGGAAAGTCTGATTGTGTTGATTAGCTAGGTAAACTTAACTTACGGTATTTAACTGAAAGGACGTTTTGACACAAAGAAGTGCGACAATAACAACACATCAAAACACAAGTTAATTAAGCGATGGTTCTTGAAACGAACAACTTCACAGCTAGATAATAACATCAGGCTAATACGAAAATATTTCGTTCTCCGGCTCTAAAGCAAACATGACAGTGAAAAGAAACAACATAATAAGAACTGGAGTAAACCAGTTCATTTAAGTCGATTGTGCATTTTAGGTGGCCCCGAATCCCTGAATAAAGTTCACTGAATCTAGTTAAACACAACAACACAGCTGAACAGCAGACCAAAAATATTGCCGGCAAAAACATGGCCTTAACTAAACACTTTGATTACTTAGCGATATGTGAAAGAGAAATACAAACTCTAACTGAATAAAACACGATTGTTCAAGACTTACTGAGATCTTTAAGTTGTTTCCTGTCAGAAGAGAACTTTCTAGCGGCGCCGCTGTGGTTCGCCAGATTCGCTCCCCAGCAAAGTCAGCCGATACCGTTCCATCGATCAATCGCTGCCACTGACGGCGCGCTGACTTCTCATCGCAAAGAAGGCCTGAAAGTCAATGTGATCATCCTGTTACTAAAATAATAATAGTAATAATAATAAACAAAATAATGGTGACATGTTGTCGCGGAAACGTCATGTTTTCACCCTTTAAGCCCTAATATCAAAGGACAAACTCTCCTGTCTTGTCCCTATATTTTTCTTATAAAAGCCGACTGGGTAGAAGTTATTAAAATATCAAGAGAATTCATCTTGGGTGATCGTATCCTTAATTCTCATGACCTCAGGGATTGAATAAACATTAATTTTACCAGGAGAAATTTGATGCTGATCACTGTTAGGGCTTAAAGGGTTAATCTCTCTACTTTTTATTGTGAAATAATACAACCGTCCTGGCACAAGCCTGACCCCATGCACCAAAGGTCTCTTATGCCAGCGGGGATGATCTTGCCACTCAGTCCGATAACTTGTCTGACGACAAGCCAGGGAGGGAGAGATGAACTGGCCCCTAGACCATAATAAGTACATCCCTTTCGGCTAGCGCTCACATCCGACTGTCTCAAATTCAGCTTCATCTATATATAACATGATTAGCCGTCTTCCAAGTGGTACGTCTTGAGGTTTGGGCATGCGTACGTAGTCAACCTCATATAACGAATAGAGAAATATCTCGTTGTTTATTTCAACAAAATGATCAGGCAATGATCAAAAATATGAAAAGCTAGGGGGAAAAAACACACTTGTGATTAGTCTATAAAGTCACTTAACGACGAGGGAATCTTTTCATATTTTTAATTTTGTTTAATAAAAAAAAAAAAACGCTCAATGTATGTGATTGTTCATTCTACCCAAGCCTTGGCATCCGTACAGATCGACGTCGTAGTTCATTTTTTATCTCACTCAAAGAGTTAATTTGTTTAGAAAAGAACTTTGCCGAAAACTTTTACCATCACTTTATAGGGATTCACGCCCTGGCCTCAAAATTAGTTTTTTCAGGTCACACATGTCATAATAGTTAATGATCAACCAGCACGCTAAGTAAGAATTAGGGCTGTTGATTGCAAGAACGGCTGATATCTTACTAACGCACGGTTGGATAAGTATGAAACCAACTTAGATCTGTCTACTAAAGAATTTTTTAGGCCGTAAACTTCGAAAATTAAGCAGGTTTTTGACCTCCAAACATTGAGCGTGTTCTATAATGTCGTATGCACTGCGCTGTTCAAAGGATGCTTTGAAATGAAATGCTCAAGCTAAGTTTTTTTTTGTAATGAAAGAAATATTCTTTTAACTAAAATGGCCCAAAATTTGATTTCTCTGAACTGAACAATTCAACTTCAAATGAGAAAAAACATCATTTTGACAACAACTCGTCATATAATTAGTTTTGACAAATGCGAGCATCTCGAGCGACGGGCTAGGCAAAATTTTCACGCAATTCTAGAAAGTAACTAAGACATTCGCGGAAAGTCTGATTGTGTTGATTAGCTAGGTAAACTTAACTTACGGTATTTAACTGAAAGGACGTTTTGACACAAAGAAGTGCGACAATAACAACACATCAAAACACAAGTTAATTAAGCGATGGTTCTTGAAACGAACAACTTCACAGCTAGATAATAACATCAGGCTAATACGAAAATATTTCGTTCTCCGGCTCTAAAGCAAACATGACAGTGAAAAGAAACAACATAATAAGAACTGGAGTAAACCAGTTCATTTAAGTCGATTGTGCATTTTAGGTGGCCCCGAATCCCTGAATAAAGTTCACTGAATCTAGTTAAACACAACAACACAGCTGAACAGCAGACCAAAAATATTGCCGGCAAAAACATGGCCTTAACTAAACACTTTGATTACTTAGCGATATGTGAAAGAGAAATACAAACTCTAACTGAATAAAACACGATTGTTCAAGACTTACTGAGATCTTTAAGTTGTTTCCTGTCAGAAGAGAACTTTCTAGCGGCGCCGCTGTGGTTCGCCAGATTCGCTCCCCAGCAAAGTCAGCCGATACCGTTCCATCGATCAATCGCTGCCACTGACGGCGCGCTGACTTCTCATCGCAAAGAAGGCCTGAAAGTCAATGTGATCATCCTGTTACTAAAATAATAATAGTAATAATAATAAACAAAATAATGGTGACATGTTGTCGCGGAAACGTCATGTTTTCACCCTTTAAGCCCTAATATCAAAGGACAAACTCTCCTGTCTTGTCCCTATATTTTTCTTATAAAAGCCGACTGGGTAGAAGTTATTAAAATATCAAGAGAATTCATCTTGGGTGATCGTATCCTTAATTCTCATGACCTCAGGGATTGAATAAACATTAATTTTACCAGGAGAAATTTGATGCTGATCACTGTTAGGGCTTAAAGGGTTAATCTCTCTACTTTTTATTGTGAAATAATACAACCGTCCTGGCACAAGCCTGACCCCATGCACCAAAGGTCTCTTATGCCAGCGGGGATGATCTTGCCACTCAGTCCGATAACTTGTCTGACGACAAGCCAGGGAGGGAGAGATGAACTGGCCCCTAGACCATAATAAGTACATCCCTTTCGGCTAGCGCTCACATCCGACTGTCTCAAATTCAGCTTCATCTATATATAACATGATTAGCCGTCTTCCAAGTGGTACGTCTTGAGGTTTGGGCATGCGTACGTAGTCAACCTCATATAACGAATAGAGAAATATCTCGTTGTTTATTTCAACAAAATGATCAGGCAATGATCAAAAATATGAAAAGCTAGGGGGAAAAAACACACTTGTGATTAGTCTATAAAGTCACTTAACGACGAGGGAATCTTTTCATATTTTTAATTTTGTTTAATAAAAAAAAAAAACGCTCAATGTATGTGATTGTTCATTCTACCCAAGCCTTGGCATCCGTACAGATCGACGTCGTAGTTCATTTTTTATCTCACTCAAAGAGTTAATTTGTTTAGAAAAGAACTTTGCCGAAAACTTTTACCATCACTTTATAGGGATTCACGCCCTGGCCTCAAAATTAGTTTTTTCAGGTCACACATGTCATAATAGTTAATGATCAACCAGCACGCTAAGTAAGAATTAGGGCTGTTGATTGCAAGAACGGCTGATATCTTACTAACGCACGGTTTGATAAGTATGAAACCAACTTAGATCTGTCTACTAAAGAATTTTTTAGGCCGTAAACTTCGAAAATTAAGCAGGTTTTTGACCTCCAAACATTGAGCGTGTTCTATAATGTCGTAT
>NW_028145877.1:15000-16417 GCF_977016875.1 Pavona decussata | reverse complement strand
GTTATTTCTTGTCACTACCTCCCTGAGTCAGGATTGGGTAATTTGCGCGCCTGCTGCCTTCCTTGGATGTGGTAGCCGTTTCTCAGGCTCCCTCTCCGGAATCGAACCCTAATTCTCCGTCACCCGTTGCAACCATGGTAAGCCACTACCTTACCATCGACAGTTGATAGGGCAGAAATTTGAATGAAACATCGCCAGCGCAAGGCCGTGCGATTCGATCAGTTACTATGAATCACCAAATGACCGGGCAGAACCCGCATTGGTTTTTAATCTAATAAATACATCCCTTCCAGAAGTCGGGACTTTTCGCATGTATTAGCTCTAGAATTACTACGGTTATCCAAGTAGTAATGGTACAATCAAATAAACGATAACTGATTTAATGAGCCATTCGCAGTTTCACAGTACAAGTGCTTATACTTAGACATGCATGGCTTAATCTTTGAGACAAGCATATGACTACTGGCAGGATCAACCAGGTAACTATCCACCGCAGGGAACAGAAGTTCCTTGCTAAGCGGCCCCCCTCCGCAGAGGGAGAGCAAGCTTTCTTAGATTTTGCCTCCACGGGGGGAACCCATGAGCCAAACGGACCACACGGTCCCTCGGTCAAGGGAAACCCCGTCTTGTTTGCCACGTCTTTCTCACAACTGGACCCGTGCACAGTTCAGGCATACCTGTCAGACTCGCCAAGCGAGCTGAAGGAAGGCAAGAAAAGTGCTTCTGCGAAGGAAAATATCCTCCTGCTCTTTTGTCTCTATCATTAGCCAAAGGCTAGCGTACACAACTTCCATCTACACTCTGCCTGCCACTACAGTGACAATGCTTTCGGGCATCATCTTTTCCCTCCTTCGAAAGGAAAGCTACAAGCCCAACTTTCCTTGCCCGTTAGTCAATTCTGCCCTCTATTTCTCCGCCTTGCCGCCGTGGAACATAAGGGACAGGGTTTACTAGCCAGCTCCTCTCGGAACCTTTGCGACCAACCTGCCCACACTATAACCCCCAAACGCTAATAAGGAGACTGCATGATATGGTAGACAGAAAATAAAAACGCGAAAAAAATGAAATTTTGAAAATCGAACCCACAACCAGCCAAATCGTTTGTAAGTCATGCCAAATGACTGGTGACATCTTAAAAACCCATTGAAGCCACAACATCCCATAATTTCACGCTTTTAAAGATTTGTCACTATACGCACTGTAAGTACCTCACTAATTCTCACCTCAGATTTTACGGGAACATGTTCAAATTTTAACACGCCTCTCAGCACGACCAATTACATTAAAATTCATCGCAAAAGTCAGAATTCTCCAATTTTTGAAAAATTCACTATATTCACTGTAAGTACCTCGCTAGACAGTGGAGACCTCAGATTTTACGGGAACATGATCAACTTTCGACACACCTCTCAGCACG
>NW_028145876.1:12500-15000 GCF_977016875.1 Pavona decussata | reverse complement strand
TTCGAAAATTCTGTGGTGTGGGGAGGTCTTTTGACCTACCAAAAAAATTGGTGGTGTGAGGAGGACCTCTGACTTAGAATTAGGGTTTGAAATGGGGTTAGGGTTAGGGTTAGGGTAAGTGTTAGGGTTAGGAAAAAGGTTTAAATGATATTTGGAGAGGTTTTTCGGGTGTTTAGAGGCTATTTATGCTATGTAACGAGTATTTGCTTATATACTTGCTTATATACTTAGGTCAACAATTTATAGCAAAAATGTGTTCCAGCCAAGTTCTTTTAGACGCTCTTTCGAATGGCAACATTCCCGATTGAAAATGGCGACCTACCAAAATCCGCACTTTGCTTCCCCGTCCATATAGAGGTGAGTATTTGACTTTGCTTCCGTCAGAGTCAAGGAAACACATTGAAAATGGAATCAGCATACAAGAAAACCTAGTTTGGGATAGGTTTTGTGCCTTCCGTGGTATTATAACCATAGAACTGCTCCTGAGGGGGGTAGGGTAGGCCCACCAAAAAGTGCACTTCTGGTTAGGTCGCTAATTTCTAAAATAAATGTGTCCCAACCAAGTTTTTTTGGACGCTCTTTCGAATGGCAACATTCCTGATTGAAAATGCCGACCTACCAAAATCCGCACTTTGCTTCCCCGTCCATATAGGGGTGAGTATTTGGCTTTGCTTTCGTCAGAGTCAAGGAAACACATTGAAAATGGAATCAGCATACAAGAAAACCTAGTTTGGGATAGGTTTTGTGCCTTCCGTGGTATTATAACCATAGAACTGCTCCTGAGGGGGGTAGGGTAGGCCCACCAAAAAGTGCACTTCTGGTTAGGTCGCTAATTTCTAAAATAAATGTGTCCCAACCAAGTTTTTTTGGACGCTCTTTCGAATGGCAACATTCCTGATTGAAAATGCCGACCTACCAAAATCCGCACTTTGCTTCCCCGTCCATATAGGGGTGAGTATTTGGCTTTGCCTTTGTCAGACTCAAGTAAAAGCATTTAAAATGGAGTCAGCATACAAGAAAACCTAGATTGGGATAGTTTTTCTGCCTACCGTGGGATCATAACCATAGAACTGCCCCTGAGGGAGGTAGGGTTAGGGTTAGCGTTAGGGTTAACGTTGGGGTTAGGATTGAAGACAGAAGATTGGTGATGTCAGGAGGACCTTCTTAAAACAAACAGAAATACACTTATTAGGGGACTAGGGCCAGTGGACTCAGAAATGTCTTTCGTAGCAGTCTCCTATAAGAGTATTTTTCTCTGATTTAGGTGACTCCTCCTCACACCACCATTTTTCTTAGTCGAAAGACCTCTTCACAGCACGACTTTCCTGATGGATTTCTATGTAACTGCTCGTGCTGAGAGGTGTGTCGAAAGTTGATCATGTTCCCGTAAAATCTGAGGTCTCCACTGTCTAGCGAGGTACTTACAGTGAATATAGTGAATTTTTCAAAAATTGGAGAATTCTGACTTTTGCGATGAATTTTAATGTAATTGGTCGTGCTGAGAGGCGTGTTAAAATTTGAACATGTTCCCGTAAAATCTGAGGTGAGAATTAGTGAGGTACTTACAGTGCGTATAGTGACAAATCTTTAAAAGCGTGAAATTATGGGATGTTGTGGCTTCAATGGGTTTTTAAGATGTCACCAGTCATTTGGCATGACTTACAAACGATTTGGCTGGTTGTGGGTTCGATTTTCAAAATTTCATTTTTTTCGCGTTTTTATTTTCTGTCTACCATATCATGCAGTCTCCTTATTAGCGTTTGGGGGTTATAGTGTGGGCAGGTTGGTCGCAAAGGTTCCGAGAGGAGCTGGCTAGTAAACCCTGTCCCTTATGTTCCACGGCGGCAAGGCGGAGAAATAGAGGGCAGAATTGACTAACGGGCAAGGAAAGTTGGGCTTGTAGCTTTCCTTTCGAAGGAGGGAAAAGATGATGCCCGAAAGCATTGTCACTGTAGTGGCAGGCAGAGTGTAGATGGAAGTTGTGTACGCTAGCCTTTGGCTAATGATAGAGACAAAAGAGCAGGAGGATATTTTCCTTCGCAGAAGCACTTTTCTTGCCTTCCTTCAGCTCGCTTGGCGAGTCTGACAGGTATGCCTGAACTGTGCACGGGTCCAGTTGTGAGAAAGACGTGGCAAACAAGACGGGGTTTCCCTTGACCGAGGGACCGTGTGGTCCGTTTGGCTCATGGGTTCCCCCCGTGGAGGCAAAATCTAAGAAAGCTTGCTCTCCCTCTGCGGAGGGGGGCCGCTTAGCAAGGAACTTCTGTTCCCTGCGGTGGATAGTTACCTGGTTGATCCTGCCAGTAGTCATATGCTTGTCTCAAAGATTAAGCCATGCATGTCTAAGTATAAGCACTTGTACTGTGAAACTGCGAATGGCTCATTAAATCAGTTATCGTTTATTTGATTGTACCATTACTACTTGGATAACCGTAGTAATTCTAGAGCTAATACATGCGAAAAGTCCCGACTTCTGGAAGGGATGTATTTATTAGATTAA
>NW_028145875.1:0-84478 GCF_977016875.1 Pavona decussata | reverse complement strand
CCCAACTACGTTTTTTTTGGATGCTCTTTCCATTGGCAACATTCCTGATTGAAAATGGCGACCTACCAAAATCGTCACTTTGCTTCCCCGTCCATATAGGGGTGAGTATTTGACTTTGCCTTCGTCATAGTCAAGTGAAAACATTGAAAATGGAATTAGCATGCAAGAAAACCTACTATGGAGTAGGTTTTGTGCCTCCCTTGGGAGCAGACTCATAGAACTGCTCCTGAGGGGGGTAGGGTAGGCCCACCAAAAAGTGCACTTTTGGTTAGGTCGCCAATTTCTAACAAAAATGTGTCCACACTACGTTTTGTTTTGATGCTCTTTCCATTGGCAACATTCCTGATTGAAAATGGCGACCTACCAAAATCGTCACTTTGCTTCCCCGTCCATATAGGGGTGAGTATTTGACTTTGCCTTCGTCATAGTCAAGTGAAAACATTGAAAATGGAATTAGCATGCAAGAAAACCTACTATGGAGTAGGTTTTGTGCCTCCCTTGGGAGCAGACTCATAGAACTGCTCCTGAGGGGGGTAGGGTAGGCCCACCAAAAAGTGCACTTTTGGTTAGGTCGCCAATTTCTAACAAAAATGTGTCCCAACTACGTTTTTTTGGATGCTCTTTCCATTGGCAACATTCCTGATTGAAAATGGCGACCTACCAAAATCGTCACTTTGCTTCCCCGTCCATATAGGGGTGAGTATTTGACTTTGCCTTCGTCATAGTCAAGTGAAAACATTGAAAATGGAATTAGCATGCAAGAAAACCTACTATGGAGTAGGTTTTGTGCCTCCCTTGGGAGCAGACTCATAGAACTGCTCCTGAGGGGGGTAGGGTAGGCCCACCAAAAAGTGCACTTTTGGTTAGGTCGCCAATTTCTAACAAAAATGTGTCCCAACTACGTTTTTTTGGATGCTCTTTCCATTGGCAACATTCCTGATTGAAAATGGCGACCTACCAAAATCGTCACTTTGCTTCCCCGTCCATATAGGGGTGAGTATTTGACTTTGCCTTCGTCATAGTCAAGTGAAAACATTGAAAATGGAATTAGCATGCAAGAAAACCTACTATGGAGTAGGTTTTGTGCTTCCATTGGGAGCAGACTCATAGAACTGCTCCTGAGGGGGGTAGGGTAGGCCCACCAAAAAGTGCACTTTTGGTTAGGTCGCCAATTTCTAACAAAAATGTGTCCCAACTACGTTTTTTTGGATGCTCTTTCCATTGGCAACATTCCTGATTGAAAATGGCGACCTACCAAAATCGTCACTTTGCTTCCCCGTCCATATAGGGGTGAGTATTTGACTTTGCCTTCGTCATAGTCAAGTGAAAACATTGAAAATGGAATTAGCATGCAAGAAAACCTACTATGGAGTAGGTTTTGTGCCTCCCTTGGGAGCAGACTCATAGAACTGCTCCTGAGGGGGGTAGGGTAGGCCCACCAAAAAGTGCACTTTTGGTTAGGTCGCCAATTTCTAACAAAAATGTGTCCCAACTACGTTTTTTTTGGATGCTCTTTCCATTGGGAACATTCCTGATTGAAAATGGCGACCTACCAAAATCGTCACTTTGCTTCCCCGTCCATATAGGGGTGAGTATTTGACTTTGCCTTCGTCATAGTCAAGTGAAAACATTGAAAATGGAATTAGCATGCAAGAAAACCTACTATGGAGTAGGTTTTGTGCCTCCCTTGGGAGCAGACTCATAGAACTGCTCCTGAGGGGGGTAGGGTAGGCCCACCAAAAAGTGCACTTTTGGTTAGGTCGCCAATTTCTAACAAAAATGTGTCCCAACTACGTTGTTTTGGATGCTCTTTCCATTGGCAACATTCCTGATTGAAAATGGCGACCTACCAAAATCGTCACTTTGCTTCCCCGTCCATATAGGGGTGAGTATTTGACTTTGCCTTCGTCATAGTCAAGTGAAAACATTGAAAATGGAATTAGCATGCAAGAAAACCTACTATGGAGTAGGTTTTGTGCCTCCCTTGGGAGCAGACTCATAGAACTGCTCCTGAGGGGGGTAGGGTAGGCCCACCAAAAAGTGCACTTTTGGTTAGGTCGCCAATTTCTAACAAAAATGTGTCCACACTACGTTTTGTTTTGATGCTCTTTCCATTGGCAACATTCCTGATTGAAAATGGCGACCTACCAAAATCGTCACTTTGCTTCCCCGTCCATATAGGGGTGAGTATTTGACTTTGCCTTCGTCATAGTCAAGTGAAAACATTGAAAATGGAATTAGCATGCAAGAAAACCTACTATGGAGTAGGTTTTGTGCCTCCCTTGGGAGCAGACTCATAGAACTGCTCCTGAGGGGGGTAGGGTAGGCCCACCAAAAAGTGCACTTTTGGTTAGGTCGCCAATTTCTAACAAAAATGTGTCCCAACTACGTTTTTTTGGATGCTCTTTCCATTGGCAACATTCCTGATTGAAAATGGCGACCTACCAAAATCGTCACTTTGCTTCCCCGTCCATATAGGGGTGAGTATTTGACTTTGCCTTCGTCATAGTCAAGTGAAAACATTGAAAATGGAATTAGCATGCAAGAAAACCTACTATGGAGTAGGTTTTGTGCCTCCCTTGGGAGCAGACTCATAGAACTGCTCCTGAGGGGGGTAGGGTAGGCCCACCAAAAAGTGCACTTTTGGTTAGGTCGCCAATTTCTAACAAAAATGTGTCCCAACTACGTTTTTTTGGATGCTCTTTCCATTGGCAACATTCCTGATTGAAAATGGCGACCTACCAAAATCGTCACTTTGCTTCCCCGTCCATATAGGGGTGAGTATTTGACTTTGCCTTCGTCATAGTCAAGTGAAAACATTGAAAATGGAATTAGCATGCAAGAAAACCTACTATGGAGTAGGTTTTGTGCCTCCCTTGGGAGCAGACTCATAGAACTGCTCCTGAGGGGGGTAGGGTAGGCCCACCAAAAAGTGCACTTTTGGTTAGGTCGCCAATTTCTAACAAAAATGTGTCCACACTACGTTTTGTTTTGCTGCTCTTTCCATTGGCAACATTCCTGATTGAAAATGGCGACCTACCAAAATCGTCACTTTGCTTCCCCGTCCATATAGGGGTGAGTATTTGACTTTGCCTTCGTCATAGTCAAGTGAAAACATTGAAAATGGAATTAGCATGCAAGAAAACCTACTATGGAGTAGGTTTTGTGCCTCCCTTGGGAGCAGACTCATAGAACTGCTCCTGAGGGGGGTAGGGTAGGCCCACCAAAAAGTGCACTTTTGGTTAGGTCGCCAATTTCTAACAAAAATGTGTCCCAACTACGTTTTTTTGGATGCTCTTTCCATTGGCAACATTCCTGATTGAAAATGGCGACCTACCAAAATCGTCACTTTGCTTCCCCGTCCATATAGGGGTGAGTATTTGACTTTGCCTTCGTCATAGTCAAGTGAAAACATTGAAAATGGAATTAGCATGCAAGAAAACCTACTATGGAGTAGGTTTTGTGCCTCCCTTGGGAGCAGACTCATAGAACTGCTCCTGAGGGGGGTAGGGTAGGCCCACCAAAAAGTGCACTTTTGGTTAGGTCGCCAATTTCTAACAAAAATGTGTCCCAACTACGTTTTTTTTGGATGCTCTTTCCATTGGGAACATTCCTGATTGAAAATGGCGACCTACCAAAATCGTCACTTTGCTTCCCCGTCCATATAGGGGTGAGTATTTGACTTTGCCTTCGTCATAGTCAAGTGAAAACATTGAAAATGGAATTAGCATGCAAGAAAACCTACTATGGAGTAGGTTTTGTGCCTCCCTTGGGAGCAGACTCATAGAACTGCTCCTGAGGGGGGTAGGGTAGGCCCACCAAAAAGTGCACTTTTGGTTAGGTCGCCAATTTCTAACAAAAATGTGTCCCAACTACGTTGTTTTGGATGCTCTTTCCATTGGCAACATTCCTGATTGAAAATGGCGACCTACCAAAATCGTCACTTTGCTTCCCCGTCCATATAGGGGTGAGTATTTGACTTTGCCTTCGTCATAGTCAAGTGAAAACATTGAAAATGGAATTAGCATGCAAGAAAACCTACTATGGAGTAGGTTTTGTGCCTCCCTTGGGAGCAGACTCATAGAACTGCTCCTGAGGGGGGTAGGGTAGGCCCACCAAAAAGTGCACTTTTGGTTAGGTCGCCAATTTCTAACAAAAATGTGTCCACACTACGTTTTGTTTTGATGCTCTTTCCATTGGCAACATTCCTGATTGAAAATGGCGACCTACCAAAATCGTCACTTTGCTTCCCCGTCCATATAGGGGTGAGTATTTGACTTTGCCTTCGTCATAGTCAAGTGAAAACATTGAAAATGGAATTAGCATGCAAGAAAACCTACTATGGAGTAGGTTTTGTGCCTCCCTTGGGAGCAGACTCATAGAACTGCTCCTGAGGGGGGTAGGGTAGGCCCACCAAAAAGTGCACTTTTGGTTAGGTCGCCAATTTCTAACAAAAATGTGTCCCAACTACGTTTTTTTGGATGCTCTTTCCATTGGCAACATTCCTGATTGAAAATGGCGACCTACCAAAATCGTCACTTTGCTTCCCCGTCCATATAGGGGTGAGTATTTGACTTTGCCTTCGTCATAGTCAAGTGAAAACATTGAAAATGGAATTAGCATGCAAGAAAACCTACTATGGAGTAGGTTTTGTGCCTCCCTTGGGAGCAGACTCATAGAACTGCTCCTGAGGGGGGTAGGGTAGGCCCACCAAAAAGTGCACTTTTGGTTAGGTCGCCAATTTCTAACAAAAATGTGTCCCAACTACGTTTTTTTGGATGCTCTTTCCATTGGCAACATTCCTGATTGAAAATGGCGACCTACCAAAATCGTCACTTTGCTTCCCCGTCCATATAGGGGTGAGTATTTGACTTTGCCTTCGTCATAGTCAAGTGAAAACATTGAAAATGGAATTAGCATGCAAGAAAACCTACTATGGAGTAGGTTTTGTGCCTCCCTTGGGAGCAGACTCATAGAACTGCTCCTGAGGGGGGTAGGGTAGGCCCACCAAAAAGTGCACTTTTGGTTAGGTCGCCAATTTCTAACAAAAATGTGTCCACACTACGTTTTGTTTTGCTGCTCTTTCCATTGGCAACATTCCTGATTGAAAATGGCGACCTACCAAAATCGTCACTTTGCTTCCCCGTCCATATAGGGGTGAGTATTTGACTTTGCCTTCGTCATAGTCAAGTGAAAACATTGAAAATGGAATTAGCATGCAAGAAAACCTACTATGGAGTAGGTTTTGTGCCTCCCTTGGGAGCAGACTCATAGAACTGCTCCTGAGGGGGGTAGGGTAGGCCCACCAAAAAGTGCACTTTTGGTTAGGTCGCCAATTTCTAACAAAAATGTGTCCCAACTACGTTTTTTTGGATGCTCTTTCCATTGGCAACATTCCTGATTGAAAATGGCGACCTACCAAAATCGTCACTTTGCTTCCCCGTCCATATAGGGGTGAGTATTTGACTTTGCCTTCGTCATAGTCAAGTGAAAACATTGAAAATGGAATTAGCATGCAAGAAAACCTACTATGGAGTAGGTTTTGTGCCTCCCTTGGGAGCAGACTCATAGAACTGCTCCTGAGGGGGGTAGGGTAGGCCCACCAAAAAGTGCACTTTTGGTTAGGTCGCCAATTTCTAACAAAAATGTGTCCCAACTACGTTTTTTTGGATGCTCTTTCCATTGGCAACATTCCTGATTGAAAATGGCGACCTACCAAAATCGTCACTTTGCTTCCCCGTCCATATAGGGGTGAGTATTTGACTTTGCCTTCGTCATAGTCAAGTGAAAACATTGAAAATGGAATTAGCATGCAAGAAAACCTACTATGGAGTAGGTTTTGTGCCTCCCTTGGGAGCAGACTCATAGAACTGCTCCTGAGGGGGGTAGGGTAGGCCCACCAAAAAGTGCACTTTTGGTTAGGTCGCCAATTTCTAACAAAAATGTGTCCCAACTACGTTTTTTTGGATGCTCTTTCCATTGGCAACATTCCTGATTGAAAATGGCGACCTACCAAAATCGTCACTTTGCTTCCCCGTCCATATAGGGGTGAGTATTTGACTTTGCCTTCGTCATAGTCAAGTGAAAACATTGAAAATGGAATTAGCATGCAAGAAAACCTACTATGGAGTAGGTTTTGTGCCTCCCTTGGGAGCAGACTCATAGAACTGCTCCTGAGGGGGGTAGGGTAGGCCCACCAAAAAGTGCACTTTTGGTTAGGTCGCCAATTTCTAACAAAAATGTGTCCCAACTACGTTTTTTTTGGATGCTCTTTCCATTGGCAACATTCCTGATTGAAAATGGCGACCTACCAAAATCGTCACTTTGCTTCCCCGTCCATATAGGGGTGAGTATTTGACTTTGCCTTCGTCATAGTCAAGTAAAAACATTGAAAATGGAATTAGCATGCAAGAAAACCTACTATGGAGTAGGTTTTGTGCCTCCCTTGGGAGCAGACTCATAGAACTGCTCCTGAGGGGGGTAGGGTAGGCCCACCAAAAAGTGCACTTTTGGTTAGGTCGCCAATTTCTAACAAAAATGTGTCCCAACTACGTTTTTTTGGATGCTCTTTCCATTGGCAACATTCCTGATTGAAAATGGCGACCTACCAAAATCGTCACTTTGCTTCCCCGTCCATATAGGGGTGAGTATTTGACTTTGCCTTCGTCATAGTCAAGTGAAAACATTGAAAATGGAATTAGCATGCAAGAAAACCTACTATGGAGTAGGTTTTGTGCCTCCCTTGGGAGCAGACTCATAGAACTGCTCCTGAGGGGGGTAGGGTAGGCCCACCAAAAAGTGCACTTTTGGTTAGGTCGCCAATTTCTAACAAAAATGTGTCCCAACTACGTTTTTTTGGATGCTCTTTCCATTGGCAACATTCCTGATTGAAAATGGCGACCTACCAAAATCGTCACTTTGCTTCCCCGTCCATATAGGGGTGAGTATTTGACTTTGCCTTCGTCATAGTCAAGTGAAAACATTGAAAATGGAATTAGCATGCAAGAAAACCTACTATGGAGTAGGTTTTGTGCCTCCCTTGGGAGCAGACTCATAGAACTGCTCCTGAGGGAGGTAGGGTAGGCCCACCAAAAAGTGCACTTTTGGTTAGGTCGCCAATTTCTAACAAAAATGTGTCCCAACTACGTTTTTTTGGATGCTCTTTCCATTGGCAACATTCCTGATTGAAAATGGCGACCTACCAAAATCGTCACTTTGCTTCCCCGTCCATATAGGGGTGAGTATTTGACTTTGCCTTCGTCATAGTCAAGTGAAAACATTGAAAATGGAATTAGCATGCAAGAAAACCTACTATGGAGTAGGTTTTGTGCCTCCCTTGGGAGCAGACTCATAGAACTGCTCCTGAGGGGGGTAGGGTAGGCCCACCAAAAAGTGCACTTTTGGTTAGGTCGCCAATTTCTAACAAAAATGTGTCCCAACTACGTTTTTTTGGATGCTCTTTCCATTGGCAACATTCCTGATTGAAAATGGCGACCTACCAAAATCGTCACTTTGCTTCCCCGTCCATATAGGGGTGAGTATTTGACTTTGCCTTCGTCATAGTCAAGTGAAAACATTGAAAATGGAATAAGCATGCAAGAAAACCTACTATGGAGTAGGTTTTGTGCCTCCCTTGGGAGCAGACTCATAGAACTGCTCCTGAGGGGGGTAGGGTAGGCCCACCAAAAAGTGCACTTTTGGTTAGGTCGCCAATTTCTAACAAAAATGTGTCCCAACTACGTTTTTTTGGATGTTCTTTCCATTGGCAACATTCCTGATTGAAAATGGCGACCTACCAAAATCGTCACTTTGCTTCCCCGTCCATATAGGGGTGAGTATTTGACTTTGCCTTCGTCATAGTCAAGTGAAAACATTGAAAATGGAATTAGCATGCAAGAAAACCTACTATGGAGTAGGTTTTGTGCCTCCCTTGGGAGCAGACTCATAGAACTGCTCCTGAGGGGGGTAGGGTAGGCCCACCAAAAAGTGCACTTTTGGTTAGGTCGCCAATTTCTAACAAAAATGTGTCCCAACTACGTTTTTTTGGATGCTCTTTCCATTGGCAACATTCCTGATTGAAAATGGCGACCTACCAAAATCGTCACTTTGCTTCCCCGTCCATATAGGGGTGAGTATTTGACTTTGCCTTCGTCATAGTCAAGTGAAAACATTGAAAATGGAATTAGCATGCAAGAAAACCTACTATGGAGTAGGTTTTGTGCCTCCCTTGGGAGCAGACTCATAGAACTGCTCCTGAGGGGGGTAGGGTAGGCCCACCAAAAAGTGCACTTTTGGTTAGGTCGCCAATTTCTAACAAAAATGTGTCCCAACTACGTTTTTTTGGATGCTCTTTCCATTGGCAACATTCCTGATTGAAAATGGCGACCTACCAAAATCGTCACTTTGCTTCCCCGTCCATATAGGGGTGAGTATTTGACTTTGCCTTCGTCATAGTCAAGTGAAAACATTGAAAATGGAATTAGCATGCAAGAAAACCTACTATGGAGTAGGTTTTGTGCCTCCCTTGGGAGCAGACTCATAGAACTGCTCCTGAGGGGGGTAGGGTAGGCCCACCAAAAAGTGCACTTTTGGTTAGGTCGCCAATTTCTAACAAAAATGTGTCCCAACTACGTTTTTTTGGATGCTCTTTCCATTGGCAACATTCCTGATTGAAAATGGCGACCTACCAAAATCGTCACTTTGCTTCCCCGTCCATATAGGGGTGAGTATTTGACTTTGCCTTCGTCATAGTCAAGTGAAAACATTGAAAATGGAATTAGCATGCAAGAAAACCTACTATGGAGTAGGTTTTGTGCCTCCCTTGGGAGCAGACTCATAGAACTGCTCCTGAGGGGGGTAGGGTAGGCCCACCAAAAAGTGCACTTTTGGTTAGGTCGCCAATTTCTAACAAAAATGTGTCCCAACTACGTTTTTTTTGGATGCTCTTTCCATTGGCAACATTCCTGATTGAAAATGGCGACCTACCAAAATCGTCACTTTGCTTCCCCGTCCATATAGGGGTGAGTATTTGACTTTGCCTTCGTCATAGTCAAGTAAAAACATTGAAAATGGAATTAGCATGCAAGAAAACCTACTATGGAGTAGGTTTTGTGCCTCCCTTGGGAGCAGACTCATAGAACTGCTCCTGAGGGGGGTAGGGTAGGCCCACCAAAAAGTGCACTTTTGGTTAGGTCGCCAATTTCTAACAAAAATGTGTCCCAACTACGTTTTTTTGGATGCTCTTTCCATTGGCAACATTCCTGATTGAAAATGGCGACCTACCAAAATCGTCACTTTGCTTCCCCGTCCATATAGGGGTGAGTATTTGACTTTGCCTTCGTCATAGTCAAGTGAAAACATTGAAAATGGAATTAGCATGCAAGAAAACCTACTATGGAGTAGGTTTTGTGCCTCCCTTGGGAGCAGACTCATAGAACTGCTCCTGAGGGGGGTAGGGTAGGCCCACCAAAAAGTGCACTTTTGGTTAGGTCGCCAATTTCTAACAAAAATGTGTCCCAACTACGTTTTTTTGGATGCTCTTTCCATTGGCAACATTCCTGATTGAAAATGGCGACCTACCAAAATCGTCACTTTGCTTCCCCGTCCATATAGGGGTGAGTATTTGACTTTGCCTTCGTCATAGTCAAGTGAAAACATTGAAAATGGAATTAGCATGCAAGAAAACCTACTATGGAGTAGGTTTTGTGCCTCCCTTGGGAGCAGACTCATAGAACTGCTCCTGAGGGAGGTAGGGTAGGCCCACCAAAAAGTGCACTTTTGGTTAGGTCGCCAATTTCTAACAAAAATGTGTCCCAACTACGTTTTTTTGGATGCTCTTTCCATTGGCAACATTCCTGATTGAAAATGGCGACCTACCAAAATCGTCACTTTGCTTCCCCGTCCATATAGGGGTGAGTATTTGACTTTGCCTTCGTCATAGTCAAGTGAAAACATTGAAAATGGAATTAGCATGCAAGAAAACCTACTATGGAGTAGGTTTTGTGCCTCCCTTGGGAGCAGACTCATAGAACTGCTCCTGAGGGGGGTAGGGTAGGCCCACCAAAAAGTGCACTTTTGGTTAGGTCGCCAATTTCTAACAAAAATGTGTCCCAACTACGTTTTTTTGGATGCTCTTTCCATTGGCAACATTCCTGATTGAAAATGGCGACCTACCAAAATCGTCACTTTGCTTCCCCGTCCATATAGGGGTGAGTATTTGACTTTGCCTTCGTCATAGTCAAGTGAAAACATTGAAAATGGAATTAGCATGCAAGAAAACCTACTATGGAGTAGGTTTTGTGCCTCCCTTGGGAGCAGACTCATAGAACTGCTCCTGAGGGGGGTAGGGTAGGCCCACCAAAAAGTGCACTTTTGGTTAGGTCGCCAATTTCTAACAAAAATGTGTCCACACTACGTTTTGTTTTGCTGCTCTTTCCATTGGCAACATTCCTGATTGAAAATGGCGACCTACCAAAATCGTCACTTTGCTTCCCCGTCCATATAGGGGTGAGTATTTGACTTTGCCTTCGTCATAGTCAAGTGAAAACATTGAAAATGGAATTAGCATGCAAGAAAACCTACTATGGAGTAGGTTTTGTGCCTCCCTTGGGAGCAGACTCATAGAACTGCTCCTGAGGGGGGTAGGGTAGGCCCACCAAAAAGTGCACTTTTGGTTAGGTCGCCAATTTCTAACAAAAATGTGTCCCAACTACGTTTTTTTGGATGCTCTTTCCATTGGCAACATTCCTGATTGAAAATGGCGACCTACCAAAATCGTCACTTTGCTTCCCCGTCCATATAGGGGTGAGTATTTGACTTTGCCTTCGTCATAGTCAAGTGAAAACATTGAAAATGGAATTAGCATGCAAGAAAACCTACTATGGAGTAGGTTTTGTGCCTCCCTTGGGAGCAGACTCATAGAACTGCTCCTGAGGGGGGTAGGGTAGGCCCACCAAAAAGTGCACTTTTGGTTAGGTCGCCAATTTCTAACAAAAATGTGTCCCAACTACGTTTTTTTGGATGCTCTTTCCATTGGCAACATTCCTGATTGAAAATGGCGACCTACCAAAATCGTCACTTTGCTTCCCCGTCCATATAGGGGTGAGTATTTGACTTTGCCTTCGTCATAGTCAAGTGAAAACATTGAAAATGGAATTAGCATGCAAGAAAACCTACTATGGAGTAGGTTTTGTGCCTCCCTTGGGAGCAGACTCATAGAACTGCTCCTGAGGGGGGTAGGGTAGGCCCACCAAAAAGTGCACTTTTGGTTAGGTCGCCAATTTCTAACAAAAATGTGTCCCAACTACGTTTTTTTGGATGCTCTTTCCATTGGCAACATTCCTGATTGAAAATGGCGACCTACCAAAATCGTCACTTTGCTTCCCCGTCCATATAGGGGTGAGTATTTGACTTTGCCTTCGTCATAGTCAAGTGAAAACATTGAAAATGGAATTAGCATGCAAGAAAACCTACTATGGAGTAGGTTTTGTGCCTCCCTTGGGAGCAGACTCATAGAACTGCTCCTGAGGGGGGTAGGGTAGGCCCACCAAAAAGTGCACTTTTGGTTAGGTCGCCAATTTCTAACAAAAATGTGTCCACACTACGTTTTGTTTTGCTGCTCTTTCCATTGGCAACATTCCTGATTGAAAATGGCGACCTACCAAAATCGTCACTTTGCTTCCCCGTCCATATAGGGGTGAGTATTTGACTTTGCCTTCGTCATAGTCAAGTGAAAACATTGAAAATGGAATTAGCATGCAAGAAAACCTACTATGGAGTAGGTTTTGTGCCTCCCTTGGGAGCAGACTCATAGAACTGCTCCTGAGGGGGGTAGGGTAGGCCCACCAAAAAGTGCACTTTTGGTTAGGTCGCCAATTTCTAACAAAAATGTGTCCCAACTACGTTTTTTTGGATGCTCTTTCCATTGGCAACATTCCTGATTGAAAATGGCGACCTACCAAAATCGTCACTTTGCTTCCCCGTCCATATAGGGGTGAGTATTTGACTTTGCCTTCGTCATAGTCAAGTGAAAACATTGAAAATGGAATTAGCATGCAAGAAAACCTACTATGGAGTAGGTTTTGTGCCTCCCTTGGGAGCAGACTCATAGAACTGCTCCTGAGGGGGGTAGGGTAGGCCCACCAAAAAGTGCACTTTTGGTTAGGTCGCCAATTTCTAACAAAAATGTGTCCCAACTACGTTTTTTTGGATGCTCTTTCCATTGGCAACATTCCTGATTGAAAATGGCGACCTACCAAAATCGTCACTTTGCTTCCCCGTCCATATAGGGGTGAGTATTTGACTTTGCCTTCGTCATAGTCAAGTGAAAACATTGAAAATGGAATTAGCATGCAAGAAAACCTACTATGGAGTAGGTTTTGTGCCTCCCTTGGGAGCAGACTCATAGAACTGCTCCTGAGGGGGGTAGGGTAGGCCCACCAAAAAGTGCACTTTTGGTTAGGTCGCCAATTTCTAACAAAAATGTGTCCCAACTACGTTTTTTTGGATGCTCTTTCCATTGGCAACATTCCTGATTGAAAATGGCGACCTACCAAAATCGTCACTTTGCTTCCCCGTCCATATAGGGGTGAGTATTTGACTTTGCCTTCGTCATAGTCAAGTGAAAACATTGAAAATGGAATAAGCATGCAAGAAAACCTACTATGGAGTAGGTTTTGTGCCTCCCTTGGGAGCAGACTCATAGAACTGCTCCTGAGGGGGGTAGGGTAGGCCCACCAAAAAGTGCACTTTTGGTTAGGTCGCCAATTTCTAACAAAAATGTGTCCCAACTACGTTTTTTTGGATGCTCTTTCCATTGGCAACATTCCTGATTGAAAATGGCGACCTACCAAAATCGTCACTTTGCTTCCCCGTCCATATAGGGGTGAGTATTTGACTTTGCCTTCGTCATAGTCAAGTGAAAACATTGAAAATGGAATTAGCATGCAAGAAAACCTACTATGGAGTAGGTTTTGTGCCTCCCTTGGGAGCAGACTCATAGAACTGCTCCTGAGGGGGGTAGGGTAGGCCCACCAAAAAGTGCACTTTTGGTTAGGTCGCCAATTTCTAACAAAAATGTGTCCCAACTACGTTTTTTTGGATGCTCTTTCCATTGGCAACATTCCTGATTGAAAATGGCGACCTACCAAAATCGTCACTTTGCTTCCCCGTCCATATAGGGGTGAGTATTTGACTTTGCCTTCGTCATAGTCAAGTGAAAACATTGAAAATGGAATTAGCATGCAAGAAAACCTACTATGGAGTAGGTTTTGTGCCTCCCTTGGGAGCAGACTCATAGAACTGCTCCTGAGGGGGGTAGGGTAGGCCCACCAAAAAGTGCACTTTTGGTTAGGTCGCCAATTTCTAACAAAAATGTGTCCACACTACGTTTTGTTTTGCTGCTCTTTCCATTGGCAACATTCCTGATTGAAAATGGCGACCTACCAAAATCGTCACTTTGCTTCCCCGTCCATATAGGGGTGAGTATTTGACTTTGCCTTCGTCATAGTCAAGTGAAAACATTGAAAATGGAATTAGCATGCAAGAAAACCTACTATGGAGTAGGTTTTGTGCCTCCCTTGGGAGCAGACTCATAGAACTGCTCCTGAGGGGGGTAGGGTAGGCCCACCAAAAAGTGCACTTTTGGTTAGGTCGCCAATTTCTAACAAAAATGTGTCCCAACTACGTTTTTTTGGATGCTCTTTCCATTGGCAACATTCCTGATTGAAAATGGCGACCTACCAAAATCGTCACTTTGCTTCCCCGTCCATATAGGGGTGAGTATTTGACTTTGCCTTCGTCATAGTCAAGTGAAAACATTGAAAATGGAATTAGCATGCAAGAAAACCTACTATGGAGTAGGTTTTGTGCCTCCCTTGGGAGCAGACTCATAGAACTGCTCCTGAGGGAGGTAGGGTAGGCCCACCAAAAAGTGCACTTTTGGTTAGGTCGCCAATTTCTAACAAAAATGTGTCCCAACTACGTTTTTTTGGATGCTCTTTCCATTGGCAACATTCCTGATTGAAAATGGCGACCTACCAAAATCGTCACTTTGCTTCCCCGTCCATATAGGGGTGAGTATTTGACTTTGCCTTCGTCATAGTCAAGTGAAAACATTGAAAATGGAATTAGCATGCAAGAAAACCTACTATGGAGTAGGTTTTGTGCCTCCCTTGGGAGCAGACTCATAGAACTGCTCCTGAGGGGGGTAGGGTAGGCCCACCAAAAAGTGCACTTTTGGTTAGGTCGCCAATTTCTAACAAAAATGTGTCCCAACTACGTTTTTTTGGATGCTCTTTCCATTGGCAACATTCCTGATTGAAAATGGCGACCTACCAAAATCGTCACTTTGCTTCCCCGTCCATATAGGGGTGAGTATTTGACTTTGCCTTCGTCATAGTCAAGTGAAAACATTGAAAATGGAATAAGCATGCAAGAAAACCTACTATGGAGTAGGTTTTGTGCCTCCCTTGGGAGCAGACTCATAGAACTGCTCCTGAGGGGGGTAGGGTAGGCCCACCAAAAAGTGCACTTTTGGTTAGGTCGCCAATTTCTAACAAAAATGTGTCCCAACTACGTTTTTTTGGATGCTCTTTCCATTGGCAACATTCCTGATTGAAAATGGCGACCTACCAAAATCGTCACTTTGCTTCCCCGTCCATATAGGGGTGAGTATTTGACTTTGCCTTCGTCATAGTCAAGTGAAAACATTGAAAATGGAATTAGCATGCAAGAAAACCTACTATGGAGTAGGTTTTGTGCCTCCCTTGGGAGCAGACTCATAGAACTGCTCCTGAGGGGGGTAGGGTAGGCCCACCAAAAAGTGCACTTTTGGTTAGGTCGCCAATTTCTAACAAAAATGTGTCCCAACTACGTTTTTTTGGATGCTCTTTCCATTGGCAACATTCCTGATTGAAAATGGCGACCTACCAAAATCGTCACTTTGCTTCCCCGTCCATATAGGGGTGAGTATTTGACTTTGCCTTCGTCATAGTCAAGTGAAAACATTGAAAATGGAATTAGCATGCAAGAAAACCTACTATGGAGTAGGTTTTGTGCCTCCCTTGGGAGCAGACTCATAGAACTGCTCCTGAGGGGGGTAGGGTAGGCCCACCAAAAAGTGCACTTTTGGTTAGGTCGCCAATTTCTAACAAAAATGTGTCCCAACTACGTTTTTTTGGATGCTCTTTCCATTGGCAACATTCCTGATTGAAAATGGCGACCTACCAAAATCGTCACTTTGCTTCCCCGTCCATATAGGGGTGAGTATTTGACTTTGCCTTCGTCATAGTCAAGTGAAAACATTGAAAATGGAATTAGCATGCAAGAAAACCTACTATGGAGTAGGTTTTGTGCCTCCCTTGGGAGCAGACTCATAGAACTGCTCCTGAGGGGGGTAGGGTAGGCCCACCAAAAAGTGCACTTTTGGTTAGGTCGCCAATTTCTAACAAAAATGTGTCCCAACTACGTTTTTTTGGATGCTCTTTCCATTGGCAACATTCCTGATTGAAAATGGCGACCTACCAAAATCGTCACTTTGCTTCCCCGTCCATATAGGGGTGAGTATTTGACTTTGCCTTCGTCATAGTCAAGTGAAAACATTGAAAATGGAATTAGCATGCAAGAAAACCTACTATGGAGTAGGTTTTGTGCCTCCCTTGGGAGCAGACTCATAGAACTGCTCCTGAGGGGGGTAGGGTAGGCCCACCAAAAAGTGCACTTTTGGTTAGGTCGCCAATTTCTAACAAAAATGTGTCCCAACTACGTTTTTTTGGATGCTCTTTCCATTGGCAACATTCCTGATTGAAAATGGCGACCTACCAAAATCGTCACTTTGCTTCCCCGTCCATATAGGGGTGAGTATTTGACTTTGCCTTCGTCATAGTCAAGTGAAAACATTGAAAATGGAATTAGCATGCAAGAAAACCTACTATGGAGTAGGTTTTGTGCCTCCCTTGGGAGCAGACTCATAGAACTGCTCCTGAGGGGGGTAGGGTAGGCCCACCAAAAAGTGCACTTTTGGTTAGGTCGCCAATTTCTAACAAAAATGTGTCCACACTACGTTTTGTTTTGCTGCTCTTTCCATTGGCAACATTCCTGATTGAAAATGGCGACCTACCAAAATCGTCACTTTGCTTCCCCGTCCATATAGGGGTGAGTATTTGACTTTGCCTTCGTCATAGTCAAGTGAAAACATTGAAAATGGAATTAGCATGCAAGAAAACCTACTATGGAGTAGGTTTTGTGCCTCCCTTGGGAGCAGACTCATAGAACTGCTCCTGAGGGGGGTAGGGTAGGCCCACCAAAAAGTGCACTTTTGGTTAGGTCGCCAATTTCTAACAAAAATGTGTCCCAACTACGTTTTTTTGGATGCTCTTTCCATTGGCAACATTCCTGATTGAAAATGGCGACCTACCAAAATCGTCACTTTGCTTCCCCGTCCATATAGGGGTGAGTATTTGACTTTGCCTTCGTCATAGTCAAGTGAAAACATTGAAAATGGAATTAGCATGCAAGAAAACCTACTATGGAGTAGGTTTTGTGCCTCCCTTGGGAGCAGACTCATAGAACTGCTCCTGAGGGGGGTAGGGTAGGCCCACCAAAAAGTGCACTTTTGGTTAGGTCGCCAATTTCTAACAAAAATGTGTCCCAACTACGTTTTTTTGGATGCTCTTTCCATTGGCAACATTCCTGATTGAAAATGGCGACCTACCAAAATCGTCACTTTGCTTCCCCGTCCATATAGGGGTGAGTATTTGACTTTGCCTTCGTCATAGTCAAGTGAAAACATTGAAAATGGAATTAGCATGCAAGAAAACCTACTATGGAGTAGGTTTTGTGCCTCCCTTGGGAGCAGACTCATAGAACTGCTCCTGAGGGGGGTAGGGTAGGCCCACCAAAAAGTGCACTTTTGGTTAGGTCGCCAATTTCTAACAAAAATGTGTCCCAACTACGTTTTTTTGGATGCTCTTTCCATTGGCAACATTCCTGATTGAAAATGGCGACCTACCAAAATCGTCACTTTGCTTCCCCGTCCATATAGGGGTGAGTATTTGACTTTGCCTTCGTCATAGTCAAGTGAAAACATTGAAAATGGAATTAGCATGCAAGAAAACCTACTATGGAGTAGGTTTTGTGCCTCCCTTGGGAGCAGACTCATAGAACTGCTCCTGAGGGGGGTAGGGTAGGCCCACCAAAAAGTGCACTTTTGGTTAGGTCGCCAATTTCTAACAAAAATGTGTCCCAACTACGTTTTTTTGGATGCTCTTTCCATTGGCAACATTCCTGATTGAAAATGGCGACCTACCAAAATCGTCACTTTGCTTCCCCGTCCATATAGGGGTGAGTATTTGACTTTGCCTTCGTCATAGTCAAGTGAAAACATTGAAAATGGAATTAGCATGCAAGAAAACCTACTATGGAGTAGGTTTTGTGCCTCCCTTGGGAGCAGACTCATAGAACTGCTCCTGAGGGGGGTAGGGTAGGCCCACCAAAAAGTGCACTTTTGGTTAGGTCGCCAATTTCTAACAAAAATGTGTCCCAACTACGTTTTTTTTGGATGCTCTTTCCATTGGCAACATTCCTGATTGAAAATGGCGACCTACCAAAATCGTCACTTTGCTTCCCCGTCCATATAGGGGTGAGTATTTGACTTTGCCTTCGTCATAGTCAAGTGAAAACATTGAAAATGGAATTAGCATGCAAGAAAACCTACTATGGAGTAGGTTTTGTGCCTCCCTTGGGAGCAGACTCATAGAACTGCTCCTGAGGGAGGTAGGGTAGGCCCACCAAAAAGTGCACTTTTGGTTAGGTCGCCAATTTCTAACAAAAATGTGTCCCAACTACGTTTTTTTGGATGCTCTTTCCATTGGCAACATTCCTGATTGAAAATGGCGACCTACCAAAATCGTCACTTTGCTTCCCCGTCCATATAGGGGTGAGTATTTGACTTTGCCTTCGTCATAGTCAAGTGAAAACATTGAAAATGGAATTAGCATGCAAGAAAACCTACTATGGAGTAGGTTTTGTGCCTCCCTTGGGAGCAGACTCATAGAACTGCTCCTGAGGGGGGTAGGGTAGGCCCACCAAAAAGTGCACTTTTGGTTAGGTCGCCAATTTCTAACAAAAATGTGTCCCAACTACGTTTTTTTGGATGCTCTTTCCATTGGCAACATTCCTGATTGAAAATGGCGACCTACCAAAATCGTCACTTTGCTTCCCCGTCCATATAGGGGTGAGTATTTGACTTTGCCTTCGTCATAGTCAAGTGAAAACATTGAAAATGGAATAAGCATGCAAGAAAACCTACTATGGAGTAGGTTTTGTGCCTCCCTTGGGAGCAGACTCATAGAACTGCTCCTGAGGGGGGTAGGGTAGGCCCACCAAAAAGTGCACTTTTGGTTAGGTCGCCAATTTCTAACAAAAATGTGTCCCAACTACGTTTTTTTGGATGCTCTTTCCATTGGCAACATTCCTGATTGAAAATGGCGACCTACCAAAATCGTCACTTTGCTTCCCCGTCCATATAGGGGTGAGTATTTGACTTTGCCTTCGTCATAGTCAAGTGAAAACATTGAAAATGGAATTAGCATGCAAGAAAACCTACTATGGAGTAGGTTTTGTGCCTCCCTTGGGAGCAGACTCATAGAACTGCTCCTGAGGGGGGTAGGGTAGGCCCACCAAAAAGTGCACTTTTGGTTAGGTCGCCAATTTCTAACAAAAATGTGTCCCAACTACGTTTTTTTGGATGCTCTTTCCATTGGCAACATTCCTGATTGAAAATGGCGACCTACCAAAATCGTCACTTTGCTTCCCCGTCCATATAGGGGTGAGTATTTGACTTTGCCTTCGTCATAGTCAAGTGAAAACATTGAAAATGGAATTAGCATGCAAGAAAACCTACTATGGAGTAGGTTTTGTGCCTCCCTTGGGAGCAGACTCATAGAACTGCTCCTGAGGGGGGTAGGGTAGGCCCACCAAAAAGTGCACTTTTGGTTAGGTCGCCAATTTCTAACAAAAATGTGTCCCAACTACGTTTTTTTGGATGCTCTTTCCATTGGCAACATTCCTGATTGAAAATGGCGACCTACCAAAATCGTCACTTTGCTTCCCCGTCCATATAGGGGTGAGTATTTGACTTTGCCTTCGTCATAGTCAAGTGAAAACATTGAAAATGGAATTAGCATGCAAGAAAACCTACTATGGAGTAGGTTTTGTGCCTCCCTTGGGAGCAGACTCATAGAACTGCTCCTGAGGGGGGTAGGGTAGGCCCACCAAAAAGTGCACTTTTGGTTAGGTCGCCAATTTCTAACAAAAATGTGTCCCAACTACGTTTTTTTGGATGCTCTTTCCATTGGCAACATTCCTGATTGAAAATGGCGACCTACCAAAATCGTCACTTTGCTTCCCCGTCCATATAGGGGTGAGTATTTGACTTTGCCTTCGTCATAGTCAAGTGAAAACATTGAAAATGGAATTAGCATGCAAGAAAACCTACTATGGAGTAGGTTTTGTGCCTCCCTTGGGAGCAGACTCATAGAACTGCTCCTGAGGGGGGTAGGGTAGGCCCACCAAAAAGTGCACTTTTGGTTAGGTCGCCAATTTCTAACAAAAATGTGTCCCAACTACGTTTTTTTGGATGCTCTTTCCATTGGCAACATTCCTGATTGAAAATGGCGACCTACCAAAATCGTCACTTTGCTTCCCCGTCCATATAGGGGTGAGTATTTGACTTTGCCTTCGTCATAGTCAAGTGAAAACATTGAAAATGGAATTAGCATGCAAGAAAACCTACTATGGAGTAGGTTTTGTGCCTCCCTTGGGAGCAGACTCATAGAACTGCTCCTGAGGGGGGTAGGGTAGGCCCACCAAAAAGTGCACTTTTGGTTAGGTCGCCAGTTTCTAACAAAAATGTGTCCCAACTACGTTTTTTTGGATGCTCTTTCCATTGGCAACATTCCTGATTGAAAATGGCGACCTACCAAAATCGTCACTTTGCTTCCCCGTCCATATAGGGGTGAGTATTTGACTTTGCCTTCGTCATAGTCAAGTGAAAACATTGAAAATGGAATTAGCATGCAAGAAAACCTACTATGGAGTAGGTTTTGTGCCTCCCTTGGGAGCAGACTCATAGAACTGCTCCTGAGGGGGGTAGGGTAGGCCCACCAAAAAGTGCACTTTTGGTTAGGTCGCCAATTTCTAACAAAAATGTGTCCCAACTACGTTTTTTTGGATGCTCTTTCCATTGGCAACATTCCTGATTGAAAATGGCGACCTACCAAAATCGTCACTTTGCTTCCCCGTCCATATAGGGGTGAGTATTTGACTTTGCCTTCGTCATAGTCAAGTGAAAACATTGAAAATGGAATTAGCATGCAAGAAAACCTACTATGGAGTAGGTTTTGTGCCTCCCTTGGGAGCAGACTCATAGAACTGCTCCTGAGGGGGGTAGGGTAGGCCCACCAAAAAGTGCACTTTTGGTTAGGTCGCCAATTTCTAACAAAAATGTGTCCCAACTACGTTTTTTTGGATGCTCTTTCCATTGGCAACATTCCTGATTGAAAATGGCGACCTACCAAAATCGTCACTTTGCTTCCCCGTCCATATAGGGGTGAGTATTTGACTTTGCCTTCGTCATAGTCAAGTGAAAACATTGAAAATGGAATTAGCATGCAAGAAAACCTACTATGGAGTAGGTTTTGTGCCTCCCTTGGGAGCAGACTCATAGAACTGCTCCTGAGGGGGGTAGGGTAGGCCCACCAAAAAGTGCACTTTTGGTTAGGTCGCCAATTTCTAACAAAAATGTGTCCCAACTACGTTTTTTTGGATGCTCTTTCCATTGGCAACATTCCTGATTGAAAATGGCGACCTACCAAAATCGTCACTTTGCTTCCCCGTCCATATAGGGGTGAGTATTTGACTTTGCCTTCGTCATAGTCAAGTGAAAACATTGAAAATGGAATTAGCATGCAAGAAAACCTACTATGGAGTAGGTTTTGTGCCTCCCTTGGGAGCAGACTCATAGAACTGCTCCTGAGGGGGGTAGGGTAGGCCCACCAAAAAGTGCACTTTTGGTTAGGTCGCCAGTTTCTAACAAAAATGTGTCCCAACTACGTTTTTTTGGATGCTCTTTCCATTGGCAACATTCCTGATTGAAAATGGCGACCTACCAAAATCGTCACTTTGCTTCCCCGTCCATATAGGGGTGAGTATTTGACTTTGCCTTCGTCATAGTCAAGTGAAAACATTGAAAATGGAATTAGCATGCAAGAAAACCTACTATGGAGTAGGTTTTGTGCCTCCCTTGGGAGCAGACTCATAGAACTGCTCCTGAGGGGGGTAGGGTAGGCCCACCAAAAAGTGCACTTTTGGTTAGGTCGCCAATTTCTAACAAAAATGTGTCCCAACTACGTTTTTTTGGATGCTCTTTCCATTGGCAACATTCCTGATTGAAAATGGCGACCTACCAAAATCGTCACTTTGCTTCCCCGTCCATATAGGGGTGAGTATTTGACTTTGCCTTCGTCATAGTCAAGTGAAAACATTGAAAATGGAATTAGCATGCAAGAAAACCTACTATGGAGTAGGTTTTGTGCCTCCCTTGGGAGCAGACTCATAGAACTGCTCCTGAGGGGGGTAGGGTAGGCCCACCAAAAAGTGCACTTTTGGTTAGGTCGCCAATTTCTAACAAAAATGTGTCCCAACTACGTTTTTTTGGATGCTCTTTCCATTGGCAACATTCCTGATTGAAAATGGCGACCTACCAAAATCGTCACTTTGCTTCCCCGTCCATATAGGGGTGAGTATTTGACTTTGCCTTCGTCATAGTCAAGTGAAAACATTGAAAATGGAATTAGCATGCAAGAAAACCTACTATGGAGTAGGTTTTGTGCCTCCCTTGGGAGCAGACTCATAGAACTGCTCCTGAGGGGGGTAGGGTAGGCCCACCAAAAAGTGCACTTTTGGTTAGGTCGCCAATTTCTAACAAAAATGTGTCCCAACTACGTTTTTTTGGATGCTCTTTCCATTGGCAACATTCCTGATTGAAAATGGCGACCTACCAAAATCGTCACTTTGCTTCCCCGTCCATATAGGGGTGAGTATTTGACTTTGCCTTCGTCATAGTCAAGTGAAAACATTGAAAATGGAATTAGCATGCAAGAAAACCTACTATGGAGTAGGTTTTGTGCCTCCCTTGGGAGCAGACTCATAGAACTGCTCCTGAGGGGGGTAGGGTAGGCCCACCAAAAAGTGCACTTTTGGTTAGGTCGCCAATTTCTAACAAAAATGTGTCCCAACTACGTTTTTTTGGATGCTCTTTCCATTGGCAACATTCCTGATTGAAAATGGCGACCTACCAAAATCGTCACTTTGCTTCCCCGTCCATATAGGGGTGAGTATTTGACTTTGCCTTCGTCATAGTCAAGTGAAAACATTGAAAATGGAATTAGCATGCAAGAAAACCTACTATGGAGTAGGTTTTGTGCCTCCCTTGGGAGCAGACTCATAGAACTGCTCCTGAGGGGGGTAGGGTAGGCCCACCAAAAAGTGCACTTTTGGTTAGGTCGCCAATTTCTAACAAAAATGTGTCCCAACTACGTTTTTTTGGATGCTCTTTCCATTGGCAACATTCCTGATTGAAAATGGCGACCTACCAAAATCGTCACTTTGCTTCCCCGTCCATATAGGGGTGAGTATTTGACTTTGCCTTCGTCATAGTCAAGTGAAAACATTGAAAATGGAATTAGCATGCAAGAAAACCTACTATGGAGTAGGTTTTGTGCCTCCCTTGGGAGCAGACTCATAGAACTGCTCCTGAGGGGGGTAGGGTAGGCCCACCAAAAAGTGCACTTTTGGTTAGGTCGCCAATTTCTAACAAAAATGTGTCCCAACTACGTTTTTTTGGATGCTCTTTCCATTGGCAACATTCCTGATTGAAAATGGCGACCTACCAAAATCGTCACTTTGCTTCCCCGTCCATATAGGGGTGAGTATTTGACTTTGCCTTCGTCATAGTCAAGTGAAAACATTGAAAATGGAATTAGCATGCAAGAAAACCTACTATGGAGTAGGTTTTGTGCCTCCCTTGGGAGCAGACTCATAGAACTGCTCCTGAGGGGGGTAGGGTAGGCCCACCAAAAAGTGCACTTTTGGTTAGGTCGCCAATTTCTAACAAAAATGTGTCCCAACTACGTTTTTTTGGATGCTCTTTCCATTGGCAACATTCCTGATTGAAAATGGCGACCTACCAAAATCGTCACTTTGCTTCCCCGTCCATATAGGGGTGAGTATTTGACTTTGCCTTCGTCATAGTCAAGTGAAAACATTGAAAATGGAATTAGCATGCAAGAAAACCTACTATGGAGTAGGTTTTGTGCCTCCCTTGGGAGCAGACTCATAGAACTGCTCCTGAGGGGGGTAGGGTAGGCCCACCAAAAAGTGCACTTTTGGTTAGGTCGCCAATTTCTAACAAAAATGTGTCCCAACTACGTTTTTTTGGATGCTCTTTCCATTGGCAACATTCCTGATTGAAAATGGCGACCTACCAAAATCGTCACTTTGCTTCCCCGTCCATATAGGGGTGAGTATTTGACTTTGCCTTCGTCATAGTCAAGTGAAAACATTGAAAATGGAATTAGCATGCAAGAAAACCTACTATGGAGTAGGTTTTGTGCCTCCCTTGGGAGCAGACTCATAGAACTGCTCCTGAGGGGGGTAGGGTAGGCCCACCAAAAAGTGCACTTTTGGTTAGGTCGCCAATTTCTAACAAAAATGTGTCCCAACTACGTTTTTTTGGATGCTCTTTCCATTGGCAACATTCCTGATTGAAAATGGCGACCTACCAAAATCGTCACTTTGCTTCCCCGTCCATATAGGGGTGAGTATTTGACTTTGCCTTCGTCATAGTCAAGTGAAAACATTGAAAATGGAATTAGCATGCAAGAAAACCTACTATGGAGTAGGTTTTGTGCCTCCCTTGGGAGCAGACTCATAGAACTGCTCCTGAGGGGGGTAGGGTAGGCCCACCAAAAAGTGCACTTTTGGTTAGGTCGCCAATTTCTAACAAAAATGTGTCCCAACTACGTTTTTTTGGATGCTCTTTCCATTGGCAACATTCCTGATTGAAAATGGCGACCTACCAAAATCGTCACTTTGCTTCCCCGTCCATATAGGGGTGAGTATTTGACTTTGCCTTCGTCATAGTCAAGTGAAAACATTGAAAATGGAATTAGCATGCAAGAAAACCTACTATGGAGTAGGTTTTGTGCCTCCCTTGGGAGCAGACTCATAGAACTGCTCCTGAGGGGGGTAGGGTAGGCCCACCAAAAAGTGCACTTTTGGTTAGGTCGCCAATTTCTAACAAAAATGTGTCCCAACTACGTTTTTTTGGATGCTCTTTCCATTGGCAACATTCCTGATTGAAAATGGCGACCTACCAAAATCGTCACTTTGCTTCCCCGTCCATATAGGGGTGAGTATTTGACTTTGCCTTCGTCATAGTCAAGTGAAAACATTGAAAATGGAATTAGCATGCAAGAAAACCTACTATGGAGTAGGTTTTGTGCCTCCCTTGGGAGCAGACTCATAGAACTGCTCCTGAGGGGGGTAGGGTAGGCCCACCAAAAAGTGCACTTTTGGTTAGGTCGCCAATTTCTAACAAAAATGTGTCCCAACTACGTTTTTTTGGATGCTCTTTCCATTGGCAACATTCCTGATTGAAAATGGCGACCTACCAAAATCGTCACTTTGCTTCCCCGTCCATATAGGGGTGAGTATTTGACTTTGCCTTCGTCATAGTCAAGTGAAAACATTGAAAATGGAATTAGCATGCAAGAAAACCTACTATGGAGTAGGTTTTGTGCCTCCCTTGGGAGCAGACTCATAGAACTGCTCCTGAGGGGGGTAGGGTAGGCCCACCAAAAAGTGCACTTTTGGTTAGGTCGCCAATTTCTAACAAAAATGTGTCCCAACTACGTTTTTTTGGATGCTCTTTCCATTGGCAACATTCCTGATTGAAAATGGCGACCTACCAAAATCGTCACTTTGCTTCCCCGTCCATATAGGGGTGAGTATTTGACTTTGCCTTCGTCATAGTCAAGTGAAAACATTGAAAATGGAATTAGCATGCAAGAAAACCTACTATGGAGTAGGTTTTGTGCCTCCCTTGGGAGCAGACTCATAGAACTGCTCCTGAGGGGGGTAGGGTAGGCCCACCAAAAAGTGCACTTTTGGTTAGGTCGCCAGTTTCTAACAAAAATGTGTCCCAACTACGTTTTTTTGGATGCTCTTTCCATTGGCAACATTCCTGATTGAAAATGGCGACCTACCAAAATCGTCACTTTGCTTCCCCGTCCATATAGGGGTGAGTATTTGACTTTGCCTTCGTCATAGTCAAGTGAAAACATTGAAAATGGAATTAGCATGCAAGAAAACCTACTATGGAGTAGGTTTTGTGCCTCCCTTGGGAGCAGACTCATAGAACTGCTCCTGAGGGGGGTAGGGTAGGCCCACCAAAAAGTGCACTTTTGGTTAGGTCGCCAATTTCTAACAAAAATGTGTCCCAACTACGTTTTTTTGGATGCTCTTTCCATTGGCAACATTCCTGATTGAAAATGGCGACCTACCAAAATCGTCACTTTGCTTCCCCGTCCATATAGGGGTGAGTATTTGACTTTGCCTTCGTCATAGTCAAGTGAAAACATTGAAAATGGAATTAGCATGCAAGAAAACCTACTATGGAGTAGGTTTTGTGCCTCCCTTGGGAGCAGACTCATAGAACTGCTCCTGAGGGGGGTAGGGTAGGCCCACCAAAAAGTGCACTTTTGGTTAGGTCGCCAATTTCTAACAAAAATGTGTCCCAACTACGTTTTTTTGGATGCTCTTTCCATTGGCAACATTCCTGATTGAAAATGGCGACCTACCAAAATCGTCACTTTGCTTCCCCGTCCATATAGGGGTGAGTATTTGACTTTGCCTTCGTCATAGTCAAGTGAAAACATTGAAAATGGAATTAGCATGCAAGAAAACCTACTATGGAGTAGGTTTTGTGCCTCCCTTGGGAGCAGACTCATAGAACTGCTCCTGAGGGGGGTAGGGTAGGCCCACCAAAAAGTGCACTTTTGGTTAGGTCGCCAATTTCTAACAAAAATGTGTCCCAACTACGTTTTTTTGGATGCTCTTTCCATTGGCAACATTCCTGATTGAAAATGGCGACCTACCAAAATCGTCACTTTGCTTCCCCGTCCATATAGGGGTGAGTATTTGACTTTGCCTTCGTCATAGTCAAGTGAAAACATTGAAAATGGAATTAGCATGCAAGAAAACCTACTATGGAGTAGGTTTTGTGCCTCCCTTGGGAGCAGACTCATAGAACTGCTCCTGAGGGGGGTAGGGTAGGCCCACCAAAAAGTGCACTTTTGGTTAGGTCGCCAATTTCTAACAAAAATGTGTCCCAACTACGTTTTTTTGGATGCTCTTTCCATTGGCAACATTCCTGATTGAAAATGGCGACCTACCAAAATCGTCACTTTGCTTCCCCGTCCATATAGGGGTGAGTATTTGACTTTGCCTTCGTCATAGTCAAGTGAAAACATTGAAAATGGAATTAGCATGCAAGAAAACCTACTATGGAGTAGGTTTTGTGCCTCCCTTGGGAGCAGACTCATAGAACTGCTCCTGAGGGGGGTAGGGTAGGCCCACCAAAAAGTGCACTTTTGGTTAGGTCGCCAATTTCTAACAAAAATGTGTCCCAACTACGTTTTTTTGGATGCTCTTTCCATTGGCAACATTCCTGATTGAAAATGGCGACCTACCAAAATCGTCACTTTGCTTCCCCGTCCATATAGGGGTGAGTATTTGACTTTGCCTTCGTCATAGTCAAGTGAAAACATTGAAAATGGAATTAGCATGCAAGAAAACCTACTATGGAGTAGGTTTTGTGCCTCCCTTGGGAGCAGACTCATAGAACTGCTCCTGAGGGGGGTAGGGTAGGCCCACCAAAAAGTGCACTTTTGGTTAGGTCGCCAATTTCTAACAAAAATGTGTCCCAACTACGTTTTTTTGGATGCTCTTTCCATTGGCAACATTCCTGATTGAAAATGGCGACCTACCAAAATCGTCACTTTGCTTCCCCGTCCATATAGGGGTGAGTATTTGACTTTGCCTTCGTCATAGTCAAGTGAAAACATTGAAAATGGAATTAGCATGCAAGAAAACCTACTATGGAGTAGGTTTTGTGCCTCCCTTGGGAGCAGACTCATAGAACTGCTCCTGAGGGGGGTAGGGTAGGCCCACCAAAAAGTGCACTTTTGGTTAGGTCGCCAGTTTCTAACAAAAATGTGTCCCAACTACGTTTTTTTGGATGCTCTTTCCATTGGCAACATTCCTGATTGAAAATGGCGACCTACCAAAATCGTCACTTTGCTTCCCCGTCCATATAGGGGTGAGTATTTGACTTTGCCTTCGTCATAGTCAAGTGAAAACATTGAAAATGGAATTAGCATGCAAGAAAACCTACTATGGAGTAGGTTTTGTGCCTCCCTTGGGAGCAGACTCATAGAACTGCTCCTGAGGGGGGTAGGGTAGGCCCACCAAAAAGTGCACTTTTGGTTAGGTCGCCAATTTCTAACAAGAATGTGTCCCAACTACGTTTTTTTGGATGCTCTTTCCATTGGCAACATTCCTGATTGAAAATGGCGACCTACCAAAATCGTCACTTTGCTTCCCCGTCCATATAGGGGTGAGTATTTGACTTTGCCTTCGTCATAGTCAAGTGAAAACATTGAAAATGGAATTAGCATGCAAGAAAACCTACTATGGAGTAGGTTTTGTGCCTCCCTTGGGAGCAGACTCATAGAACTGCTCCTGAGGGGGATAGGGTAGGCCCACCAAAAAGTGCACTTTTGGTTAGGTCGCCAATTTCTAACAAAAATGTGTCCCAACTACGTTTTTTTGGATGCTCTTTCCATTAGCAACATTCCTGATTGAAAATGGCGACCTACCAAAATCGTCACTTTGCTTCCCCGTCCATATAGGGGTGAGTATTTGACTTTGCCTTCGTCATAGTCAAGTGAAAACATTGAAAATGGAATTAGCATGCAAGAAAACCTACTATGGAGTAGGTTTTGTGCCTCCCTTGGGAGCAGACTCATAGAACTGCTCCTGAGGGGGGTAGGGTAGGCCCACCAAAAAGTGCACTTTTGGTTAGGTCGCCAATTTCTAACAAAAATGTGTCCCAACTACGTTTTTTTGGATGCTCTTTCCATTGGCAACATTCCTGATTGAAAATGGCGACCTACCAAAATCGTCACTTTGCTTCCCCGTCCATATAGGGGTGAGTATTTGACTTTGCCTTCGTCATAGTCAAGTGAAAACATTGAAAATGGAATTAGCATGCAAGAAAACCTACTATGGAGTAGGTTTTGTGCCTCCCTTGGGAGCAGACTCATAGAACTGCTCCTGAGGGGGGTAGGGTAGGCCCACCAAAAAGTGCACTTTTGGTTAGGTCGCCAATTTCTAACAAAAATGTGTCCCAACTACGTTTTTTTTGGATGCTCTTTCCATTGGCAACATTCCTGATTGAAAATGGCGACCTACCAAAATCGTCACTTTGCTTCCCCGTCCATATAGGGGTGAGTATTTGACTTTGCCTTCGTCATAGTCAAGTGAAAACATTGAAAATGGAATTAGCATGCAAGAAAACCTACTATGGAGTAGGTTTTGTGCCTCCCTTGGGAGCAGACTCATAGAACTGCTCCTGAGGGGGGTAGGGTAGGCCCACCAAAAAGTGCACTTTTGGTTAGGTCGCCAATTTCTAACAAAAATGTGTCCCAACTACGTTTTTTTGGATGCTCTTTCCATTGGCAACATTCCTGATTGAAAATGGCGACCTACCAAAATCGTCACTTTGCTTCCCCGTCCATATAGGGGTGAGTATTTGACTTTGCCTTCGTCATAGTCAAGTGAAAACATTGAAAATGGAATTAGCATGCAAGAAAACCTACTATGGAGTAGGTTTTGTGCCTCCCTTGGGAGCAGACTCATAGAACTGCTCCTGAGGGGGGTAGGGTAGGCCCACCAAAAAGTGCACTTTTGGTTAGGTCGCCAATTTCTAACAAAAATGTGTCCCAACTACGTTTTTTTGGATGCTCTTTCCATTGGCAACATTCCTGATTGAAAATGGCGACCTACCAAAATCGTCACTTTGCTTCCCCGTCCATATAGGGGTGAGTATTTGACTTTGCCTTCGTCATAGTCAAGTGAAAACATTGAAAATGGAATTAGCATGCAAGAAAACCTACTATGGAGTAGGTTTTGTGCCTCCCTTGGGAGCAGACTCATAGAACTGCTCCTGAGGGGGGTAGGGTAGGCCCACCAAAAAGTGCACTTTTGGTTAGGTCGCCAATTTCTAACAAAAATGTGTCCCAACTACGTTTTTTTGGATGCTCTTTCCATTGGCAACATTCCTGATTGAAAATAGCGACCTACCAAAATCGTCACTTTGCTTCCCCGTCCATATAGGGGTGAGTATTTGACTTTGCCTTCGTCATAGTCAAGTGAAAACATTGAAAATGGAATTAGCATGCAAGAAAACCTACTATGGAGTAGGTTTTGTGCCTCCCTTGGGAGCAGACTCATAGAACTGCTCCTGAGGGGGGTAGGGTAGGCCCACCAAAAAGTGCACTTTTGGTTAGGTCGCCAATTTCTAACAAAAATGTGTCCCAACTACGTTTTTTTGGATGCTCTTTCCATTGGCAACATTCCTGATTGAAAATGGCGACCTACCAAAATCGTCACTTTGCTTCCCCGTCCATATAGGGGTGAGTATTTGACTTTGCCTTCGTCATAGTCAAGTGAAAACATTGAAAATGGAATTAGCATGCAAGAAAACCTACTATGGAGTAGGTTTTGTGCCTCCCTTGGGAGCAGACTCATAGAACTGCTCCTGAGGGGGGTAGGGTAGGCCCACCAAAAAGTGCACTTTTGGTTAGGTCGCCAATTTCTAACAAAAATGTGTCCCAACTACGTTTTTTTGGATGCTCTTTCCATTGGCAACATTCCTGATTGAAAATGGCGACCTACCAAAATCGTCACTTTGCTTCCCCGTCCATATAGGGGTGAGTATTTGACTTTGCCTTCGTCATAGTCAAGTGAAAACATTGAAAATGGAATTAGCATGCAAGAAAACCTACTATGGAGTAGGTTTTGTGCCTCCCTTGGGAGCAGACTCATAGAACTGCTCCTGAGGGGGGTAGGGTAGGCCCACCAAAAAGTGCACTTTTGGTTAGGTCGCCAATTTCTAACAAAAATGTGTCCCAACTACGTTTTTTTGGATGCTCTTTCCATTGGCAACATTCCTGATTGAAAATGGCGACCTACCAAAATCGTCACTTTGCTTCCCCGTCCATATAGGGGTGAGTATTTGACTTTGCCTTCGTCATAGTCAAGTGAAAACATTGAAAATGGAATTAGCATGCAAGAAAACCTACTATGGAGTAGGTTTTGTGCCTCCCTTGGGAGCAGACTCATAGAACTGCTCCTGAGGGGGGTAGGGTAGGCCCACCAAAAAGTGCACTTTTGGTTAGGTCGCCAATTTCTAACAAAAATGTGTCCCAACTACGTTTTTTTGGATGCTCTTTCCATTGGCAACATTCCTGATTGAAAATGGCGACCTACCAAAATCGTCACTTTGCTTCCCCGTCCATATAGGGGTGAGTATTTGACTTTGCCTTCGTCATAGTCAAGTGAAAACATTGAAAATGGAATTAGCATGCAAGAAAACCTACTATGGAGTAGGTTTTGTGCCTCCCTTGGGAGCAGACTCATAGAACTGCTCCTGAGGGGGGTAGGGTAGGCCCACCAAAAAGTGCACTTTTGGTTAGGTCGCCAATTTCTAACAAAAATGTGTCCCAACTACGTTTTTTTGGATGCTCTTTCCATTGGCAACATTCCTGATTGAAAATGGCGACCTACCAAAATCGTCACTTTGCTTCCCCGTCCATATAGGGGTGAGTATTTGACTTTGCCTTCGTCATAGTCAAGTGAAAACATTGAAAATGGAATTAGCATGCAAGAAAACCTACTATGGAGTAGGTTTTGTGCCTCCCTTGGGAGCAGACTCATAGAACTGCTCCTGAGGGGGGTAGGGTAGGCCCACCAAAAAGTGCACTTTTGGTTAGGTCGCCAATTTCTAACAAAAATGTGTCCCAACTACGTTTTTTTGGATGCTCTTTCCATTGGCAACATTCCTGATTGAAAATGGCGACCTACCAAAATCGTCACTTTGCTTCCCCGTCCATATAGGGGTGAGTATTTGACTTTGCCTTCGTCATAGTCAAGTGAAAACATTGAAAATGGAATTAGCATGCAAGAAAACCTACTATGGAGTAGGTTTTGTGCCTCCCTTGGGAGCAGACTCATAGAACTGCTCCTGAGGGGGGTAGGGTAGGCCCACCAAAAAGTGCACTTTTGGTTAGGTCGCCAATTTCTAACAAAAATGTGTCCCAACTACGTTTTTTTTGGATGCTCTTTCCATTGGCAACATTCCTGATTGAAAATGGCGACCTACCAAAATCGTCACTTTGCTTCCCCGTCCATATAGGGGTGAGTATTTGACTTTGCCTTCGTCATAGTCAAGTGAAAACATTGAAAATGGAATTAGCATGCAAGAAAACCTACTATGGAGTAGGTTTTGTGCCTCCCTTGGGAGCAGACTCATAGAACTGCTCCTGAGGGGGGTAGGGTAGGCCCACCAAAAAGTGCACTTTTGGTTAGGTCGCCAATTTCTAACAAAAATGTGTCCCAACTACGTTTTTTTGGATGCTCTTTCCATTGGCAACATTCCTGATTGAAAATGGCGACCTACCAAAATCGTCACTTTGCTTCCCCGTCCATATAGGGGTGAGTATTTGACTTTGCCTTCGTCATAGTCAAGTGAAAACATTGAAAATGGAATTAGCATGCAAGAAAACCTACTATGGAGTAGGTTTTGTGCCTCCCTTGGGAGCAGACTCATAGAACTGCTCCTGAGGGGGGTAGGGTAGGCCCACCAAAAAGTGCACTTTTGGTTAGGTCGCCAATTTCTAACAAAAATGTGTCCCAACTACGTTTTTTTGGATGCTCTTTCCATTGGCAACATTCCTGATTGAAAATGGCGACCTACCAAAATCGTCACTTTGCTTCCCCGTCCATATAGGGGTGAGTATTTGACTTTGCCTTCGTCATAGTCAAGTGAAAACATTGAAAATGGAATTAGCATGCAAGAAAACCTACTATGGAGTAGGTTTTGTGCCTCCCTTGGGAGCAGACTCATAGAACTGCTCCTGAGGGGGGTAGGGTAGGCCCACCAAAAAGTGCACTTTTGGTTAGGTCGCCAATTTCTAACAAAAATGTGTCCCAACTACGTTTTTTTGGATGCTCTTTCCATTGGCAACATTCCTGATTGAAAATAGCGACCTACCAAAATCGTCACTTTGCTTCCCCGTCCATATAGGGGTGAGTATTTGACTTTGCCTTCGTCATAGTCAAGTGAAAACATTGAAAATGGAATTAGCATGCAAGAAAACCTACTATGGAGTAGGTTTTGTGCCTCCCTTGGGAGCAGACTCATAGAACTGCTCCTGAGGGGGGTAGGGTAGGCCCACCAAAAAGTGCACTTTTGGTTAGGTCGCCAATTTCTAACAAAAATGTGTCCCAACTACGTTTTTTTGGATGCTCTTTCCATTGGCAACATTCCTGATTGAAAATGGCGACCTACCAAAATCGTCACTTTGCTTCCCCGTCCATATAGGGGTGAGTATTTGACTTTGCCTTCGTCATAGTCAAGTGAAAACATTGAAAATGGAATTAGCATGCAAGAAAACCTACTATGGAGTAGGTTTTGTGCCTCCCTTGGGAGCAGACTCATAGAACTGCTCCTGAGGGGGGTAGGGTAGGCCCACCAAAAAGTGCACTTTTGGTTAGGTCGCCAATTTCTAACAAAAATGTGTCCCAACTACGTTTTTTTGGATGCTCTTTCCATTGGCAACATTCCTGATTGAAAATGGCGACCTACCAAAATCGTCACTTTGCTTCCCCGTCCATATAGGGGTGAGTATTTGACTTTGCCTTCGTCATAGTCAAGTGAAAACATTGAAAATGGAATTAGCATGCAAGAAAACCTACTATGGAGTAGGTTTTGTGCCTCCCTTGGGAGCAGACTCATAGAACTGCTCCTGAGGGGGGTAGGGTAGGCCCACCAAAAAGTGCACTTTTGGTTAGGTCGCCAATTTCTAACAAAAATGTGTCCCAACTACGTTTTTTTGGATGCTCTTTCCATTGGCAACATTCCTGATTGAAAATGGCGACCTACCAAAATCGTCACTTTGCTTCCCCGTCCATATAGGGGTGAGTATTTGACTTTGCCTTCGTCATAGTCAAGTGAAAACATTGAAAATGGAATTAGCATGCAAGAAAACCTACTATGGAGTAGGTTTTGTGCCTCCCTTGGGAGCAGACTCATAGAACTGCTCCTGAGGGGGGTAGGGTAGGCCCACCAAAAAGTGCACTTTTGGTTAGGTCGCCAATTTCTAACAAAAATGTGTCCCAACTACGTTTTTTTGGATGCTCTTTCCATTGGCAACATTCCTGATTGAAAATAGCGACCTACCAAAATCGTCACTTTGCTTCCCCGTCCATATAGGGGTGAGTATTTGACTTTGCCTTCGTCATAGTCAAGTGAAAACATTGAAAATGGAATTAGCATGCAAGAAAACCTACTATGGAGTAGGTTTTGTGCCTCCCTTGGGAGCAGACTCATAGAACTGCTCCTGAGGGGGGTAGGGTAGGCCCACCAAAAAGTGCACTTTTGGTTAGGTCGCCAATTTCTAACAAAAATGTGTCCCAACTACGTTTTTTTGGATGCTCTTTCCATTGGCAACATTCCTGATTGAAAATGGCGACCTACCAAAATCGTCACTTTGCTTCCCCGTCCATATAGGGGTGAGTATTTGACTTTGCCTTCGTCATAGTCAAGTGAAAACATTGAAAATGGAATTAGCATGCAAGAAAACCTACTATGGAGTAGGTTTTGTGCCTCCCTTGGGAGCAGACTCATAGAACTGCTCCTGAGGGGGGTAGGGTAGGCCCACCAAAAAGTGCACTTTTGGTTAGGTCGCCAATTTCTAACAAAAATGTGTCCCAACTACGTTTTTTTGGATGCTCTTTCCATTGGCAACATTCCTGATTGAAAATGGCGACCTACCAAAATCGTCACTTTGCTTCCCCGTCCATATAGGGGTGAGTATTTGACTTTGCCTTCGTCATAGTCAAGTGAAAACATTGAAAATGGAATTAGCATGCAAGAAAACCTACTATGGAGTAGGTTTTGTGCCTCCCTTGGGAGCAGACTCATAGAACTGCTCCTGAGGGGGGTAGGGTAGGCCCACCAAAAAGTGCACTTTTGGTTAGGTCGCCAATTTCTAACAAAAATGTGTCCCAACTACGTTTTTTTGGATGCTCTTTCCATTGGCAACATTCCTGATTGAAAATGGCGACCTACCAAAATCGTCACTTTGCTTCCCCGTCCATATAGGGGTGAGTATTTGACTTTGCCTTCGTCATAGTCAAGTGAAAACATTGAAAATGGAATTAGCATGCAAGAAAACCTACTATGGAGTAGGTTTTGTGCCTCCCTTGGGAGCAGACTCATAGAACTGCTCCTGAGGGGGGTAGGGTAGGCCCACCAAAAAGTGCACTTTTGGTTAGGTCGCCAATTTCTAACAAAAATGTGTCCCAACTACGTTTTTTTGGATGCTCTTTCCATTGGCAACATTCCTGATTGAAAATGGCGACCTACCAAAATCGTCACTTTGCTTCCCCGTCCATATAGGGGTGAGTATTTGACTTTGCCTTCGTCATAGTCAAGTGAAAACATTGAAAATGGAATTAGCATGCAAGAAAACCTACTATGGAGTAGGTTTTGTGCCTCCCTTGGGAGCAGACTCATAGAACTGCTCCTGAGGGGGGTAGGGTAGGCCCACCAAAAAGTGCACTTTTGGTTAGGTCGCCAATTTCTAACAAAAATGTGTCCCAACTACGTTTTTTTGGATGCTCTTTCCATTGGCAACATTCCTGATTGAAAATGGCGACCTACCAAAATCGTCACTTTGCTTCCCCGTCCATATAGGGGTGAGTATTTGACTTTGCCTTCGTCATAGTCAAGTGAAAACATTGAAAATGGAATTAGCATGCAAGAAAACCTACTATGGAGTAGGTTTTGTGCCTCCCTTGGGAGCAGACTCATAGAACTGCTCCTGAGGGGGGTAGGGTAGGCCCACCAAAAAGTGCACTTTTGGTTAGGTCGCCAATTTCTAACAAAAATGTGTCCCAACTACGTTTTTTTGGATGCTCTTTCCATTGGCAACATTCCTGATTGAAAATGGCGACCTACCAAAATCGTCACTTTGCTTCCCCGTCCATATAGGGGTGAGTATTTGACTTTGCCTTCGTCATAGTCAAGTGAAAACATTGAAAATGGAATTAGCATGCAAGAAAACCTACTATGGAGTAGGTTTTGTGCCTCCCTTGGGAGCAGACTCATAGAACTGCTCCTGAGGGGGGTAGGGTAGGCCCACCAAAAAGTGCACTTTTGGTTAGGTCGCCAATTTCTAACAAAAATGTGTCCCAACTACGTTTTTTTGGATGCTCTTTCCATTGGCAACATTCCTGATTGAAAATGGCGACCTACCAAAATCGTCACTTTGCTTCCCCGTCCATATAGGGGTGAGTATTTGACTTTGCCTTCGTCATAGTCAAGTGAAAACATTGAAAATGGAATTAGCATGCAAGAAAACCTACTATGGAGTAGGTTTTGTGCCTCCCTTGGGAGCAGACTCATAGAACTGCTCCTGAGGGGGGTAGGGTAGGCCCACCAAAAAGTGCACTTTTGGTTAGGTCGCCAATTTCTAACAAAAATGTGTCCCAACTACGTTTTTTTGGATGCTCTTTCCATTGGCAACATTCCTGATTGAAAATGGCGACCTACCAAAATCGTCACTTTGCTTCCCCGTCCATATAGGGGTGAGTATTTGACTTTGCCTTCGTCATAGTCAAGTGAAAACATTGAAAATGGAATTAGCATGCAAGAAAACCTACTATGGAGTAGGTTTTGTGCCTCCCTTGGGAGCAGACTCATAGAACTGCTCCTGAGGGGGGTAGGGTAGGCCCACCAAAAAGTGCACTTTTGGTTAGGTCGCCAATTTCTAACAAAAATGTGTCCCAACTACGTTTTTTTGGATGCTCTTTCCATTGGCAACATTCCTGATTGAAAATGGCGACCTACCAAAATCGTCACTTTGCTTCCCCGTCCATATAGGGGTGAGTATTTGACTTTGCCTTCGTCATAGTCAAGTGAAAACATTGAAAATGGAATTAGCATGCAAGAAAACCTACTATGGAGTAGGTTTTGTGCCTCCCTTGGGAGCAGACTCATAGAACTGCTCCTGAGGGGGGTAGGGTAGGCCCACCAAAAAGTGCACTTTTGGTTAGGTCGCCAATTTCTAACAAAAATGTGTCCCAACTACGTTTTTTTGGATGCTCTTTCCATTGGCAACATTCCTGATTGAAAATAGCGACCTACCAAAATCGTCACTTTGCTTCCCCGTCCATATAGGGGTGAGTATTTGACTTTGCCTTCGTCATAGTCAAGTGAAAACATTGAAAATGGAATTAGCATGCAAGAAAACCTACTATGGAGTAGGTTTTGTGCCTCCCTTGGGAGCAGACTCATAGAACTGCTCCTGAGGGGGGTAGGGTAGGCCCACCAAAAAGTGCACTTTTGGTTAGGTCGCCAATTTCTAACAAAAATGTGTCCCAACTACGTTTTTTTGGATGCTCTTTCCATTGGCAACATTCCTGATTGAAAATGGCGACCTACCAAAATCGTCACTTTGCTTCCCCGTCCATATAGGGGTGAGTATTTGACTTTGCCTTCGTCATAGTCAAGTGAAAACATTGAAAATGGAATTAGCATGCAAGAAAACCTACTATGGAGTAGGTTTTGTGCCTCCCTTGGGAGCAGACTCATAGAACTGCTCCTGAGGGGGGTAGGGTAGGCCCACCAAAAAGTGCACTTTTGGTTAGGTCGCCAATTTCTAACAAAAATGTGTCCCAACTACGTTTTTTTGGATGCTCTTTCCATTGGCAACATTCCTGATTGAAAATGGCGACCTACCAAAATCGTCACTTTGCTTCCCCGTCCATATAGGGGTGAGTATTTGACTTTGCCTTCGTCATAGTCAAGTGAAAACATTGAAAATGGAATTAGCATGCAAGAAAACCTACTATGGAGTAGGTTTTGTGCCTCCCTTGGGAGCAGACTCATAGAACTGCTCCTGAGGGGGGTAGGGTAGGCCCACCAAAAAGTGCACTTTTGGTTAGGTCGCCAATTTCTAACAAAAATGTGTCCCAACTACGTTTTTTTGGATGCTCTTTCCATTGGCAACATTCCTGATTGAAAATGGCGACCTACCAAAATCGTCACTTTGCTTCCCCGTCCATATAGGGGTGAGTATTTGACTTTGCCTTCGTCATAGTCAAGTGAAAACATTGAAAATGGAATTAGCATGCAAGAAAACCTACTATGGAGTAGGTTTTGTGCCTCCCTTGGGAGCAGACTCATAGAACTGCTCCTGAGGGGGGTAGGGTAGGCCCACCAAAAAGTGCACTTTTGGTTAGGTCGCCAATTTCTAACAAAAATGTGTCCCAACTACGTTTTTTTGGATGCTCTTTCCATTGGCAACATTCCTGATTGAAAATGGCGACCTACCAAAATCGTCACTTTGCTTCCCCGTCCATATAGGGGTGAGTATTTGACTTTGCCTTCGTCATAGTCAAGTGAAAACATTGAAAATGGAATTAGCATGCAAGAAAACCTACTATGGAGTAGGTTTTGTGCCTCCCTTGGGAGCAGACTCATAGAACTGCTCCTGAGGGGGGTAGGGTAGGCCCACCAAAAAGTGCACTTTTGGTTAGGTCGCCAATTTCTAACAAAAATGTGTCCCAACTACGTTTTTTTGGATGCTCTTTCCATTGGCAACATTCCTGATTGAAAATGGCGACCTACCAAAATCGTCACTTTGCTTCCCCGTCCATATAGGGGTGAGTATTTGACTTTGCCTTCGTCATAGTCAAGTGAAAACATTGAAAATGGAATTAGCATGCAAGAAAACCTACTATGGAGTAGGTTTTGTGCCTCCCTTGGGAGCAGACTCATAGAACTGCTCCTGAGGGGGGTAGGGTAGGCCCACCAAAAAGTGCACTTTTGGTTAGGTCGCCAATTTCTAACAAAAATGTGTCCCAACTACGTTTTTTTGGATGCTCTTTCCATTGGCAACATTCCTGATTGAAAATGGCGACCTACCAAAATCGTCACTTTGCTTCCCCGTCCATATAGGGGTGAGTATTTGACTTTGCCTTCGTCATAGTCAAGTGAAAACATTGAAAATGGAATTAGCATGCAAGAAAACCTACTATGGAGTAGGTTTTGTGCCTCCCTTGGGAGCAGACTCATAGAACTGCTCCTGAGGGGGGTAGGGTAGGCCCACCAAAAAGTGCACTTTTGGTTAGGTCGCCAATTTCTAACAAAAATGTGTCCCAACTACGTTTTTTTGGATGCTCTTTCCATTGGCAACATTCCTGATTGAAAATGGCGACCTACCAAAATCGTCACTTTGCTTCCCCGTCCATATAGGGGTGAGTATTTGACTTTGCCTTCGTCATAGTCAAGTGAAAACATTGAAAATGGAATTAGCATGCAAGAAAACCTACTATGGAGTAGGTTTTGTGCCTCCCTTGGGAGCAGACTCATAGAACTGCTCCTGAGGGGGGTAGGGTAGGCCCACCAAAAAGTGCACTTTTGGTTAGGTCGCCAATTTCTAACAAAAATGTGTCCCAACTACGTTTTTTTGGATGCTCTTTCCATTGGCAACATTCCTGATTGAAAATGGCGACCTACCAAAATCGTCACTTTGCTTCCCCGTCCATATAGGGGTGAGTATTTGACTTTGCCTTCGTCATAGTCAAGTGAAAACATTGAAAATGGAATTAGCATGCAAGAAAACCTACTATGGAGTAGGTTTTGTGCCTCCCTTGGGAGCAGACTCATAGAACTGCTCCTGAGGGGGGTAGGGTAGGCCCACCAAAAAGTGCACTTTTGGTTAGGTCGCCAATTTCTAACAAAAATGTGTCCCAACTACGTTTTTTTGGATGCTCTTTCCATTGGCAACATTCCTGATTGAAAATGGCGACCTACCAAAATCGTCACTTTGCTTCCCCGTCCATATAGGGGTGAGTATTTGACTTTGCCTTCGTCATAGTCAAGTGAAAACATTGAAAATGGAATTAGCATGCAAGAAAACCTACTATGGAGTAGGTTTTGTGCCTCCCTTGGGAGCAGACTCATAGAACTGCTCCTGAGGGGGGTAGGGTAGGCCCACCAAAAAGTGCACTTTTGGTTAGGTCGCCAATTTCTAACAAAAATGTGTCCCAACTACGTTTTTTTGGATGCTCTTTCCATTGGCAACATTCCTGATTGAAAATGGCGACCTACCAAAATCGTCACTTTGCTTCCCCGTCCATATAGGGGTGAGTATTTGACTTTGCCTTCGTCATAGTCAAGTGAAAACATTGAAAATGGAATTAGCATGCAAGAAAACCTACTATGGAGTAGGTTTTGTGCCTCCCTTGGGAGCAGACTCATAGAACTGCTCCTGAGGGGGGTAGGGTAGGCCCACCAAAAAGTGCACTTTTGGTTAGGTCGCCAATTTCTAACAAAAATGTGTCCCAACTACGTTTTTTTGGATGCTCTTTCCATTGGCAACATTCCTGATTGAAAATGGCGACCTACCAAAATCGTCACTTTGCTTCCCCGTCCATATAGGGGTGAGTATTTGACTTTGCCTTCGTCATAGTCAAGTGAAAACATTGAAAATGGAATTAGCATGCAAGAAAACCTACTATGGAGTAGGTTTTGTGCCTCCCTTGGGAGCAGACTCATAGAACTGCTCCTGAGGGGGGTAGGGTAGGCCCACCAAAAAGTGCACTTTTGGTTAGGTCGCCAATTTCTAACAAAAATGTGTCCCAACTACGTTTTTTTGGATGCTCTTTCCATTGGCAACATTCCTGATTGAAAATGGCGACCTACCAAAATCGTCACTTTGCTTCCCCGTCCATATAGGGGTGAGTATTTGACTTTGCCTTCGTCATAGTCAAGTGAAAACATTGAAAATGGAATTAGCATGCAAGAAAACCTACTATGGAGTAGGTTTTGTGCCTCCCTTGGGAGCAGACTCATAGAACTGCTCCTGAGGGGGGTAGGGTAGGCCCACCAAAAAGTGCACTTTTGGTTAGGTCGCCAATTTCTAACAAAAATGTGTCCCAACTACGTTTTTTTGGATGCTCTTTCCATTGGCAACATTCCTGATTGAAAATGGCGACCTACCAAAATCGTCACTTTGCTTCCCCGTCCATATAGGGGTGAGTATTTGACTTTGCCTTCGTCATAGTCAAGTGAAAACATTGAAAATGGAATTAGCATGCAAGAAAACCTACTATGGAGTAGGTTTTGTGCCTCCCTTGGGAGCAGACTCATAGAACTGCTCCTGAGGGGGGTAGGGTAGGCCCACCAAAAAGTGCACTTTTGGTTAGGTCGCCAATTTCTAACAAAAATGTGTCCCAACTACGTTTTTTTGGATGCTCTTTCCATTGGCAACATTCCTGATTGAAAATGGCGACCTACCAAAATCGTCACTTTGCTTCCCCGTCCATATAGGGGTGAGTATTTGACTTTGCCTTCGTCATAGTCAAGTGAAAACATTGAAAATGGAATTAGCATGCAAGAAAACCTACTATGGAGTAGGTTTTGTGCCTCCCTTGGGAGCAGACTCATAGAACTGCTCCTGAGGGGGGTAGGGTAGGCCCACCAAAAAGTGCACTTTTGGTTAGGTCGCCAATTTCTAACAAAAATGTGTCCCAACTACGTTTTTTTGGATGCTCTTTCCATTGGCAACATTCCTGATTGAAAATGGCGACCTACCAAAATCGTCACTTTGCTTCCCCGTCCATATAGGGGTGAGTATTTGACTTTGCCTTCGTCATAGTCAAGTGAAAACATTGAAAATGGAATTAGCATGCAAGAAAACCTACTATGGAGTAGGTTTTGTGCCTCCCTTGGGAGCAGACTCATAGAACTGCTCCTGAGGGGGGTAGGGTAGGCCCACCAAAAAGTGCACTTTTGGTTAGGTCGCCAATTTCTAACAAAAATGTGTCCCAACTACGTTTTTTTGGATGCTCTTTCCATTGGCAACATTCCTGATTGAAAATGGCGACCTACCAAAATCGTCACTTTGCTTCCCCGTCCATATAGGGGTGAGTATTTGACTTTGCCTTCGTCATAGTCAAGTGAAAACATTGAAAATGGAATTAGCATGCAAGAAAACCTACTATGGAGTAGGTTTTGTGCCTCCCTTGGGAGCAGACTCATAGAACTGCTCCTGAGGGGGGTAGGGTAGGCCCACCAAAAAGTGCACTTTTGGTTAGGTCGCCAATTTCTAACAAAAATGTGTCCCAACTACGTTTTTTTGGATGCTCTTTCCATTGGCAACATTCCTGATTGAAAATGGCGACCTACCAAAATCGTCACTTTGCTTCCCCGTCCATATAGGGGTGAGTATTTGACTTTGCCTTCGTCATAGTCAAGTGAAAACATTGAAAATGGAATTAGCATGCAAGAAAACCTACTATGGAGTAGGTTTTGTGCCTCCCTTGGGAGCAGACTCATAGAACTGCTCCTGAGGGGGGTAGGGTAGGCCCACCAAAAAGTGCACTTTTGGTTAGGTCGCCAATTTCTAACAAAAATGTGTCCCAACTACGTTTTTTTGGATGCTCTTTCCATTGGCAACATTCCTGATTGAAAATGGCGACCTACCAAAATCGTCACTTTGCTTCCCCGTCCATATAGGGGTGAGTATTTGACTTTGCCTTCGTCATAGTCAAGTGAAAACATTGAAAATGGAATTAGCATGCAAGAAAACCTACTATGGAGTAGGTTTTGTGCCTCCCTTGGGAGCAGACTCATAGAACTGCTCCTGAGGGGGGTAGGGTAGGCCCACCAAAAAGTGCACTTTTGGTTAGGTCGCCAATTTCTAACAAAAATGTGTCCCAACTACGTTTTTTTGGATGCTCTTTCCATTGGCAACATTCCTGATTGAAAATGGCGACCTACCAAAATCGTCACTTTGCTTCCCCGTCCATATAGGGGTGAGTATTTGACTTTGCCTTCGTCATAGTCAAGTGAAAACATTGAAAATGGAATTAGCATGCAAGAAAACCTACTATGGAGTAGGTTTTGTGCCTCCCTTGGGAGCAGACTCATAGAACTGCTCCTGAGGGGGGTAGGGTAGGCCCACCAAAAAGTGCACTTTTGGTTAGGTCGCCAATTTCTAACAAAAATGTGTCCCAACTACGTTTTTTTGGATGCTCTTTCCATTGGCAACATTCCTGATTGAAAATGGCGACCTACCAAAATCGTCACTTTGCTTCCCCGTCCATATAGGGGTGAGTATTTGACTTTGCCTTCGTCATAGTCAAGTGAAAACATTGAAAATGGAATTAGCATGCAAGAAAACCTACTATGGAGTAGGTTTTGTGCCTCCCTTGGGAGCAGACTCATAGAACTGCTCCTGAGGGGGGTAGGGTAGGCCCACCAAAAAGTGCACTTTTGGTTAGGTCGCCAATTTCTAACAAAAATGTGTCCCAACTACGTTTTTTTGGATGCTCTTTCCATTGGCAACATTCCTGATTGAAAATGGCGACCTACCAAAATCGTCACTTTGCTTCCCCGTCCATATAGGGGTGAGTATTTGACTTTGCCTTCGTCATAGTCAAGTGAAAACATTGAAAATGGAATTAGCATGCAAGAAAACCTACTATGGAGTAGGTTTTGTGCCTCCCTTGGGAGCAGACTCATAGAACTGCTCCTGAGGGGGGTAGGGTAGGCCCACCAAAAAGTGCACTTTTGGTTAGGTCGCCAATTTCTAACAAAAATGTGTCCCAACTACGTTTTTTTGGATGCTCTTTCCATTGGCAACATTCCTGATTGAAAATGGCGACCTACCAAAATCGTCACTTTGCTTCCCCGTCCATATAGGGGTGAGTATTTGACTTTGCCTTCGTCATAGTCAAGTGAAAACATTGAAAATGGAATTAGCATGCAAGAAAACCTACTATGGAGTAGGTTTTGTGCCTCCCTTGGGAGCAGACTCATAGAACTGCTCCTGAGGGGGGTAGGGTAGGCCCACCAAAAAGTGCACTTTTGGTTAGGTCGCCAATTTCTAACAAAAATGTGTCCCAACTACGTTTTTTTGGATGCTCTTTCCATTGGCAACATTCCTGATTGAAAATGGCGACCTACCAAAATCGTCACTTTGCTTCCCCGTCCATATAGGGGTGAGTATTTGACTTTGCCTTCGTCATAGTCAAGTGAAAACATTGAAAATGGAATTAGCATGCAAGAAAACCTACTATGGAGTAGGTTTTGTGCCTCCCTTGGGAGCAGACTCATAGAACTGCTCCTGAGGGGGGTAGGGTAGGCCCACCAAAAAGTGCACTTTTGGTTAGGTCGCCAATTTCTAACAAAAATGTGTCCCAACTACGTTTTTTTGGATGCTCTTTCCATTGGCAACATTCCTGATTGAAAATGGCGACCTACCAAAATCGTCACTTTGCTTCCCCGTCCATATAGGGGTGAGTATTTGACTTTGCCTTCGTCATAGTCAAGTGAAAACATTGAAAATGGAATTAGCATGCAAGAAAACCTACTATGGAGTAGGTTTTGTGCCTCCCTTGGGAGCAGACTCATAGAACTGCTCCTGAGGGGGGTAGGGTAGGCCCACCAAAAAGTGCACTTTTGGTTAGGTCGCCAATTTCTAACAAAAATGTGTCCCAACTACGTTTTTTTGGATGCTCTTTCCATTGGCAACATTCCTGATTGAAAATGGCGACCTACCAAAATCGTCACTTTGCTTCCCCGTCCATATAGGGGTGAGTATTTGACTTTGCCTTCGTCATAGTCAAGTGAAAACATTGAAAATGGAATTAGCATGCAAGAAAACCTACTATGGAGTAGGTTTTGTGCCTCCCTTGGGAGCAGACTCATAGAACTGCTCCTGAGGGGGGTAGGGTAGGCCCACCAAAAAGTGCACTTTTGGTTAGGTCGCCAATTTCTAACAAAAATGTGTCCCAACTACGTTTTTTTGGATGCTCTTTCCATTGGCAACATTCCTGATTGAAAATGGCGACCTACCAAAATCGTCACTTTGCTTCCCCGTCCATATAGGGGTGAGTATTTGACTTTGCCTTCGTCATAGTCAAGTGAAAACATTGAAAATGGAATTAGCATGCAAGAAAACCTACTATGGAGTAGGTTTTGTGCCTCCCTTGGGAGCAGACTCATAGAACTGCTCCTGAGGGGGGTAGGGTAGGCCCACCAAAAAGTGCACTTTTGGTTAGGTCGCCAATTTCTAACACAAATGTGTCCCAACTACGTTTTTTTTGGATGCTCTTTCCATTGGCAACATTCCTGATTGAAAATGGCGACCTACCAAAATCGTCACTTTGCTTCCCCGTCCATATAGGGGTGAGTATTTGACTTTGCCTTCGTCATAGTCAAGTGAAAACATTGAAAATGGAATTAGCATGCAAGAAAACCTACTATGGAGTAGGTTTTGTGCCTCCCTTGGGAGCAGACTCATAGAACTGCTCCTGAGGGGGGTAGGGTAGGCCCACCAAAAAGTGCACTTTTGGTTAGGTCGCCAATTTCTAACAAAAATGTGTCCCAACTACGTTTTTTTGGATGCTCTTTCCATTGGCAACATTCCTGATTGAAAATGGCGACCTACCAAAATCGTCACTTTGCTTCCCCGTCCATATAGGGGTGAGTATTTGACTTTGCCTTCGTCATAGTCAAGTGAAAACATTGAAAATGGAATTAGCATGCAAGAAAACCTACTATGGAGTAGGTTTTGTGCCTCCCTTGGGAGCAGACTCATAGAACTGCTCCTGAGGGGGGTAGGGTAGGCCCACCAAAAAGTGCACTTTTGGTTAGGTCGCCAATTTCTAACAAAAATGTGTCCCAACTACGTTTTTTTGGATGCTCTTTCCATTGGCAACATTCCTGATTGAAAATGGCGACCTACCAAAATCGTCACTTTGCTTCCCCGTCCATATAGGGGTGAGTATTTGACTTTGCCTTCGTCATAGTCAAGTGAAAACATTGAAAATGGAATTAGCATGCAAGAAAACCTACTATGGAGTAGGTTTTGTGCCTCCCTTGGGAGCAGACTCATAGAACTGCTCCTGAGGGGGGTAGGGTAGGCCCACCAAAAAGTGCACTTTTGGTTAGGTCGCCAATTTCTAACAAAAATGTGTCCCAACTACGTTTTTTTGGATGCTCTTTCCATTGGCAACATTCCTGATTGAAAATGGCGACCTACCAAAATCGTCACTTTGCTTCCCCGTCCATATAGGGGTGAGTATTTGACTTTGCCTTCGTCATAGTCAAGTGAAAACATTGAAAATGGAATTAGCATGCAAGAAAACCTACTATGGAGTAGGTTTTGTGCCTCCCTTGGGAGCAGACTCATAGAACTGCTCCTGAGGGGGGTAGGGTAGGCCCACCAAAAAGTGCACTTTTGGTTAGGTCGCCAATTTCTAACAAAAATGTGTCCCAACTACGTTTTTTTGGATGCTCTTTCCATTGGCAACATTCCTGATTGAAAATGGCGACCTACCAAAATCGTCACTTTGCTTCCCCGTCCATATAGGGGTGAGTATTTGACTTTGCCTTCGTCATAGTCAAGTGAAAACATTGAAAATGGAATTAGCATGCAAGAAAACCTACTATGGAGTAGGTTTTGTGCCTCCCTTGGGAGCAGACTCATAGAACTGCTCCTGAGGGGGGTAGGGTAGGCCCACCAAAAAGTGCACTTTTGGTTAGGTCGCCAATTTCTAACAAAAATGTGTCCCAACTACGTTTTTTTGGATGCTCTTTCCATTGGCAACATTCCTGATTGAAAATGGCGACCTACCAAAATCGTCACTTTGCTTCCCCGTCCATATAGGGGTGAGTATTTGACTTTGCCTTCGTCATAGTCAAGTGAAAACATTGAAAATGGAATTAGCATGCAAGAAAACCTACTATGGAGTAGGTTTTGTGCCTCCCTTGGGAGCAGACTCATAGAACTGCTCCTGAGGGGGGTAGGGTAGGCCCACCAAAAAGTGCACTTTTGGTTAGGTCGCCAATTTCTAACAAAAATGTGTCCCAACTACGTTTTTTTTGGATGCTCTTTCCATTGGCAACATTCCTGATTGAAAATGGCGACCTACCAAAATCGTCACTTTGCTTCCCCGTCCATATAGGGGTGAGTATTTGACTTTGCCTTCGTCATAGTCAAGTGAAAACATTGAAAATGGAATAAGCATGCAAGAAAACCTACTATGGAGTAGGTTTTGTGCCTCTCTTGGGAGCAGACTCATAGAACTGCTCCTGAGGGGGGTAGGGTAGGCCCACCAAAAAGTGCACTTTTGGTTAGGTCGCCAATTTCTAACAAAAATGTGTCCCAACTACGTTTTTTTGGATGCTCTTTCCATTGGCAACATTCCTGATTGAAAATAGCGACCTACCAAAATCGTCACTTTGCTTCCCCGTCCATATAGGGGTGAGTATTTGACTTTGCCTTCGTCATAGTCAAGTGAAAACATTGAAAATGGAATTAGCATGCAAGAAAACCTACTATGGAGTAGGTTTTGTGCCTCCCTTGGGAGCAGACTCATAGAACTGCTCCTGAGGGGGGTAGGGTAGGCCCACCAAAAAGTGCACTTTTGGTTAGGTCGCCAATTTCTAACAAAAATGTGTCCCAACTACGTTTTTTTGGATGCTCTTTCCATTGGCAACATTCCTGATTGAAAATGGCGACCTACCAAAATCGTCACTTTGCTTCCCCGTCCATATAGGGGTGAGTATTTGACTTTGCCTTCGTCATAGTCAAGTGAAAACATTGAAAATGGAATTAGCATGCAAGAAAACCTACTATGGAGTAGGTTTTGTGCCTCCCTTGGGAGCAGACTCATAGAACTGCTCCTGAGGGGGGTAGGGTAGGCCCACCAAAAAGTGCACTTTTGGTTAGGTCGCCAATTTCTAACAAAAATGTGTCCCAACTACGTTTTTTTGGATGCTCTTTCCATTGGCAACATTCCTGATTGAAAATGGCGACCTACCAAAATCGTCACTTTGCTTCCCCGTCCATATAGGGGTGAGTATTTGACTTTGCCTTCGTCATAGTCAAGTGAAAACATTGAAAATGGAATTAGCATGCAAGAAAACCTACTATGGAGTAGGTTTTGTGCCTCCCTTGGGAGCAGACTCATAGAACTGCTCCTGAGGGGGGTAGGGTAGGCCCACCAAAAAGTGCACTTTTGGTTAGGTCGCCAATTTCTAACAAAAATGTGTCCCAACTACGTTTTTTTGGATGCTCTTTCCATTGGCAACATTCCTGATTGAAAATGGCGACCTACCAAAATCGTCACTTTGCTTCCCCGTCCATATAGGGGTGAGTATTTGACTTTGCCTTCGTCATAGTCAAGTGAAAACATTGAAAATGGAATTAGCATGCAAGAAAACCTACTATGGAGTAGGTTTTGTGCCTCCCTTGGGAGCAGACTCATAGAACTGCTCCTGAGGGGGGTAGGGTAGGCCCACCAAAAAGTGCACTTTTGGTTAGGTCGCCAATTTCTAACAAAAATGTGTCCCAACTACGTTTTTTTGGATGCTCTTTCCATTGGCAACATTCCTGATTGAAAATGGCGACCTACCAAAATCGTCACTTTGCTTCCCCGTCCATATAGGGGTGAGTATTTGACTTTGCCTTCGTCATAGTCAAGTGAAAACATTGAAAATGGAATTAGCATGCAAGAAAACCTACTATGGAGTAGGTTTTGTGCCTCCCTTGGGAGCAGACTCATAGAACTGCTCCTGAGGGGGGTAGGGTAGGCCCACCAAAAAGTGCACTTTTGGTTAGGTCGCCAATTTCTAACAAAAATGTGTCCCAACTACGTTTTTTTGGATGCTCTTTCCATTGGCAACATTCCTGATTGAAAATGGCGACCTACCAAAATCGTCACTTTGCTTCCCCGTCCATATAGGGGTGAGTATTTGACTTTGCCTTCGTCATAGTCAAGTGAAAACATTGAAAATGGAATTAGCATGCAAGAAAACCTACTATGGAGTAGGTTTTGTGCCTCCCTTGGGAGCAGACTCATAGAACTGCTCCTGAGGGGGGTAGGGTAGGCCCACCAAAAAGTGCACTTTTGGTTAGGTCGCCAATTTCTAACACAAATGTGTCCCAACTACGTTTTTTTTGGATGCTCTTTCCATTGGCAACATTCCTGATTGAAAATGGCGACCTACCAAAATCGTCACTTTGCTTCCCCGTCCATATAGGGGTGAGTATTTGACTTTGCCTTCGTCATAGTCAAGTGAAAACATTGAAAATGGAATTAGCATGCAAGAAAACCTACTATGGAGTAGGTTTTGTGCCTCCCTTGGGAGCAGACTCATAGAACTGCTCCTGAGGGGGGTAGGGTAGGCCCACCAAAAAGTGCACTTTTGGTTAGGTCGCCAATTTCTAACAAAAATGTGTCCCAACTACGTTTTTTTGGATGCTCTTTCCATTGGCAACATTCCTGATTGAAAATGGCGACCTACCAAAATCGTCACTTTGCTTCCCCGTCCATATAGGGGTGAGTATTTGACTTTGCCTTCGTCATAGTCAAGTGAAAACATTGAAAATGGAATTAGCATGCAAGAAAACCTACTATGGAGTAGGTTTTGTGCCTCCCTTGGGAGCAGACTCATAGAACTGCTCCTGAGGGGGGTAGGGTAGGCCCACCAAAAAGTGCACTTTTGGTTAGGTCGCCAATTTCTAACAAAAATGTGTCCCAACTACGTTTTTTTGGATGCTCTTTCCATTGGCAACATTCCTGATTGAAAATGGCGACCTACCAAAATCGTCACTTTGCTTCCCCGTCCATATAGGGGTGAGTATTTGACTTTGCCTTCGTCATAGTCAAGTGAAAACATTGAAAATGGAATTAGCATGCAAGAAAACCTACTATGGAGTAGGTTTTGTGCCTCCCTTGGGAGCAGACTCATAGAACTGCTCCTGAGGGGGGTAGGGTAGGCCCACCAAAAAGTGCACTTTTGGTTAGGTCGCCAATTTCTAACAAAAATGTGTCCCAACTACGTTTTTTTGGATGCTCTTTCCATTGGCAACATTCCTGATTGAAAATGGCGACCTACCAAAATCGTCACTTTGCTTCCCCGTCCATATAGGGGTGAGTATTTGACTTTGCCTTCGTCATAGTCAAGTGAAAACATTGAAAATGGAATTAGCATGCAAGAAAACCTACTATGGAGTAGGTTTTGTGCCTCCCTTGGGAGCAGACTCATAGAACTGCTCCTGAGGGGGGTAGGGTAGGCCCACCAAAAAGTGCACTTTTGGTTAGGTCGCCAATTTCTAACAAAAATGTGTCCCAACTACGTTTTTTTGGATGCTCTTTCCATTGGCAACATTCCTGATTGAAAATGGCGACCTACCAAAATCGTCACTTTGCTTCCCCGTCCATATAGGGGTGAGTATTTGACTTTGCCTTCGTCATAGTCAAGTGAAAACATTGAAAATGGAATTAGCATGCAAGAAAACCTACTATGGAGTAGGTTTTGTGCCTCCCTTGGGAGCAGACTCATAGAACTGCTCCTGAGGGGGGTAGGGTAGGCCCACCAAAAAGGGCACTTTTGGTTAGGTCGCCAATTTCTAACAAAACTGTGTCCCAACTACGTTTTTTTGGATGCTCTTTCCATTGGCAACATTCCTGATTGAAAATGGCGACCTACCAAAATCGTCACTTTGCTTCCCCGTCCATATAGGGGTGAGTATTTGACTTTGCCTTCGTCATAGTCAAGTGAAAACATTGAAAATGGAATTAGCATGCAAGAAAACCTACTATGGAGTAGGTTTTGTGCCTCCCTTGGGAGCAGACTCATAGAACTGCTCCTGAGGGGGGTAGGGTAGGCCCACCAAAAAGTGCACTTTTGGTTAGGTCGCCAATTTCTAACAAAAATGTGTCCCAACTACGTTTTTTTGGATGCTCTTTCCATTGGCAACATTCCTGATTGAAAATGGCGACCTACCAAAATCGTCACTTTGCTTCCCCGTCCATATAGGGGTGAGTATTTGACTTTGCCTTCGTCATAGTCAAGTGAAAACATTGAAAATGGAATTAGCATGCAAGAAAACCTACTATGGAGTAGGTTTTGTGCCTCCCTTGGGAGCAGACTCATAGAACTGCTCCTGAGGGGGGTAGGGTAGGCCCACCAAAAAGTGCACTTTTGGTTAGGTCGCCAGTTTCTAACAAAAATGTGTCCCAACTACGTTTTTTTGGATGCTCTTTCCATTGGCAACATTCCTGATTGAAAATGGCGACCTACCAAAATCGTCACTTTGCTTCCCCGTCCATATAGGGGTGAGTATTTGACTTTGCCTTCGTCATAGTCAAGTGAAAACATTGAAAATGGAATTAGCATGCAAGAAAACCTACTATGGAGTAGGTTTTGTGCCTCCCTTGGGAGCAGACTCATAGAACTGCTCCTGAGGGGGGTAGGGTAGGCCCACCAAAAAGTGCACTTTTGGTTAGGTCGCCAATTTCTAACAAAAATGTGTCCTAACTACGTTTTTTTGGATGCTCTTTCCATTGGCAACATTCCTGATTGAAAATGGCGACCTACCAAAATCGTCACTTTGCTTCCCCGTCCATATAGGGGTGAGTATTTGACTTTGCCTTCGTCATAGTCAAGTGAAAACATTGAAAATGGAATTAGCATGCAAGAAAACCTACTATGGAGTAGGTTTTGTGCCTCCCTTGGGAGCAGACTCATAGAACTGCTCCTGAGGGGGGTAGGGTAGGCCCACCAAAAAGTGCACTTTTGGTTAGGTCGCCAATTTCTAACAAAAATGTGTCCCAACTACGTTTTTTTTGGATGCTCTTTCCATTGGGAACATTCCTGATTGAAAATGGCGACCTACCAAAATCGTCACTTTGCTTCCCCGTCCATATAGGGGTGAGTATTTGACTTTGCCTTCGTCATAGTCAAGTGAAAACATTGAAAATGGAATTAGCATGCAAGAAAACCTACTATGGAGTAGGTTTTGTGCCTCCCTTGGGAGCAGACTCATAGAACTGCTCCTGAGGGGGGTAGGGTAGGCCCACCAAAAAGTGCACTTTTGGTTAGGTCGCCAATTTCTAACAAAAATGTGTCCCAACTACGTTTTTTTGGATGCTCTTTCCATTGGCAACATTCCTGATTGAAAATGGCGACCTACCAAAATCGTCACTTTGCTTCCCCGTCCATATAGGGGTGAGTATTTGACTTTGCCTTCGTCATAGTCAAGTGAAAACATTGAAAATGGAATTAGCATGCAAGAAAACCTACTATGGAGTAGGTTTTGTGCCTCCCTTGGGAGCAGACTCATAGAACTGCTCCTGAGGGGGGTAGGGTAGGCCCACCAAAAAGTGCACTTTTGGTTAGGTCGCCAATTTCTAACAAAAATGTGTCCCAACTACGTTTTTTTGGATGCTCTTTCCATTGGCAACATTCCTGATTGAAAATGGCGACCTACCAAAATCGTCACTTTGCTTCCCCGTCCATATAGGGGTGAGTATTTGACTTTGCCTTCGTCATAGTCAAGTGAAAACATTGAAAATGGAATTAGCATGCAAGAAAACCTACTATGGAGTAGGTTTTGTGCCTCCCTTGGGAGCAGACTCATAGAACTGCTCCTGAGGGGGGTAGGGTAGGCCCACCAAAAAGTGCACTTTTGGTTAGGTCGCCAATTTCTAACAAAAATGTGTCCCAACTACGTTTTTTTGGATGCTCTTTCCATTGGCAACATTCCTGATTGAAAATGGCGACCTACCAAAATCGTCACTTTGCTTCCCCGTCCATATAGGGGTGAGTATTTGACTTTGCCTTCGTCATAGTCAAGTGAAAACATTGAAAATGGAATTAGCATGCAAGAAAACCTACTATGGAGTAGGTTTTGTGCCTCCCTTGGGAGCAGACTCATAGAACTGCTCCTGAGGGGGGTAGGGTAGGCCCACCAAAAAGTGCACTTTTGGTTAGGTCGCCAATTTCTAACAAAAATGTGTCCCAACTACGTTTTTTTGGATGCTCTTTCCATTGGCAACATTCCTGATTGAAAATGGCGACCTACCAAAATCGTCACTTTGCTTCCCCGTCCATATAGGGGTGAGTATTTGACTTTGCCTTCGTCATAGTCAAGTGAAAACATTGAAAATGGAATTAGCATGCAAGAAAACCTACTATGGAGTAGGTTTTGTGCCTCCCTTGGGAGCAGACTCATAGAACTGCTCCTGAGGGGGGTAGGGTAGGCCCACCAAAAAGTGCACTTTTGGTTAGGTCGCCAATTTCTAACAAAAATGTGTCCCAACTACGTTTTTTTGGATGCTCTTTCCATTGGCAACATTCCTGATTGAAAATGGCGACCTACCAAAATCGTCACTTTGCTTCCCCGTCCATATAGGGGTGAGTATTTGACTTTGCCTTCGTCATAGTCAAGTGAAAACATTGAAAATGGAATTAGCATGCAAGAAAACCTACTATGGAGTAGGTTTTGTGCCTCCCTTGGGAGCAGACTCATAGAACTGCTCCTGAGGGGGGTAGGGTAGGCCCACCAAAAAGTGCACTTTTGGTTAGGTCGCCAATTTCTAACAAAAATGTGTCCCAACTACGTTTTTTTGGATGCTCTTTCCATTGGCAACATTCCTGATTGAAAATGGCGACCTACCAAAATCGTCACTTTGCTTCCCCGTCCATATAGGGGTGAGTATTTGACTTTGCCTTCGTCATAGTCAAGTGAAAACATTGAAAATGGAATTAGCATGCAAGAAAACCTACTATGGAGTAGGTTTTGTGCCTCCCTTGGGAGCAGACTCATAGAACTGCTCCTGAGGGGGGTAGGGTAGGCCCACCAAAAAGTGCACTTTTGGTTAGGTCGCCAATTTCTAACACAAATGTGTCCCAACTACGTTTTTTTTGGATGCTCTTTCCATTGGCAACATTCCTGATTGAAAATGGCGACCTACCAAAATCGTCACTTTGCTTCCCCGTCCATATAGGGGTGAGTATTTGACTTTGCCTTCGTCATAGTCAAGTGAAAACATTGAAAATGGAATTAGCATGCAAGAAAACCTACTATGGAGTAGGTTTTGTGCCTCCCTTGGGAGCAGACTCATAGAACTGCTCCTGAGGGGGGTAGGGTAGGCCCACCAAAAAGTGCACTTTTGGTTAGGTCGCCAATTTCTAACAAAAATGTGTCCCAACTACGTTTTTTTGGATGCTCTTTCCATTGGCAACATTCCTGATTGAAAATGGCGACCTACCAAAATCGTCACTTTGCTTCCCCGTCCATATAGGGGTGAGTATTTGACTTTGCCTTCGTCATAGTCAAGTGAAAACATTGAAAATGGAATTAGCATGCAAGAAAACCTACTATGGAGTAGGTTTTGTGCCTCCCTTGGGAGCAGACTCATAGAACTGCTCCTGAGGGGGGTAGGGTAGGCCCACCAAAAAGTGCACTTTTGGTTAGGTCGCCAATTTCTAACAAAAATGTGTCCCAACTACGTTTTTTTGGATGCTCTTTCCATTGGCAACATTCCTGATTGAAAATGGCGACCTACCAAAATCGTCACTTTGCTTCCCCGTCCATATAGGGGTGAGTATTTGACTTTGCCTTCGTCATAGTCAAGTGAAAACATTGAAAATGGAATTAGCATGCAAGAAAACCTACTATGGAGTAGGTTTTGTGCCTCCCTTGGGAGCAGACTCATAGAACTGCTCCTGAGGGGGGTAGGGTAGGCCCACCAAAAAGTGCACTTTTGGTTAGGTCGCCAATTTCTAACAAAAATGTGTCCCAACTACGTTTTTTTGGATGCTCTTTCCATTGGCAACATTCCTGATTGAAAATGGCGACCTACCAAAATCGTCACTTTGCTTCCCCGTCCATATAGGGGTGAGTATTTGACTTTGCCTTCGTCATAGTCAAGTGAAAACATTGAAAATGGAATTAGCATGCAAGAAAACCTACTATGGAGTAGGTTTTGTGCCTCCCTTGGGAGCAGACTCATAGAACTGCTCCTGAGGGGGGTAGGGTAGGCCCACCAAAAAGTGCACTTTTGGTTAGGTCGCCAATTTCTAACAAAAATGTGTCCCAACTACGTTTTTTTGGATGCTCTTTCCATTGGCAACATTCCTGATTGAAAATGGCGACCTACCAAAATCGTCACTTTGCTTCCCCGTCCATATAGGGGTGAGTATTTGACTTTGCCTTCGTCATAGTCAAGTGAAAACATTGAAAATGGAATTAGCATGCAAGAAAACCTACTATGGAGTAGGTTTTGTGCCTCCCTTGGGAGCAGACTCATAGAACTGCTCCTGAGGGGGGTAGGGTAGGCCCACCAAAAAGGGCACTTTTGGTTAGGTCGCCAATTTCTAACAAAACTGTGTCCCAACTACGTTTTTTTGGATGCTCTTTCCATTGGCAACATTCCTGATTGAAAATGGCGACCTACCAAAATCGTCACTTTGCTTCCCCGTCCATATAGGGGTGAGTATTTGACTTTGCCTTCGTCATAGTCAAGTGAAAACATTGAAAATGGAATTAGCATGCAAGAAAACCTACTATGGAGTAGGTTTTGTGCCTCCCTTGGGAGCAGACTCATAGAACTGCTCCTGAGGGGGGTAGGGTAGGCCCACCAAAAAGTGCACTTTTGGTTAGGTCGCCAATTTCTAACAAAAATGTGTCCCAACTACGTTTTTTTGGATGCTCTTTCCATTGGCAACATTCCTGATTGAAAATGGCGACCTACCAAAATCGTCACTTTGCTTCCCCGTCCATATAGGGGTGAGTATTTGACTTTGCCTTCGTCATAGTCAAGTGAAAACATTGAAAATGGAATTAGCATGCAAGAAAACCTACTATGGAGTAGGTTTTGTGCCTCCCTTGGGAGCAGACTCATAGAACTGCTCCTGAGGGGGGTAGGGTAGGCCCACCAAAAAGTGCACTTTTGGTTATGTCGCCAGTTTCTAACAAAAATGTGTCCCAACTACGTTTTTTTGGATGCTCTTTCCATTGGCAACATTCCTGATTGAAAATGGCGACCTACCAAAATCGTCACTTTGCTTCCCCGTCCATATAGGGGTGAGTATTTGACTTTGCCTTCGTCATAGTCAAGTGAAAACATTGAAAATGGAATTAGCATGCAAGAAAACCTACTATGGAGTAGGTTTTGTGCCTCCCTTGGGAGCAGACTCATAGAACTGCTCCTGAGGGGGGTAGGGTAGGCCCACCAAAAAGTGCACTTTTGGTTAGGTCGCCAATTTCTAACAAAAATGTGTCCCAACTACGTTTTTTTGGATGCTCTTTCCATTGGCAACATTCCTGATTGAAAATGGCGACCTACCAAAATCGTCACTTTGCTTCCCCGTCCATATAGGGGTGAGTATTTGACTTTACCTTCGTCATAGTCAAGTGAAAACATTGAAAATGGAATTAGCATGCAAGAAAACCTACTATGGAGTAGGTTTTGTGCCTCCCTTGGGAGCAGACTCATAGAACTGCTCCTGAGGGGGGTAGGGTAGGCCCACCAAAAAGTGCACTTTTGGTTAGGTCGCCAATTTCTAACAAAAATGTGTCCCAACTACGTTTTTTTTGGATGCTCTTTCCATTGGGAACATTCCTGATTGAAAATGGCGACCTACCAAAATCGTCACTTTGCTTCCCCGTCCATATAGGGGTGAGTATTTGACTTTGCCTTCGTCATAGTCAAGTGAAAACATTGAAAATGGAATTAGCATGCAAGAAAACCTACTATGGAGTAGGTTTTGTGCCTCCCTTGGGAGCAGACTCATAGAACTGCTCCTGAGGGGGGTAGGGTAGGCCCACCAAAAAGTGCACTTTTGGTTAGGTCGCCAATTTCTAACAAAAATGTGTCCCAACTACGTTTTTTTGGATGCTCTTTCCATTGGCAACATTCCTGATTGAAAATGGCGACCTACCAAAATCGTCACTTTGCTTCCCCGTCCATATAGGGGTGAGTATTTGACTTTGCCTTCGTCATAGTCAAGTGAAAACATTGAAAATGGAATTAGCATGCAAGAAAACCTACTATGGAGTAGGTTTTGTGCCTCCCTTGGGAGCAGACTCATAGAACTGCTCCTGAGGGGGGTAGGGTAGGCCCACCAAAAAGTGCACTTTTGGTTAGGTCGCCAATTTCTAACAAAAATGTGTCCCAACTACGTTTTTTTTGGATGCTCTTTCCATTGGCAACATTCCTGATTGAAAATGGCGACCTACCAAAATCGTCACTTTGCTTCCCCGTCCATATAGGGGTGAGTATTTGACTTTGCCTTCGTCATAGTCAAGTGAAAACATTGAAAATGGAATTAGCATGCAAGAAAACCTACTATGGAGTAGGTTTTGTGCCTCCCTTGGGAGCAGACTCATAGAACTGCTCCTGAGGGGGGTAGGGTAGGCCCACCAAAAAGTGCACTTTTGGTTAGGTCGCCAATTTCTAACAAAAATGTGTCCCAACTACGTTTTTTTGGATGCTCTTTCCATTGGCAACATTCCTGATTGAAAATGGCGACCTACCAAAATCGTCACTTTGCTTCCCCGTCCATATAGGGGTGAGTATTTGACTTTGCCTTCGTCATAGTCAAGTGAAAACATTGAAAATGGAATTAGCATGCAAGAAAACCTACTATGGAGTAGGTTTTGTGCCTCCCTTGGGAGCAGACTCATAGAACTGCTCCTGAGGGGGGTAGGGTAGGCCCACCAAAAAGTGCACTTTTGGTTAGGTCGCCAATTTCTAACAAAAATGTGTCCCAACTACGTTTTTTTGGATGCTCTTTCCATTGGCAACATTCCTGATTGAAAATGGCGACCTACCAAAATCGTCACTTTGCTTCCCCGTCCATATAGGGGTGAGTATTTGACTTTGCCTTCGTCATAGTCAAGTGAAAACATTGAAAATGGAATTAGCATGCAAGAAAACCTACTATGGAGTAGGTTTTGTGCCTCCCTTGGGAGCAGACTCATAGAACTGCTCCTGAGGGGGGTAGGGTAGGCCCACCAAAAAGTGCACTTTTGGTTAGGTCGCCAATTTCTAACAAAAATGTGTCCCAACTACGTTTTTTTGGATGCTCTTTCCATTGGCAACATTCCTGATTGAAAATAGCGACCTACCAAAATCGTCACTTTGCTTCCCCGTCCATATAGGGGTGAGTATTTGACTTTGCCTTCGTCATAGTCAAGTGAAAACATTGAAAATGGAATTAGCATGCAAGAAAACCTACTATGGAGTAGGTTTTGTGCCTCCCTTGGGAGCAGACTCATAGAACTGCTCCTGAGGGGGGTAGGGTAGGCCCACCAAAAAGTGCACTTTTGGTTAGGTCGCCAATTTCTAACAAAAATGTGTCCCAACTACGTTTTTTTGGATGCTCTTTCCATTGGCAACATTCCTGATTGAAAATGGCGACCTACCAAAATCGTCACTTTGCTTCCCCGTCCATATAGGGGTGAGTATTTGACTTTGCCTTCGTCATAGTCAAGTGAAAACATTGAAAATGGAATTAGCATGCAAGAAAACCTACTATGGAGTAGGTTTTGTGCCTCCCTTGGGAGCAGACTCATAGAACTGCTCCTGAGGGGGGTAGGGTAGGCCCACCAAAAAGTGCACTTTTGGTTAGGTCGCCAATTTCTAACAAAAATGTGTCCCAACTACGTTTTTTTGGATGCTCTTTCCATTGGCAACATTCCTGATTGAAAATGGCGACCTACCAAAATCGTCACTTTGCTTCCCCGTCCATATAGGGGTGAGTATTTGACTTTGCCTTCGTCATAGTCAAGTGAAAACATTGAAAATGGAATTAGCATGCAAGAAAACCTACTATGGAGTAGGTTTTGTGCCTCCCTTGGGAGCAGACTCATAGAACTGCTCCTGAGGGGGGTAGGGTAGGCCCACCAAAAAGTGCACTTTTGGTTAGGTCGCCAATTTCTAACAAAAATGTGTCCCAACTACGTTTTTTTGGATGCTCTTTCCATTGGCAACATTCCTGATTGAAAATGGCGACCTACCAAAATCGTCACTTTGCTTCCCCGTCCATATAGGGGTGAGTATTTGACTTTGCCTTCGTCATAGTCAAGTGAAAACATTGAAAATGGAATTAGCATGCAAGAAAACCTACTATGGAGTAGGTTTTGTGCCTCCCTTGGGAGCAGACTCATAGAACTGCTCCTGAGGGGGGTAGGGTAGGCCCACCAAAAAGTGCACTTTTGGTTAGGTCGCCAGTTTCTAACAAAAATGTGTCCCAACTACGTTTTTTTGGATGCTCTTTCCATTGGCAACATTCCTGATTGAAAATGGCGACCTACCAAAATCGTCACTTTGCTTCCCCGTCCATATAGGGGTGAGTATTTGACTTTGCCTTCGTCATAGTCAAGTGAAAACATTGAAAATGGAATTAGCATGCAAGAAAACCTACTATGGAGTAGGTTTTGTGCCTCCCTTGGGAGCAGACTCATAGAACTGCTCCTGAGGGGGGTAGGGTAGGCCCACCAAAAAGTGCACTTTTGGTTAGGTCGCCAATTTCTAACAAAAATGTGTCCCAACTACGTTTTTTTGGATGCTCTTTCCATTGGCAACATTCCTGATTGAAAATGGCGACCTACCAAAATCGTCACTTTGCTTCCCCGTCCATATAGGGGTGAGTATTTGACTTTGCCTTCGTCATAGTCAAGTGAAAACATTGAAAATGGAATTAGCATGCAAGAAAACCTACTATGGAGTAGGTTTTGTGCCTCCCTTGGGAGCAGACTCATAGAACTGCTCCTGAGGGGGGTAGGGTAGGCCCACCAAAAAGTGCACTTTTGGTTAGGTCGCCAATTTCTAACAAAAATGTGTCCCAACTACGTTTTTTTGGATGCTCTTTCCATTGGCAACATTCCTGATTGAAAATGGCGACCTACCAAAATCGTCACTTTGCTTCCCCGTCCATATAGGGGTGAGTATTTGACTTTGCCTTCGTCATAGTCAAGTGAAAACATTGAAAATGGAATTAGCATGCAAGAAAACCTACTATGGAGTAGGTTTTGTGCCTCCCTTGGGAGCAGACTCATAGAACTGCTCCTGAGGGGGGTAGGGTAGGCCCACCAAAAAGTGCACTTTTGGTTAGGTCGCCAATTTCTAACAAAAATGTGTCCCAACTACGTTTTTTTGGATGCTCTTTCCATTGGCAACATTCCTGATTGAAAATGGCGACCTACCAAAATCGTCACTTTGCTTCCCCGTCCATATAGGGGTGAGTATTTGACTTTGCCTTCGTCATAGTCAAGTGAAAACATTGAAAATGGAATTAGCATGCAAGAAAACCTACTATGGAGTAGGTTTTGTGCCTCCCTTGGGAGCAGACTCATAGAACTGCTCCTGAGGGGGGTAGGGTAGGCCCACCAAAAAGTGCACTTTTGGTTAGGTCGCCAATTTCTAACAAAAATGTGTCCCAACTACGTTTTTTTGGATGCTCTTTCCATTGGCAACATTCCTGATTGAAAATGGCGACCTACCAAAATCGTCACTTTGCTTCCCCGTCCATATAGGGGTGAGTATTTGACTTTGCCTTCGTCATAGTCAAGTGAAAACATTGAAAATGGAATTAGCATGCAAGAAAACCTACTATGGAGTAGGTTTTGTGCCTCCCTTGGGAGCAGACTCATAGAACTGCTCCTGAGGGGGGTAGGGTAGGCCCACCAAAAAGTGCACTTTTGGTTAGGTCGCCAATTTCTAACAAAAATGTGTCCCAACTACGTTTTTTTGGATGCTCTTTCCATTGGCAACATTCCTGATTGAAAATAGCGACCTACCAAAATCGTCACTTTGCTTCCCCGTCCATATAGGGGTGAGTATTTGACTTTGCCTTCGTCATAGTCAAGTGAAAACATTGAAAATGGAATTAGCATGCAAGAAAACCTACTATGGAGTAGGTTTTGTGCCTCCCTTGGGAGCAGACTCATAGAACTGCTCCTGAGGGGGGTAGGGTAGGCCCACCAAAAAGTGCACTTTTGGTTAGGTCGCCAATTTCTAACAAAAATGTGTCCCAACTACGTTTTTTTGGATGCTCTTTCCATTGGCAACATTCCTGATTGAAAATGGCGACCTACCAAAATCGTCACTTTGCTTCCCCGTCCATATAGGGGTGAGTATTTGACTTTGCCTTCGTCATAGTCAAGTGAAAACATTGAAAATGGAATTAGCATGCAAGAAAACCTACTATGGAGTAGGTTTTGTGCCTCCCTTGGGAGCAGACTCATAGAACTGCTCCTGAGGGGGGTAGGGTAGGCCCACCAAAAAGTGCACTTTTGGTTAGGTCGCCAATTTCTAACAAAAATGTGTCCCAACTACGTTTTTTTGGATGCTCTTTCCATTGGCAACATTCCTGATTGAAAATGGCGACCTACCAAAATCGTCACTTTGCTTCCCCGTCCATATAGGGGTGAGTATTTGACTTTGCCTTCGTCATAGTCAAGTGAAAACATTGAAAATGGAATTAGCATGCAAGAAAACCTACTATGGAGTAGGTTTTGTGCCTCCCTTGGGAGCAGACTCATAGAACTGCTCCTGAGGGGGGTAGGGTAGGCCCACCAAAAAGTGCACTTTTGGTTAGGTCGCCAATTTCTAACAAAAATGTGTCCCAACTACGTTTTTTTGGATGCTCTTTCCATTGGCAACATTCCTGATTGAAAATGGCGACCTACCAAAATCGTCACTTTGCTTCCCCGTCCATATAGGGGTGAGTATTTGACTTTGCCTTCGTCATAGTCAAGTGAAAACATTGAAAATGGAATTAGCATGCAAGAAAACCTACTATGGAGTAGGTTTTGTGCCTCCCTTGGGAGCAGACTCATAGAACTGCTCCTGAGGGGGGTAGGGTAGGCCCACCAAAAAGTGCACTTTTGGTTAGGTCGCCAGTTTCTAACAAAAATGTGTCCCAACTACGTTTTTTTGGATGCTCTTTCCATTGGCAACATTCCTGATTGAAAATGGCGACCTACCAAAATCGTCACTTTGCTTCCCCGTCCATATAGGGGTGAGTATTTGACTTTGCCTTCGTCATAGTCAAGTGAAAACATTGAAAATGGAATTAGCATGCAAGAAAACCTACTATGGAGTAGGTTTTGTGCCTCCCTTGGGAGCAGACTCATAGAACTGCTCCTGAGGGGGGTAGGGTAGGCCCACCAAAAAGTGCACTTTTGGTTAGGTCGCCAATTTCTAACAAAAATGTGTCCCAACTACGTTTTTTTGGATGCTCTTTCCATTGGCAACATTCCTGATTGAAAATGGCGACCTACCAAAATCGTCACTTTGCTTCCCCGTCCATATAGGGGTGAGTATTTGACTTTGCCTTCGTCATAGTCAAGTGAAAACATTGAAAATGGAATTAGCATGCAAGAAAACCTACTATGGAGTAGGTTTTGTGCCTCCCTTGGGAGCAGACTCATAGAACTGCTCCTGAGGGGGGTAGGGTAGGCCCACCAAAAAGTGCACTTTTGGTTAGGTCGCCAATTTCTAACAAAAATGTGTCCCAACTACGTTTTTTTGGATGCTCTTTCCATTGGCAACATTCCTGATTGAAAATGGCGACCTACCAAAATCGTCACTTTGCTTCCCCGTCCATATAGGGGTGAGTATTTGACTTTGCCTTCGTCATAGTCAAGTGAAAACATTGAAAATGGAATTAGCATGCAAGAAAACCTACTATGGAGTAGGTTTTGTGCCTCCCTTGGGAGCAGACTCATAGAACTGCTCCTGAGGGGGGTAGGGTAGGCCCACCAAAAAGTGCACTTTTGGTTAGGTCGCCAATTTCTAACAAAAATGTGTCCCAACTACGTTTTTTTGGATGCTCTTTCCATTGGCAACATTCCTGATTGAAAATGGCGACCTACCAAAATCGTCACTTTGCTTCCCCGTCCATATAGGGGTGAGTATTTGACTTTGCCTTCGTCATAGTCAAGTGAAAACATTGAAAATGGAATTAGCATGCAAGAAAACCTACTATGGAGTAGGTTTTGTGCCTCCCTTGGGAGCAGACTCATAGAACTGCTCCTGAGGGGGGTAGGGTAGGCCCACCAAAAAGTGCACTTTTGGTTAGGTCGCCAATTTCTAACAAAAATGTGTCCCAACTACGTTTTTTTGGATGCTCTTTCCATTGGCAACATTCCTGATTGAAAATGGCGACCTACCAAAATCGTCACTTTGCTTCCCCGTCCATATAGGGGTGAGTATTTGACTTTGCCTTCGTCATAGTCAAGTGAAAACATTGAAAATGGAATTAGCATGCAAGAAAACCTACTATGGAGTAGGTTTTGTGCCTCCCTTGGGAGCAGACTCATAGAACTGCTCCTGAGGGGGGTAGGGTAGGCCCACCAAAAAGTGCACTTTTGGTTAGGTCGCCAATTTCTAACAAAAATGTGTCCCAACTACGTTTTTTTGGATGCTCTTTCCATTGGCAACATTCCTGATTGAAAATGGCGACCTACCAAAATCGTCACTTTGCTTCCCCGTCCATATAGGGGTGAGTATTTGACTTTGCCTTCGTCATAGTCAAGTGAAAACATTGAAAATGGAATTAGCATGCAAGAAAACCTACTATGGAGTAGGTTTTGTGCCTCCCTTGGGAGCAGACTCATAGAACTGCTCCTGAGGGGGGTAGGGTAGGCCCACCAAAAAGTGCACTTTTGGTTAGGTCGCCAATTTCTAACAAAAATGTGTCCCAACTACGTTTTTTTGGATGCTCTTTCCATTGGCAACATTCCTGATTGAAAATGGCGACCTACCAAAATCGTCACTTTGCTTCCCCGTCCATATAGGGGTGAGTATTTGACTTTGCCTTCGTCATAGTCAAGTGAAAACATTGAAAATGGAATTAGCATGCAAGAAAACCTACTATGGAGTAGGTTTTGTGCCTCCCTTGGGAGCAGACTCATAGAACTGCTCCTGAGGGGGGTAGGGTAGGCCCACCAAAAAGTGCACTTTTGGTTAGGTCGCCAATTTCTAACAAAAATGTGTCCCAACTACGTTTTTTTGGATGCTCTTTCCATTGGCAACATTCCTGATTGAAAATGGCGACCTACCAAAATCGTCACTTTGCTTCCCCGTCCATATAGGGGTGAGTATTTGACTTTGCCTTCGTCATAGTCAAGTGAAAACATTGAAAATGGAATTAGCATGCAAGAAAACCTACTATGGAGTAGGTTTTGTGCCTCCCTTGGGAGCAGACTCATAGAACTGCTCCTGAGGGGGGTAGGGTAGGCCCACCAAAAAGTGCACTTTTGGTTAGGTCGCCAATTTCTAACAAAAATGTGTCCCAACTACGTTTTTTTGGATGCTCTTTCCATTGGCAACATTCCTGATTGAAAATGGCGACCTACCAAAATCGTCACTTTGCTTCCCCGTCCATATAGGGGTGAGTATTTGACTTTGCCTTCGTCATAGTCAAGTGAAAACATTGAAAATGGAATTAGCATGCAAGAAAACCTACTATGGAGTAGGTTTTGTGCCTCCCTTGGGAGCAGACTCATAGAACTGCTCCTGAGGGGGGTAGGGTAGGCCCACCAAAAAGTGCACTTTTGGTTAGGTCGCCAATTTCTAACAAAAATGTGTCCCAACTACGTTTTTTTGGATGCTCTTTCCATTGGCAACATTCCTGATTGAAAATGGCGACCTACCAAAATCGTCACTTTGCTTCCCCGTCCATATAGGGGTGAGTATTTGACTTTGCCTTCGTCATAGTCAAGTGAAAACATTGAAAATGGAATTAGCATGCAAGAAAACCTACTATGGAGTAGGTTTTGTGCCTCCCTTGGGAGCAGACTCATAGAACTGCTCCTGAGGGGGGTAGGGTAGGCCCACCAAAAAGTGCACTTTTGGTTAGGTCGCCAATTTCTAACAAAAATGTGTCCCAACTACGTTTTTTTGGATGCTCTTTCCATTGGCAACATTCCTGATTGAAAATGGCGACCTACCAAAATCGTCACTTTGCTTCCCCGTCCATATAGGGGTGAGTATTTGACTTTGCCTTCGTCATAGTCAAGTGAAAACATTGAAAATGGAATTAGCATGCAAGAAAACCTACTATGGAGTAGGTTTTGTGCCTCCCTTGGGAGCAGACTCATAGAACTGCTCCTGAGGGGGGTAGGGTAGGCCCACCAAAAAGTGCACTTTTGGTTAGGTCGCCAATTTCTAACAAAAATGTGTCCCAACTACGTTTTTTTGGATGCTCTTTCCATTGGCAACATTCCTGATTGAAAATGGCGACCTACCAAAATCGTCACTTTGCTTCCCCGTCCATATAGGGGTGAGTATTTGACTTTGCCTTCGTCATAGTCAAGTGAAAACATTGAAAATGGAATTAGCATGCAAGAAAACCTACTATGGAGTAGGTTTTGTGCCTCCCTTGGGAGCAGACTCATAGAACTGCTCCTGAGGGGGGTAGGGTAGGCCCACCAAAAAGTGCACTTTTGGTTAGGTCGCCAATTTCTAACAAAAATGTGTCCCAACTACGTTTTTTTGGATGCTCTTTCCATTGGCAACATTCCTGATTGAAAATGGCGACCTACCAAAATCGTCACTTTGCTTCCCCGTCCATATAGGGGTGAGTATTTGACTTTGCCTTCGTCATAGTCAAGTGAAAACATTGAAAATGGAATTAGCATGCAAGAAAACCTACTATGGAGTAGGTTTTGTGCCTCCCTTGGGAGCAGACTCATAGAACTGCTCCTGAGGGGGGTAGGGTAGGCCCACCAAAAAGTGCACTTTTGGTTAGGTCGCCAATTTCTAACAAAAATGTGTCCCAACTACGTTTTTTTGGATGCTCTTTCCATTGGCAACATTCCTGATTGAAAATGGCGACCTACCAAAATCGTCACTTTGCTTCCCCGTCCATATAGGGGTGAGTATTTGACTTTGCCTTCGTCATAGTCAAGTGAAAACATTGAAAATGGAATTAGCATGCAAGAAAACCTACTATGGAGTAGGTTTTGTGCCTCCCTTGGGAGCAGACTCATAGAACTGCTCCTGAGGGGGGTAGGGTAGGCCCACCAAAAAGTGCACTTTTGGTTAGGTCGCCAATTTCTAACAAAAATGTGTCCCAACTACGTTTTTTTGGATGCTCTTTCCATTGGCAACATTCCTGATTGAAAATGGCGACCTACCAAAATCGTCACTTTGCTTCCCCGTCCATATAGGGGTGAGTATTTGACTTTGCCTTCGTCATAGTCAAGTGAAAACATTGAAAATGGAATTAGCATGCAAGAAAACCTACTATGGAGTAGGTTTTGTGCCTCCCTTGGGAGCAGACTCATAGAACTGCTCCTGAGGGGGGTAGGGTAGGCCCACCAAAAAGTGCACTTTTGGTTAGGTCGCCAATTTCTAACAAAAATGTGTCCCAACTACGTTTTTTTGGATGCTCTTTCCATTGGCAACATTCCTGATTGAAAATGGCGACCTACCAAAATCGTCACTTTGCTTCCCCGTCCATATAGGGGTGAGTATTTGACTTTGCCTTCGTCATAGTCAAGTGAAAACATTGAAAATGGAATTAGCATGCAAGAAAACCTACTATGGAGTAGGTTTTGTGCCTCCCTTGGGAGCAGACTCATAGAACTGCTCCTGAGGGGGGTAGGGTAGGCCCACCAAAAAGTGCACTTTTGGTTAGGTCGCCAATTTCTAACAAAAATGTGTCCCAACTACGTTTTTTTGGATGCTCTTTCCATTGGCAACATTCCTGATTGAAAATGGCGACCTACCAAAATCGTCACTTTGCTTCCCCGTCCATATAGGGGTGAGTATTTGACTTTGCCTTCGTCATAGTCAAGTGAAAACATTGAAAATGGAATTAGCATGCAAGAAAACCTACTATGGAGTAGGTTTTGTGCCTCCCTTGGGAGCAGACTCATAGAACTGCTCCTGAGGGGGGTAGGGTAGGCCCACCAAAAAGTGCACTTTTGGTTAGGTCGCCAATTTCTAACAAAAATGTGTCCCAACTACGTTTTTTTTGGATGCTCTTTCCATTGGCAACATTCCTGATTGAAAATGGCGACCTACCAAAATCGTCACTTTGCTTCCCCGTCCATATAGGGGTGAGTATTTGACTTTGCCTTCGTCATAGTCAAGTGAAAACATTGAAAATGGAATAAGCATGCAAGAAAACCTACTATGGAGTAGGTTTTGTGCCTCTCTTGGGAGCAGACTCATAGAACTGCTCCTGAGGGGGGTAGGGTAGGCCCACCAAAAAGTGCACTTTTGGTTAGGTCGCCAATTTCTAACAAAAATGTGTCCCAACTACGTTTTTTTGGATGCTCTTTCCATTGGCAACATTCCTGATTGAAATTAGCGACCTACCAAAATCGTCACTTTGCTTCCCCGTCCATATAGGGGTGAGTATTTGACTTTGCCTTCGTCATAGTCAAGTGAAAACATTGAAAATGGAATTAGCATGCAAGAAAACCTACTATGGAGTAGGTTTTGTGCCTCCCTTGGGAGCAGACTCATAGAACTGCTCCTGAGGGGGGTAGGGTAGGCCCACCAAAAAGTGCACTTTTGGTTAGGTCGCCAATTTCTAACAAAAATGTGTCCCAACTACGTTTTTTTGGATGCTCTTTCCATTGGCAACATTCCTGATTGAAAATGGCGACCTACCAAAATCGTCACTTTGCTTCCCCGTCCATATAGGGGTGAGTATTTGACTTTGCCTTCGTCATAGTCAAGTGAAAACATTGAAAATGGAATTAGCATGCAAGAAAACCTACTATGGAGTAGGTTTTGTGCCTCCCTTGGGAGCAGACTCATAGAACTGCTCCTGAGGGGGGTAGGGTAGGCCCACCAAAAAGTGCACTTTTGGTTAGGTCGCCAATTTCTAACAAAAATGTGTCCCAACTACGTTTTTTTGGATGCTCTTTCCATTGGCAACATTCCTGATTGAAAATGGCGACCTACCAAAATCGTCACTTTGCTTCCCCGTCCATATAGGGGTGAGTATTTGACTTTGCCTTCGTCATAGTCAAGTGAAAACATTGAAAATGGAATTAGCATGCAAGAAAACCTACTATGGAGTAGGTTTTGTGCCTCCCTTGGGAGCAGACTCATAGAACTGCTCCTGAGGGGGGTAGGGTAGGCCCACCAAAAAGTGCACTTTTGGTTAGGTCGCCAATTTCTAACAAAAATGTGTCCCAACTACGTTTTTTTGGATGCTCTTTCCATTGGCAACATTCCTGATTGAAAATGGCGACCTACCAAAATCGTCACTTTGCTTCCCCGTCCATATAGGGGTGAGTATTTGACTTTGCCTTCGTCATAGTCAAGTGAAAACATTGAAAATGGAATTAGCATGCAAGAAAACCTACTATGGAGTAGGTTTTGTGCCTCCCTTGGGAGCAGACTCATAGAACTGCTCCTGAGGGGGGTAGGGTAGGCCCACCAAAAAGTGCACTTTTGGTTAGGTCGCCAATTTCTAACAAAAATGTGTCCCAACTACGTTTTTTTGGATGCTCTTTCCATTGGCAACATTCCTGATTGAAAATGGCGACCTACCAAAATCGTCACTTTGCTTCCCCGTCCATATAGGGGTGAGTATTTGACTTTGCCTTCGTCATAGTCAAGTGAAAACATTGAAAATGGAATTAGCATGCAAGAAAACCTACTATGGAGTAGGTTTTGTGCCTCCCTTGGGAGCAGACTCATAGAACTGCTCCTGAGGGGGGTAGGGTAGGCCCACCAAAAAGTGCACTTTTGGTTAGGTCGCCAATTTCTAACAAAAATGTGTCCCAACTACGTTTTTTTGGATGCTCTTTCCATTGGCAACATTCCTGATTGAAAATGGCGACCTACCAAAATCGTCACTTTGCTTCCCCGTCCATATAGGGGTGAGTATTTGACTTTGCCTTCGTCATAGTCAAGTGAAAACATTGAAAATGGAATTAGCATGCAAGAAAACCTACTATGGAGTAGGTTTTGTGCCTCCCTTGGGAGCAGACTCATAGAACTGCTCCTGAGGGGGGTAGGGTAGGCCCACCAAAAAGTGCACTTTTGGTTAGGTCGCCAATTTCTAACACAAATGTGTCCCAACTACGTTTTTTTTGGATGCTCTTTCCATTGGCAACATTCCTGATTGAAAATGGCGACCTACCAAAATCGTCACTTTGCTTCCCCGTCCATATAGGGGTGAGTATTTGACTTTGCCTTCGTCATAGTCAAGTGAAAACATTGAAAATGGAATTAGCATGCAAGAAAACCTACTATGGAGTAGGTTTTGTGCCTCCCTTGGGAGCAGACTCATAGAACTGCTCCTGAGGGGGGTAGGGTAGGCCCACCAAAAAGTGCACTTTTGGTTAGGTCGCCAATTTCTAACAAAAATGTGTCCCAACTACGTTTTTTTGGATGCTCTTTCCATTGGCAACATTCCTGATTGAAAATGGCGACCTACCAAAATCGTCACTTTGCTTCCCCGTCCATATAGGGGTGAGTATTTGACTTTGCCTTCGTCATAGTCAAGTGAAAACATTGAAAATGGAATTAGCATGCAAGAAAACCTACTATGGAGTAGGTTTTGTGCCTCCCTTGGGAGCAGACTCATAGAACTGCTCCTGAGGGGGGTAGGGTAGGCCCACCAAAAAGTGCACTTTTGGTTAGGTCGCCAATTTCTAACAAAAATGTGTCCCAACTACGTTTTTTTGGATGCTCTTTCCATTGGCAACATTCCTGATTGAAAATGGCGACCTACCAAAATCGTCACTTTGCTTCCCCGTCCATATAGGGGTGAGTATTTGACTTTGCCTTCGTCATAGTCAAGTGAAAACATTGAAAATGGAATTAGCATGCAAGAAAACCTACTATGGAGTAGGTTTTGTGCCTCCCTTGGGAGCAGACTCATAGAACTGCTCCTGAGGGGGGTAGGGTAGGCCCACCAAAAAGTGCACTTTTGGTTAGGTCGCCAATTTCTAACAAAAATGTGTCCCAACTACGTTTTTTTGGATGCTCTTTCCATTGGCAACATTCCTGATTGAAAATGGCGACCTACCAAAATCGTCACTTTGCTTCCCCGTCCATATAGGGGTGAGTATTTGACTTTGCCTTCGTCATAGTCAAGTGAAAACATTGAAAATGGAATTAGCATGCAAGAAAACCTACTATGGAGTAGGTTTTGTGCCTCCCTTGGGAGCAGACTCATAGAACTGCTCCTGAGGGGGGTAGGGTAGGCCCACCAAAAAGTGCACTTTTGGTTAGGTCGCCAATTTCTAACAAAAATGTGTCCCAACTACGTTTTTTTGGATGCTCTTTCCATTGGCAACATTCCTGATTGAAAATGGCGACCTACCAAAATCGTCACTTTGCTTCCCCGTCCATATAGGGGTGAGTATTTGACTTTGCCTTCGTCATAGTCAAGTGAAAACATTGAAAATGGAATTAGCATGCAAGAAAACCTACTATGGAGTAGGTTTTGTGCCTCCCTTGGGAGCAGACTCATAGAACTGCTCCTGAGGGGGGTAGGGTAGGCCCACCAAAAAGGGCACTTTTGGTTAGGTCGCCAATTTCTAACAAAAATGTGTCCCAACTACGTTTTTTTGGATGCTCTTTCCATTGGCAACATTCCTGATTGAAAATGGCGACCTACCAAAATCGTCACTTTGCTTCCCCGTCCATATAGGGGTGAGTATTTGACTTTGCCTTCGTCATAGTCAAGTGAAAACATTGAAAATGGAATTAGCATGCAAGAAAACCTACTATGGAGTAGGTTTTGTGCCTCCCTTGGGAGCAGACTCATAGAACTGCTCCTGAGGGGGGTAGGGTAGGCCCACCAAAAAGTGCACTTTTGGTTAGGTCGCCAGTTTCTAACAAAAATGTGTCCCAACTACGTTTTTTTGGATGCTCTTTCCATTGGCAACATTCCTGATTGAAAATGGCGACCTACCAAAATCGTCACTTTGCTTCCCCGTCCATATAGGGGTGAGTATTTGACTTTGCCTTCGTCATAGTCAAGTGAAAACATTGAAAATGGAATTAGCATGCAAGAAAACCTACTATGGAGTAGGTTTTGTGCCTCCCTTGGGAGCAGACTCATAGAACTGCTCCTGAGGGGGGTAGGGTAGGCCCACCAAAAAGTGCACTTTTGGTTAGGTCGCCAATTTCTAACAAAAATGTGTCCCAACTACGTTTTTTTGGATGCTCTTTCCATTGGCAACATTCCTGATTGAAAATGGCGACCTACCAAAATCGTCACTTTGCTTCCCCGTCCATATAGGGGTGAGTATTTGACTTTACCTTCGTCATAGTCAAGTGAAAACATTGAAAATGGAATTAGCATGCAAGAAAACCTACTATGGAGTAGGTTTTGTGCCTCCCTTGGGAGCAGACTCATAGAACTGCTCCTGAGGGGGGTAGGGTAGGCCCACCAAAAAGTGCACTTTTGGCTAGGTCGCCAATTTCTAACAAAAATGTGTCCCAACTACGTTTTTTTTGGATGCTCTTTCCATTGGGAACATTCCTGATTGAAAATGGCGACCTACCAAAATCGTCACTTTGCTTCCCCGTCCATATAGGGGTGAGTATTTGACTTTGCCTTCGTCATAGTCAAGTGAAAACATTGAAAATGGAATTAGCATGCAAGAAAACCTACTATGGAGTAGGTTTTGTGCCTCCCTTGGGAGCAGACTCATAGAACTGCTCCTGAGGGGGGTAGGGTAGGCCCACCAAAAAGTGCACTTTTGGTTAGGTCGCCAATTTCTAACAAAAATGTGTCCCAACTACGTTTTTTTGGATGCTCTTTCCATTGGCAACATTCCTGATTGAAAATGGCGACCTACCAAAATCGTCACTTTGCTTCCCCGTCCATATAGGGGTGAGTATTTGACTTTGCCTTCGTCATAGTCAAGTGAAAACATTGAAAATGGAATTAGCATGCAAGAAAACCTACTATGGAGTAGGTTTTGTGCCTCCCTTGGGAGCAGACTCATAGAACTGCTCCTGAGGGGGGTAGGGTAGGCCCACCAAAAAGTGCACTTTTGGTTAGGTCGCCAATTTCTAACAAAAATGTGTCCCAACTACGTTTTTTTGGATGCTCTTTCCATTGGCAACATTCCTGATTGAAAATGGCGACCTACCAAAATCGTCACTTTGCTTCCCCGTCCATATAGGGGTGAGTATTTGACTTTGCCTTCGTCATAGTCAAGTGAAAACATTGAAAATGGAATTAGCATGCAAGAAAACCTACTATGGAGTAGGTTTTGTGCCTCCCTTGGGAGCAGACTCATAGAACTGCTCCTGAGGGGGGTAGGGTAGGCCCACCAAAAAGTGCACTTTTGGTTAGGTCGCCAATTTCTAACAAAAATGTGTCCCAACTACGTTTTTTTGGATGCTCTTTCCATTGGCAACATTCCTGATTGAAAATGGCGACCTACCAAAATCGTCACTTTGCTTCCCCGTCCATATAGGGGTGAGTATTTGACTTTGCCTTCGTCATAGTCAAGTGAAAACATTGAAAATGGAATTAGCATGCAAGAAAACCTACTATGGAGTAGGTTTTGTGCCTCCCTTGGGAGCAGACTCATAGAACTGCTCCTGAGGGGGGTAGGGTAGGCCCACCAAAAAGTGCACTTTTGGTTAGGTCGCCAATTTCTAACAAAAATGTGTCCCAACTACGTTTTTTTTGGATGCTCTTTCCATTGGCAACATTCCTGATTGAAAATGGCGACCTACCAAAATCGTCACTTTGCTTCCCCGTCCATATAGGGGTGAGTATTTGACTTTGCCTTCGTCATAGTCAAGTGAAAACATTGAAAATGGAATTAGCATGCAAGAAAACCTACTATGGAGTAGGTTTTGTGCCTCCCTTGGGAGCAGACTCATAGAACTGCTCCTGAGGGGGGTAGGGTAGGCCCACCAAAAAGTGCACTTTTGGTTAGGTCGCCAATTTCTAACACAAATGTGTCCCAACTACGTTTTTTTTGGATGCTCTTTCCATTGGCAACATTCCTGATTGAAAATGGCGACCTACCAAAATCGTCACTTTGCTTCCCCGTCCATATAGGGGTGAGTATTTGACTTTGCCTTCGTCATAGTCAAGTGAAAACATTGAAAATGGAATTAGCATGCAAGAAAACCTACTATGGAGTAGGTTTTGTGCCTCCCTTGGGAGCAGACTCATAGAACTGCTCCTGAGGGGGGTAGGGTAGGCCCACCAAAAAGTGCACTTTTGGTTAGGTCGCCAATTTCTAACAAAAATGTGTCCCAACTACGTTTTTTTGGATGCTCTTTCCATTGGCAACATTCCTGATTGAAAATGGCGACCTACCAAAATCGTCACTTTGCTTCCCCGTCCATATAGGGGTGAGTATTTGACTTTGCCTTCGTCATAGTCAAGTGAAAACATTGAAAATGGAATTAGCATGCAAGAAAACCTACTATGGAGTAGGTTTTGTGCCTCCCTTGGGAGCAGACTCATAGAACTGCTCCTGAGGGGGGTAGGGTAGGCCCACCAAAAAGTGCACTTTTGGTTAGGTCGCCAATTTCTAACAAAAATGTGTCCCAACTACGTTTTTTTGGATGCTCTTTCCATTGGCAACATTCCTGATTGAAAATGGCGACCTACCAAAATCGTCACTTTGCTTCCCCGTCCATATAGGGGTGAGTATTTGACTTTGCCTTCGTCATAGTCAAGTGAAAACATTGAAAATGGAATTAGCATGCAAGAAAACCTACTATGGAGTAGGTTTTGTGCCTCCCTTGGGAGCAGACTCATAGAACTGCTCCTGAGGGGGGTAGGGTAGGCCCACCAAAAAGTGCACTTTTGGTTAGGTCGCCAATTTCTAACAAAAATGTGTCCCAACTACGTTTTTTTGGATGCTCTTTCCATTGGCAACATTCCTGATTGAAAATGGCGACCTACCAAAATCGTCACTTTGCTTCCCCGTCCATATAGGGGTGAGTATTTGACTTTGCCTTCGTCATAGTCAAGTGAAAACATTGAAAATGGAATTAGCATGCAAGAAAACCTACTATGGAGTAGGTTTTGTGCCTCCCTTGGGAGCAGACTCATAGAACTGCTCCTGAGGGGGGTAGGGTAGGCCCACCAAAAAGGGCACTTTTGGTTAGGTCGCCAATTTCTAACAAAAATGTGTCCCAACTACGTTTTTTTGGATGCTCTTTCCATTGGCAACATTCCTGATTGAAAATGGCGACCTACCAAAATCGTCACTTTGCTTCCCCGTCCATATAGGGGTGAGTATTTGACTTTGCCTTCGTCATAGTCAAGTGAAAACATTGAAAATGGAATTAGCATGCAAGAAAACCTACTATGGAGTAGGTTTTGTGCCTCCCTTGGGAGCAGACTCATAGAACTGCTCCTGAGGGGGGTAGGGTAGGCCCACCAAAAAGTGCACTTTTGGTTAGGTCGCCAATTTCTAACAAAAATGTGTCCCAACTACGTTTTTTTGGATGCTCTTTCCATTGGCAACATTCCTGATTGAAAATGGCGACCTACCAAAATCGTCACTTTGCTTCCCCGTCCATATAGGGGTGAGTATTTGACTTTGCCTTCGTCATAGTCAAGTGAAAACATTGAAAATGGAATTAGCATGCAAGAAAACCTACTATGGAGTAGGTTTTGTGCCTCCCTTGGGAGCAGACTCATAGAACTGCTCCTGAGGGGGGTAGGGTAGGCCCACCAAAAAGTGCACTTTTGGTTAGGTCGCCAGTTTCTAACAAAAATGTGTCCCAACTACGTTTTTTTGGATGCTCTTTCCATTGGCAACATTCCTGATTGAAAATGGCGACCTACCAAAATCGTCACTTTGCTTCCCCGTCCATATAGGGGTGAGTATTTGACTTTGCCTTCGTCATAGTCAAGTGAAAACATTGAAAATGGAATTAGCATGCAAGAAAACCTACTATGGAGTAGGTTTTGTGCCTCCCTTGGGAGCAGACTCATAGAACTGCTCCTGAGGGGGGTAGGGTAGGCCCACCAAAAAGTGCACTTTTGGTTAGGTCGCCAATTTCTAACAAAAATGTGTCCCAACTACGTTTTTTTGGATGCTCTTTCCATTGGCAACATTCCTGATTGAAAATGGCGACCTACCAAAATCGTCACTTTGCTTCCCCGTCCATATAGGGGTGAGTATTTGACTTTGCCTTCGTCATAGTCAAGTGAAAACATTGAAAATGGAATTAGCATGCAAGAAAACCTACTATGGAGTAGGTTTTGTGCCTCCCTTGGGAGCAGACTCATAGAACTGCTCCTGAGGGGCGTAGGGTAGGCCCACCAAAAAGTGCACTTTTGGTTAGGTCGCCAATTTCTAACAAAAATGTGTCCCAACTACGTTTTTTTGGATGCTCTTTCCATTGGCAACATTCCTGATTGAAAATGGCGACCTACCAAAATCGTCACTTTGCTTCCCCGTCCATATAGGGGTGAGTATTTGACTTTGCCTTCGTCATAGTCAAGTGAAAACATTGAAAATGGAATTAGCATGCAAGAAAACCTACTATGGAGTAGGTTTTGTGCCTCCCTTGGGAGCAGACTCATAGAACTGCTCCTGAGGGGGGTAGGGTAGGCCCACCAAAAAGTGCACTTTTGGTTAGGTCGCCAATTTCTAACAAAAATGTGTCCCAACTACGTTTTTTTGGATGCTCTTTCCATTGGCAACATTCCTGATTGAAAATGGCGACCTACCAAAATCGTCACTTTGCTTCCCCGTCCATATAGGGGTGAGTATTTGACTTTGCCTTCGTCATAGTCAAGTGAAAACATTGAAAATGGAATTAGCATGCAAGAAAACCTACTATGGAGTAGGTTTTGTGCCTCCCTTGGGAGCAGACTCATAGAACTGCTCCTGAGGGGGGTAGGGTAGGCCCACCAAAAAGTGCACTTTTGGTTAGGTCGCCAATTTCTAACAAAAATGTGTCCCAACTACGTTTTTTTGGATGCTCTTTCCATTGGCAACATTCCTGATTGAAAATGGCGACCTACCAAAATCGTCACTTTGCTTCCCCGTCCATATAGGGGTGAGTATTTGACTTTGCCTTCGTCATAGTCAAGTGAAAACATTGAAAATGGAATTAGCATGCAAGAAAACCTACTATGGAGTAGGTTTTGTGCCTCCCTTGGGAGCAGACTCATAGAACTGCTCCTGAGGGGGGTAGGGTAGGCCCACCAAAAAGTGCACTTTTGGTTAGGTCGCCAATTTCTAACAAAAATGTGTCCCAACTACGTTTTTTTGGATGCTCTTTCCATTGGCAACATTCCTGATTGAAAATGGCGACCTACCAAAATCGTCACTTTGCTTCCCCGTCCATATAGGGGTGAGTATTTGACTTTGCCTTCGTCATAGTCAAGTGAAAACATTGAAAATGGAATTAGCATGCAAGAAAACCTACTATGGAGTAGGTTTTGTGCCTCCCTTGGGAGCAGACTCATAGAACTGCTCCTGAGGGGGGTAGGGTAGGCCCACCAAAAAGTGCACTTTTGGTTAGGTCGCCAATTTCTAACAAAAATGTGTCCCAACTACGTTTTTTTTGGATGCTCTTTCCATTGGCAACATTCCTGATTGAAAATGGCGACCTACCAAAATCGTCACTTTGCTTCCCCGTCCATATAGGGGTGAGTATTTGACTTTGCCTTCGTCATAGTCAAGTGAAAACATTGAAAATGGAATTAGCATGCAAGAAAACCTACTATGGAGTAGGTTTTGTGCCTCCCTTGGGAGCAGACTCATAGAACTGCTCCTGAGGGGGGTAGGGTAGGCCCACCAAAAAGTGCACTTTTGGTTAGGTCGCCAATTTCTAACACAAATGTGTCCCAACTACGTTTTTTTTGGATGCTCTTTCCATTGGCAACATTCCTGATTGAAAATGGCGACCTACCAAAATCGTCACTTTGCTTCCCCGTCCATATAGGGGTGAGTATTTGACTTTGCCTTCGTCATAGTCAAGTGAAAACATTGAAAATGGAATTAGCATGCAAGAAAACCTACTATGGAGTAGGTTTTGTGCCTCCCTTGGGAGCAGACTCATAGAACTGCTCCTGAGGGGGGTAGGGTAGGCCCACCAAAAAGTGCACTTTTGGTTAGGTCGCCAATTTCTAACAAAAATGTGTCCCAACTACGTTTTTTTGGATGCTCTTTCCATTGGCAACATTCCTGATTGAAAATGGCGACCTACCAAAATCGTCACTTTGCTTCCCCGTCCATATAGGGGTGAGTATTTGACTTTGCCTTCGTCATAGTCAAGTGAAAACATTGAAAATGGAATTAGCATGCAAGAAAACCTACTATGGAGTAGGTTTTGTGCCTCCCTTGGGAGCAGACTCATAGAACTGCTCCTGAGGGGGGTAGGGTAGGCCCACCAAAAAGTGCACTTTTGGTTAGGTCGCCAATTTCTAACAAAAATGTGTCCCAACTACGTTTTTTTGGATGCTCTTTCCATTGGCAACATTCCTGATTGAAAATGGCGACCTACCAAAATCGTCACTTTGCTTCCCCGTCCATATAGGGGTGAGTATTTGACTTTGCCTTCGTCATAGTCAAGTGAAAACATTGAAAATGGAATTAGCATGCAAGAAAACCTACTATGGAGTAGGTTTTGTGCCTCCCTTGGGAGCAGACTCATAGAACTGCTCCTGAGGGGGGTAGGGTAGGCCCACCAAAAAGTGCACTTTTGGTTAGGTCGCCAATTTCTAACAAAAATGTGTCCCAACTACGTTTTTTTGGATGCTCTTTCCATTGGCAACATTCCTGATTGAAAATGGCGACCTACCAAAATCGTCACTTTGCTTCCCCGTCCATATAGGGGTGAGTATTTGACTTTGCCTTCGTCATAGTCAAGTGAAAACATTGAAAATGGAATTAGCATGCAAGAAAACCTACTATGGAGTAGGTTTTGTGCCTCCCTTGGGAGCAGACTCATAGAACTGCTCCTGAGGGGGGTAGGGTAGGCCCACCAAAAAGTGCACTTTTGGTTAGGTCGCCAATTTCTAACAAAAATGTGTCCCAACTACGTTTTTTTGGATGCTCTTTCCATTGGCAACATTCCTGATTGAAAATGGCGACCTACCAAAATCGTCACTTTGCTTCCCCGTCCATATAGGGGTGAGTATTTGACTTTGCCTTCGTCATAGTCAAGTGAAAACATTGAAAATGGAATTAGCATGCAAGAAAACCTACTATGGAGTAGGTTTTGTGCCTCCCTTGGGAGCAGACTCATAGAACTGCTCCTGAGGGGGGTAGGGTAGGCCCACCAAAAAGGGCACTTTTGGTTAGGTCGCCAATTTCTAACAAAAATGTGTCCCAACTACGTTTTTTTGGATGCTCTTTCCATTGGCAACATTCCTGATTGAAAATGGCGACCTACCAAAATCGTCACTTTGCTTCCCCGTCCATATAGGGGTGAGTATTTGACTTTGCCTTCGTCATAGTCAAGTGAAAACATTGAAAATGGAATTAGCATGCAAGAAAACCTACTATGGAGTAGGTTTTGTGCCTCCCTTGGGAGCAGACTCATAGAACTGCTCCTGAGGGGGGTAGGGTAGGCCCACCAAAAAGTGCACTTTTGGTTAGGTCGCCAATTTCTAACAAAAATGTGTCCCAACTACGTTTTTTTGGATGCTCTTTCCATTGGCAACATTCCTGATTGAAAATGGCGACCTACCAAAATCGTCACTTTGCTTCCCCGTCCATATAGGGGTGAGTATTTGACTTTGCCTTCGTCATAGTCAAGTGAAAACATTGAAAATGGAATTAGCATGCAAGAAAACCTACTATGGAGTAGGTTTTGTGCCTCCCTTGGGAGCAGACTCATAGAACTGCTCCTGAGGGGGGTAGGGTAGGCCCACCAAAAAGTGCACTTTTGGTTAGGTCGCCAGTTTCTAACAAAAATGTGTCCCAACTACGTTTTTTTGGATGCTCTTTCCATTGGCAACATTCCTGATTGAAAATGGCGACCTACCAAAATCGTCACTTTGCTTCCCCGTCCATATAGGGGTGAGTATTTGACTTTGCCTTCGTCATAGTCAAGTGAAAACATTGAAAATGGAATTAGCATGCAAGAAAACCTACTATGGAGTAGGTTTTGTGCCTCCCTTGGGAGCAGACTCATAGAACTGCTCCTGAGGGGGGTAGGGTAGGCCCACCAAAAAGTGCACTTTTGGTTAGGTCGCCAATTTCTAACAAAAATGTGTCCCAACTACGTTTTTTTGGATGCTCTTTCCATTGGCAACATTCCTGATTGAAAATGGCGACCTACCAAAATCGTCACTTTGCTTCCCCGTCCATATAGGGGTGAGTATTTGACTTTACCTTCGTCATAGTCAAGTGAAAACATTGAAAATGGAATTAGCATGCAAGAAAACCTACTATGGAGTAGGTTTTGTGCCTCCCTTGGGAGCAGACTCATAGAACTGCTCCTGAGGGGGGTAGGGTAGGCCCACCAAAAAGTGCACTTTTGGTTAGGTCGCCAATTTCTAACAAAAATGTGTCCCAACTACGTTTTTTTTGGATGCTCTTTCCATTGGGAACATTCCTGATTGAAAATGGCGACCTACCAAAATCGTCACTTTGCTTCCCCGTCCATATAGGGGTGAGTATTTGACTTTGCCTTCGTCATAGTCAAGTGAAAACATTGAAAATGGAATTAGCATGCAAGAAAACCTACTATGGAGTAGGTTTTGTGCCTCCCTTGGGAGCAGACTCATAGAACTGCTCCTGAGGGGGGTAGGGTAGGCCCACCAAAAAGTGCACTTTTGGTTAGGTCGCCAATTTCTAACAAAAATGTGTCCCAACTACGTTTTTTTGGATGCTCTTTCCATTGGCAACATTCCTGATTGAAAATGGCGACCTACCAAAATCGTCACTTTGCTTCCCCGTCCATATAGGGGTGAGTATTTGACTTTGCCTTCGTCATAGTCAAGTGAAAACATTGAAAATGGAATTAGCATGCAAGAAAACCTACTATGGAGTAGGTTTTGTGCCTCCCTTGGGAGCAGACTCATAGAACTGCTCCTGAGGGGGGTAGGGTAGGCCCACCAAAAAGTGCACTTTTGGTTAGGTCGCCAATTTCTAACAAAAATGTGTCCCAACTACGTTTTTTTGGATGCTCTTTCCATTGGCAACATTCCTGATTGAAAATGGCGACCTACCAAAATCGTCACTTTGCTTCCCCGTCCATATAGGGGTGAGTATTTGACTTTGCCTTCGTCATAGTCAAGTGAAAACATTGAAAATGGAATTAGCATGCAAGAAAACCTACTATGGAGTAGGTTTTGTGCCTCCCTTGGGAGCAGACTCATAGAACTGCTCCTGAGGGGGGTAGGGTAGGCCCACCAAAAAGTGCACTTTTGGTTAGGTCGCCAATTTCTAACAAAAATGTGTCCCAACTACGTTTTTTTGGATGCTCTTTCCATTGGCAACATTCCTGATTGAAAATGGCGACCTACCAAAATCGTCACTTTGCTTCCCCGTCCATATAGGGGTGAGTATTTGACTTTGCCTTCGTCATAGTCAAGTGAAAACATTGAAAATGGAATTAGCATGCAAGAAAACCTACTATGGAGTAGGTTTTGTGCCTCCCTTGGGAGCAGACTCATAGAACTGCTCCTGAGGGGGGTAGGGTAGGCCCACCAAAAAGTGCACTTTTGGTTAGGTCGCCAATTTCTAACAAAAATGTGTCCCAACTACGTTTTTTTTGGATGCTCTTTCCATTGGCAACATTCCTGATTGAAAATGGCGACCTACCAAAATCGTCACTTTGCTTCCCCGTCCATATAGGGGTGAGTATTTGACTTTGCCTTCGTCATAGTCAAGTAAAAACATTGAAAATGGAATTAGCATGCAAGAAAACCTACTATGGAGTAGGTTTTGTGCCTCCCTTGGGAGCAGACTCATAGAACTGCTCCTGAGGGGGGTAGGGTAGGCCCACCAAAAAGTGCACTTTTGGTTAGGTCGCCAATTTCTAACAAAAATGTGTCCCAACTACGTTTTTTTGGATGCTCTTTCCATTGGCAACATTCCTGATTGAAAATGGCGACCTACCAAAATCGTCACTTTGCTTCCCCGTCCATATAGGGGTGAGTATTTGACTTTGCCTTCGTCATAGTCAAGTGAAAACATTGAAAATGGAATTAGCATGCAAGAAAACCTACTATGGAGTAGGTTTTGTGCCTCCCTTGGGAGCAGACTCATAGAACTGCTCCTGAGGGGGGTAGGGTAGGCCCACCAAAAAGTGCACTTTTGGTTAGGTCGCCAATTTCTAACAAAAATGTGTCCCAACTACGTTTTTTTGGATGCTCTTTCCATTGGCAACATTCCTGATTGAAAATGGCGACCTACCAAAATCGTCACTTTGCTTCCCCGTCCATATAGGGGTGAGTATTTGACTTTGCCTTCGTCATAGTCAAGTGAAAACATTGAAAATGGAATTAGCATGCAAGAAAACCTACTATGGAGTAGGTTTTGTGCCTCCCTTGGGAGCAGACTCATAGAACTGCTCCTGAGGGGGGTAGGGTAGGCCCACCAAAAAGTGCACTTTTGGTTAGGTCGCCAATTTCTAACAAAAATGTGTCCCAACTACGTTTTTTTGGATGCTCTTTCCATTGGCAACATTCCTGATTGAAAATGGCGACCTACCAAAATCGTCACTTTGCTTCCCCGTCCATATAGGGGTGAGTATTTGACTTTGCCTTCGTCATAGTCAAGTGAAAACATTGAAAATGGAATTAGCATGCAAGAAAACCTACTATGGAGTAGGTTTTGTGCCTCCCTTGGGAGCAGACTCATAGAACTGCTCCTGAGGGGGGTAGGGTAGGCCCACCAAAAAGTGCACTTTTGGTTAGGTCGCCAATTTCTAACAAAAATGTGTCCCAACTACGTTTTTTTGGATGCTCTTTCCATTGGCAACATTCCTGATTGAAAATGGCGACCTACCAAAATCGTCACTTTGCTTCCCCGTCCATATAGGGGTGAGTATTTGACTTTGCCTTCGTCATAGTCAAGTGAAAACATTGAAAATGGAATTAGCATGCAAGAAAACCTACTATGGAGTAGGTTTTGTGCCTCCCTTGGGAGCAGACTCATAGAACTGCTCCTGAGGGGGGTAGGGTAGGCCCACCAAAAAGTGCACTTTTGGTTAGGTCGCCAATTTCTAACAAAAATGTGTCCCAACTACGTTTTTTTGGATGCTCTTTCCATTGGCAACATTCCTGATTGAAAATGGCGACCTACCAAAATCGTCACTTTGCTTCCCCGTCCATATAGGGGTGAGTATTTGACTTTGCCTTCGTCATAGTCAAGTGAAAACATTGAAAATGGAATTAGCATGCAAGAAAACCTACTATGGAGTAGGTTTTGTGCCTCCCTTGGGAGCAGACTCATAGAACTGCTCCTGAGGGGGGTAGGGTAGGCCCACCAAAAAGTGCACTTTTGGTTAGGTCGCCAATTTCTAACAAAAATGTGTCCCAACTACGTTTTTTTGGATGCTCTTTCCATTGGCAACATTCCTGATTGAAAATGGCGACCTACCAAAATCGTCACTTTGCTTCCCCGTCCATATAGGGGTGAGTATTTGACTTTGCCTTCGTCATAGTCAAGTGAAAACATTGAAAATGGAATTAGCATGCAAGAAAACCTACTATGGAGTAGGTTTTGTGCCTCCCTTGGGAGCAGACTCATAGAACTGCTCCTGAGGGGGGTAGGGTAGGCCCACCAAAAAGTGCACTTTTGGTTAGGTCGCCAATTTCTAACAAAAATGTGTCCCAACTACGTTTTTTTGGATGCTCTTTCCATTGGCAACATTCCTGATTGAAAATGGCGACCTACCAAAATCGTCACTTTGCTTCCCCGTCCATATAGGGGTGAGTATTTGACTTTGCCTTCGTCATAGTCAAGTGAAAACATTGAAAATGGAATTAGCATGCAAGAAAACCTACTATGGAGTAGGTTTTGTGCCTCCCTTGGGAGCAGACTCATAGAACTGCTCCTGAGGGGGGTAGGGTAGGCCCACCAAAAAGTGCACTTTTGGTTAGGTCGCCAATTTCTAACAAAAATGTGTCCCAACTACGTTTTTTTGGATGCTCTTTCCATTGGCAACATTCCTGATTGAAAATGGCGACCTACCAAAATCGTCACTTTGCTTCCCCGTCCATATAGGGGTGAGTATTTGACTTTGCCTTCGTCATAGTCAAGTGAAAACATTGAAAATGGAATTAGCATGCAAGAAAACCTACTATGGAGTAGGTTTTGTGCCTCCCTTGGGAGCAGACTCATAGAACTGCTCCTGAGGGGGGTAGGGTAGGCCCACCAAAAAGTGCACTTTTGGTTAGGTCGCCAATTTCTAACAAAAATGTGTCCCAACTACGTTTTTTTGGATGCTCTTTCCATTGGCAACATTCCTGATTGAAAATGGCGACCTACCAAAATCGTCACTTTGCTTCCCCGTCCATATAGGGGTGAGTATTTGACTTTGCCTTCGTCATAGTCAAGTGAAAACATTGAAAATGGAATTAGCATGCAAGAAAACCTACTATGGAGTAGGTTTTGTGCCTCCCTTGGGAGCAGACTCATAGAACTGCTCCTGAGGGGGGTAGGGTAGGCCCACCAAAAAGTGCACTTTTGGTTAGGTCGCCAATTTCTAACAAAAATGTGTCCCAACTACGTTTTTTTTGGATGCTCTTTCCATTGGCAACATTCCTGATTGAAAATGGCGACCTACCAAAATCGTCACTTTGCTTCCCCGTCCATATAGGGGTGAGTATTTGACTTTGCCTTCGTCATAGTCAAGTAAAAACATTGAAAATGGAATTAGCATGCAAGAAAACCTACTATGGAGTAGGTTTTGTGCCTCCCTTGGGAGCAGACTCATAGAACTGCTCCTGAGGGGGGTAGGGTAGGCCCACCAAAAAGTGCACTTTTGGTTAGGTCGCCAATTTCTAACAAAAATGTGTCCCAACTACGTTTTTTTGGATGCTCTTTCCATTGGCAACATTCCTGATTGAAAATGGCGACCTACCAAAATCGTCACTTTGCTTCCCCGTCCATATAGGGGTGAGTATTTGACTTTGCCTTCGTCATAGTCAAGTGAAAACATTGAAAATGGAATTAGCATGCAAGAAAACCTACTATGGAGTAGGTTTTGTGCCTCCCTTGGGAGCAGACTCATAGAACTGCTCCTGAGGGGGGTAGGGTAGGCCCACCAAAAAGTGCACTTTTGGTTAGGTCGCCAATTTCTAACAAAAATGTGTCCCAACTACGTTTTTTTGGATGCTCTTTCCATTGGCAACATTCCTGATTGAAAATGGCGACCTACCAAAATCGTCACTTTGCTTCCCCGTCCATATAGGGGTGAGTATTTGACTTTGCCTTCGTCATAGTCAAGTGAAAACATTGAAAATGGAATTAGCATGCAAGAAAACCTACTATGGAGTAGGTTTTGTGCCTCCCTTGGGAGCAGACTCATAGAACTGCTCCTGAGGGGGGTAGGGTAGGCCCACCAAAAAGTGCACTTTTGGTTAGGTCGCCAATTTCTAACAAAAATGTGTCCCAACTACGTTTTTTTGGATGCTCTTTCCATTGGCAACATTCCTGATTGAAAATGGCGACCTACCAAAATCGTCACTTTGCTTCCCCGTCCATATAGGGGTGAGTATTTGACTTTGCCTTCGTCATAGTCAAGTGAAAACATTGAAAATGGAATTAGCATGCAAGAAAACCTACTATGGAGTAGGTTTTGTGCCTCCCTTGGGAGCAGACTCATAGAACTGCTCCTGAGGGGGGTAGGGTAGGCCCACCAAAAAGTGCACTTTTGGTTAGGTCGCCAATTTCTAACAAAAATGTGTCCCAACTACGTTTTTTTGGATGCTCTTTCCATTGGCAACATTCCTGATTGAAAATGGCGACCTACCAAAATCGTCACTTTGCTTCCCCGTCCATATAGGGGTGAGTATTTGACTTTGCCTTCGTCATAGTCAAGTGAAAACATTGAAAATGGAATTAGCATGCAAGAAAACCTACTATGGAGTAGGTTTTGTGCCTCCCTTGGGAGCAGACTCATAGAACTGCTCCTGAGGGGGGTAGGGTAGGCCCACCAAAAAGTGCACTTTTGGTTAGGTCGCCAATTTCTAACAAAAATGTGTCCCAACTACGTTTTTTTGGATGCTCTTTCCATTGGCAACATTCCTGATTGAAAATGGCGACCTACCAAAATCGTCACTTTGCTTCCCCGTCCATAT